>NC_140994.1:129091539-129509033 GCF_052327205.1 Somniosus microcephalus
AGAGAGACAGACCCTATGTTCCCCGGCATCTCTGGGAGGTTATTTGTGTCCTCCTTTGTGAAGACAGAACCAAAGTATGTATTTAGTTGTTCGGCCATTTCCTTGTTTCCCATTATAAATTCCCCTGATTCTGACTGTAAGGGACCTACGCTTGACTTCACCAATCTTTTTCTCTTCACATATCTATAAAAGCTTTTACAGTCAGTTTTTATGTTCCCTGCTAGCTTACTCTCATATTCTATTTTCCCTTTCTTAATTAATCCCTTTGTCCTCCTTTGTTGACTCCTAAACTGCTCCCAATCCTCAGGATTATTGCTTTTTCTAGCCAATTTATATGTCCTCTCCTTGGATCTTATGCTATCCCTAATTTCCCTTGTTAGCCACGGTTGAGTCACCCTTTTTTGTTTTATTTTTATGCCAAACTGGGATGAACAAATTCTGTAGCTCATCCATTCGGTCTTTGAATGTTTTCCATTGCCTATCCACTGTCAACCCTTTGAGTGCCATTCCCCAATCAATCCTACCCAACTCACTCCTCAGGCCATCGTAATTTCCTTTATTTAAATTGAGGACCCTTGTCCCTGAGTCAACTACTTCATTCTCCATCTTAATGAAGAATTCGATCATATTATGATCGTTCCGACCCAAGGGGCCTCGTACAACAAGATTGCTAATTAATCCTTTCTCGTTACATAATACCCAGTCTAAGATAACCTGATCTCTGGTGTTGGTTCCTCGACATATTGGTCCAGGAAACCATCCCGTAAACACTCCAGGAATTCCTCCTCCACAGTATTGTTACTAATACTAATTTGGTTGGCCCAATCTATATGTAGATTAACGTAACCCATGATGACTGCTGTGCCCTTATTGCACGCTTCTTTAATTTCCCTTTTAATGCCATCCCCAACCTCCGCCTTACTGTTTGGAGGTCTATATACCACTCCCACTAATGTTTTTTTCCCCTTAGTATTTCTCAATTCTACCCATACAGATTCCACATCATCAGAGCTAATATCCTTCATTACAATTGTATTAATCCCTTCTTTAACCAGTAATGCTACCCCACCTCCCTTTCATTTTTGCCTATCTTTCCTGAATATCGAATACCCCTGGATGTTGAGTTCCCAGTCTTGGCCATCCTTGAGCCATGTTTCCGTAATCCCAACCAAATCAAATTCGTTTACCTCTATTTGCGCAGCCAATTCATCCACCTTATTACAAATGCTCCTCACATTAAGACACAAAGCCTTCAGGCTTGTTTTTTTAACGCTCTTAGACCTATTAGAATTATTATTTACTGTGGCAACGTTTGATTTAAACCGTTGATTTCTCTGACTGCCACTTTTGTTTTTCTCCTTCCTATCTTTTGCTTTTATCCCTGTTTTCCTTTCCTCTGTCTCCCTGCTCAGGTTCCCAACCCTCTGCCATTTTAGTTTAAACCCCCCCCGAACAGCACTAGCAAACACTCCCCCTAGGACGTCGGTCCCGGCCCTGCCCAGGTGCAAACCGTCCCGTTTGTACTGGTCCCACCTCCCCCAGAACCGGTTCCAATGTCCAAGGAATTTGAACCCCTCCTCCTTGCACCATTCCTCTAGCCACGTATTCATTTGAAATATCCTCCTATTTCTACTCTGACTAGTACGTGGCACTGGTAGCAATCCTGAGATTACTACCTTTGAGGTCCTATTTTTTAATTTACCTCCTAACTCCCTATATTCAGCTTTAAGGAGCTCATCCCATTTTTTACCTATATCGTTGGTGCCTATGTGCACCACGACAACTGGCTGTTCGCCCTCCCCCTCCAAAAAGTTCTGCAGCCGCTCCGAGATGTCCTTGACCCTTGCACCAGGGAGGCAACACACCATCCTGGAGTCTCAATTGCGGCCGCAAAAATGCCTATCTATTCCCCTTACAATTGAGTTCCCTGTCACTATAGCTCTTCCACTCTTTTTCCTCCCAGCCTGTGCAGCAGTGCCACCCATGGTGCCAGGAAGTTGGCTGCTGCTGCCTTCCCCTGATGAGTCATCCCCCCCAACAGTATTTAAAGTGGTATATCTGTTGGAGAGGGGGATGGACGCAGGGGAATCCTGCACTACCTGCCTGCGCCTCTTACTCTGCCTGCTGGTCACCCATTCCCTTCCTGCCTGTACACCCTTTACCTGCAGTGTGACCAATTCGCTAAATGTGATATTCACGACGTCCTCAACATAGCAAATGCTCCAAAATGAATCCATCCGCAGCTCCAGTACCGCAATGCGGTCTGCCAGTAGCTGCAGCTGGACACACTTCCCGCACACATGGTCGTCAGGGACGCAGGAAGCGTCCCTGATTTCCCACATAGAGCAGGAGGAGCACACTACGGGGATGGGCTGTCCTGCCATGACTTACCCTTTAACTAATTAATTAAAATTAAATGAATCCCACCAATTTCACTACTGTTAAATGATATATTTAAGGGCCCTGGTTTACAAACTGTCCCCGCTACACCACAGAGACCTTAAAAACTATAAGCCACAGACTTAAAGTTTTAAAATGAGAGAAATACTCCAACCAATCACCTACCTGTTCTGTGGTGACGTCACACCTCGAATACTTTTTACCTCTCTCCTTCCCTGAGATTGGAGGTTGGTACGCCTACCTCAGCCTCTGGGGCCTTTTGTATTCGCTCTGCCGCTCTGCTCCGCCTCCCGCTGCTGCCGATGCCGCACTGAGGCCTACCTGAGCCTCTGGGGCCTTTTGTAGTTGCTCTGCCGCTCTGCTCTGCCTCCCGCCGCTGCCGCACTGAGGCCTACCTGAGCCTCTGAGGCCTTTTGTAGTCACTCTGTCGCTCTGCTCCGCCTCCCGCCGCTGCCGCACTGAGGCCTACCTGAGCCTCTGGGGCCTTTTGTAGTCGCTCTGCCACTCTGCTCCGCCTGCTGCCGCTGCCGATGCCGCACTGAGAGGGGGAGGGAGGGGGCAGGGAGAGAGGGGGAGGGAGGGGGCAGAAACAGAGGGGGAGAGAGGGGGAGGGAGGGGGCAGAGAGAGAGGGGGGAGAGAGAGGGGGAGGGAGGGGGGAGAGAGAGAGGGGGAGGGAGGGGGGAGAGAGAGAAGGGGAGGGAGGGGGGAAAGAGAGAGGGGGAGGGAGGGGGAGAGAGAGAGGGGGAGGGAGGGGGAGAGAGAGAGGGGGAGGGAGGGGGGAGAGAGAGAGGGGGAGGGAGGGGGAGAGAGAGAGGGGGAGGGAGGGGGAGAGAGAGAGAGGGGGAGGGAGGGGGGAGAGAGAGAGGGGGAGGGAGGGGGAGAGAGAGAAGGGGAGGGAGGGGGAGAGAGAGAGGGGGAGGGAGGGGGGAGAGAGAGGGGGAGAGAGAGAGGGTGAGGCAGGAGGGAGAGAGAGGGGGAGAGAGAAAGGGTGAGGCAGGGGGGAGAGAGAGGGGGAGAGGGGAGAGTGGAGGGGGGAGAGAGAGGGGGAGAGGGGAGAGGGGAGGGTGGAGAGGGACGAGAGGAGATGAGGGAGGGGGGAGAGGGGGGAGGGGGAGAGGGGAGAGGGGGAGGGGGGAGAGGGGGGAGGGGAGGGGAGGGGGGAGGGGAGAGGGTGTGAGAGGGAGGGGGAGAGGGGAGGGGGGGAGGGGGGGAAGGGGGGAGAGGGAGGGGGGAGGGGGGAGGGGGGAGAGGGGACAGGGGAGAGGGGAGTGGGGGAGGAAAAGAGAGACAGAGGGAAGGAGAGAGAGAGGGTGAGTGGCCAGCGGCCGCAAATGGAGCCAAGCCCCGGGAACGGGCGTGAGCCGGCTTGAGGCTGTAGTGTATGTGCCTTTAAGTCAGAACTACTTTTACAGCTCCTGTATACTGTAGTACCGGCCGTGACCACACCGGTATATAAGCTTTGTGCATGCCTCTGTACCCCCAGTCTTGAGACTACCCTCCTCCAGTAAAGACCTGTTTATTGTTAATGTACAGCATCCGTGTGATTATTTAATAACAGCATATCCTCTGAATCACGGGTCCAAAAGTGGCGACGAGTGTTGATTCGAATCTACCTGCAACATAAAAAAAAAATAGTCGAGGCCAGGAACACGGGTGTCGACCACGTGCAACCGCCCAGCCGTCAGGCAGAGATTGAACTTCGCAGGGGAGGCTGTGGAGAGCCGGGCTTGGTTCCCCAGCCACGACGAGCAGCAAGAGACCGACGACAGGTCCAGCACAGACCCGTCCCAAGCAGCGGCGGCTGGAGCCGACCGACGGCGGAGAGAAAGCCGAGCAGCGTCGACGGGGTAAGACAGAGGGTGAAGAGCGCAGGGTGCAACCAGGGGTTGAACACCGAGCGGCGTCGAGAAAAAGAAAACAAACCGGAGAGAGAGAGGGTAAAGAAACAGCCGGGTTCTAGACTGAGCGGTGTAGAAAAATATAAAAAGAAGAACACGCAGAGCACAGCCAGGGCTCACGGGCTGAACAGGGTCCACGGGGCGAAGAAAGGGGAGCGTGGGAGACGGCATTGAGCCGCGGAGAAGAAGGAAGAGCGTGGGAGACGCCATTTTTAGAAGCCGCAGCGGAGAAGAAGGGTGAGCGCGGGAAGGAAGGAAAGAGCGGGAGACGCCATTTTGTGCCAGCGGAGAAGAAGGGGAAGCGTGGGAGGCGCCATTTTTGACAGTTAACTCACACCCAAGGATGCCGAAGAGTGGCAGTATCTCTATGATCGACAATGAAGTTGAAGATTGGGCGACATATGTGGAACGCATTGAGGTGTACTGCAGGGTGAATGAAGTGCCAGATGCTAATAAAGCACTGGTTCTGTTAAATTCCATGGGTGCAAAAACTTATGGGTTACTGCGAAATCTCATAAGCCCAGAGAAGCCGGTAAACAAGAATTTTGAAAGCTTAGTAGAAATTCTACAGGACCACTTAAACCCCACACCACTGCTGATAGCAGAACGATTTAAGTTCCATAAAAGGAACCAACACAAAGACGAAAGCAATGCTGAGTACCTAACGGAACTGCGCAAGCTATCGAAACACTGCCAGTTTGGAGCAGGACTAGCAGATACGTTAAGGGACAAGTTTGTGTGTGGGCTACAGAGTGAAGGAACCCAGAAACGGCTTCTGTCGGAAAAGGATCTTACGCTGGATAAAGCTTTCAGTATGGCAGTATCACATGAAGCAGCCGCAAGGGGCGCTGCAGAGATACAACGGAGACCGCAAGAATATGGCACCAATGAAATGTCCTATGGAACAGGGAAGTGCTATCGCTGCGGCAGAACAACACATGACCAGAAAGATTGTTGGTTCAAGGACCAAGTGTGCAGACAGTGTGGGAAAGCAGGACACACAGCAAGAGTCTGCAGGTCTGGGAAGAAAACCAACAGTAAGAAATCTCCACAGGAGAAGTACAAAAAGGTACACCAGGTGATGGACAGTGGTTCAGACGAACAGAAAAGTGACACAGACTCCGGGAGCAAGGAGCTGGGTTGTCTGAAACTACATAAGGTAACCGAAATGGAGGATCACCAGACTATCTGGGTTACACTCAAGATAGACGGAGTCCAAGTGGAAATGGAATTGGACACAGGGTCAGCTCTAACAGTCATAAATCAAAGAGACTACAAGCGGCTATTTTCACACATACCCTTAAAAGCTACAGAGATTGTCTTGAAGACGTATACGGGGCAAAAAGTCTACCCCAAAGGAAAAATAAGGGTGAAAGTGATATATAAAGGCCAGGAAATACCTAAAATGGATATATATGTATTGCCAGATGGAGGACCACCACTGCTAGGACGTGAATGGATCCGGAAGATACAATTAGATTGGCATTCCATACAGGCACTGAAGGTTGAGGCCAAAAAAGATGATGACATCACACCTGGACGACTGTCAAAAATGCTAACTGACGCAAAAGAAGTGTTCCAGGAGGGAATAGGGACACTAAAAGGAATAACAGCAATGATTAAAATAGAGGGAAATGCAAGCCCAAAGTTTCTGAAGGCCAGACCAGTGCCTTATGTGATCAGACCAGCTGTTGAAGCAGAGCTGGAAGGGTTGGAACGTTCAGGAGTACTGTCCAAAGTGGACTGGAGCGAGTGGGCTACACCCATCGTTCCTGTAATGAAGAGGTCGTTGAGTAATACGCCTGGGGAATCAAAGAAGGTCCGCATCTGTGGGGATTTTAAGGTGACAGTGAACCCAGTCCTTCACACGGTACAATATCCGCTTCCACGGATTGAGGATATTTTCGCCTCGCTATCTGGAGGTAAACGCTTCACCAAAATTGATCTAGCCCAGGCGTACTTGCAAATGAAGGTAGAAGAAGCTTCGAAACAATACCTTACGATCAACACTCATAAAGGTCTCTATCAGTACAACCGGCTGGTGTTTGGAGTAGCATCAGCTCCGGCTATTTGGCAAAGGGCAATGGATCAAGTCCTGCAAGGGATTCCAGGGACCCAGTGTTATTTGGACGACATCTTGGTCACGTGCGAAAATGACGGTGATCACCTCGCCAACTTGGAGAAGGTGCTCACCAGATTAAAGGAGTATGGGCTACGAGCTAATCACCACAAGTGCGAGTTTTTCCAGAAACAGATCTCGTATTGTGGCCACGTCATCGATGAAAAGGGGTTACATAAGTCCCCTGACAAGATTGAGGCTGTCATCACGGCTCCAGCACCGGAAAATATGTCACAACTGTGGTCGTTCCTCGGGCTGGTTAACTATTACCACAAGTTCTTCCCAAATTTGTCTATGGTATTTCACCCACTGAACACCCTACTGCAAACAGGGGTACCATGGAAGTGGGATGATGAACGTAGACGAGCTTTCCAGAAGTGTAAAGAATTGATCACATCAAAAGAGGTGTTGGCCCATTTCAACCCAGCACTACCAATTCGCTTGGCATGTGATGCATCACCCTATGGTATTGTAGCGGTGCTGTCGCACAAATTCCCAGACGGGTTGGAGAGGCCAGTAGCTTTTGCGTCTCAGTCACTAACCTCAGCCGAGCGCAACTACGCCCAGATTGACAGGGAGGCCCTCAGCCTAGTATGGGGAGTAAAAAAATGCAACCACTATCTGCATGGGTAGAAGTTCACCTTGCTGACTGACCACCAACCACTTGTCTCCATCTTTAATCCTAAGAAGGGCGTTCCAGTGATGACTGCACAGCAGTTACAAAGATGGTCCCTGTTTCTAGGGGCGAATCAATATGAAACAGAATATAAAGGCACGGAACAGCATGGGGACGCTGATGGGCTATCGCGCCTGCCACTGCCTACTGTGGAGGAAGCACCAGCAGTGGACCCTATCGAGATATTTTATTCGTCAATAATTGAACAATTGCCAGTAACAAACGCAGATATAGAGAAGGAGACCCGCAATGATCCGACGCTGTCGCGGGTATATGAATTGACGGTGAGGGGATGGCCAACACATGGCGACTCACTGTTGTCAGCATTCTCATCCAGAAGAGAACAGCTGTCAGTATGCCAGGGGACACTGATGTGTGGATCCAGAGTGGTGATTCCACCCAAGTTAAGGGAGAGAGTGGAAAATGAGCTACATGAAGGTCATCTGGGGGGAGTGAAAATGAAAAGCCTTGCTAGGGCTTATGTGTGGTGGCCGGGAATCGATCAACAAATCGAAGACCTAACTAAGAGCTGCTTAGGATGCCAGAAGGTCCAAAAGGCACCACCACATGCCCCTCTACACCCATGGGAGTGACCCTCCTCTCCATGGCAACGAGTGCATATTGATTTCGCTGGTCCATTCATGGACTCAATGTTCTTAATAGCAGTGGATGCTCATTCAAAGTGGCCTGAGGTGATAAAAATGTCTTCAACCACTACAGAGAAAACGATTGCAGTCCTACGGACCATATTTGCCAGAAACGGTTTGCCAGAGCAGATTTGCTCTGATAATGGACCACAGTTTGTGTCCGACGAGTTCCAAAAATTCATGAAAAGGAATGGGGTAAGGCAGTACACATCCGCCCCGTATCATCCAGCCACAAATGGATTGGCTGAGAGGTTCGTACAAACCTTTAAGAAGGCGATAAAGGCCATGTGCGACGATGAAATTCCACAACAGCATAAGATGGACAATTTCTTATTAGCCTACCGAAACGCGACACATGCAGTTACCAACCAGACCCCGGCCATGATGTTCTTTAACCGAAGGTTGAGATCTCGTCTGGATTTGCTCAGACCAAATGTGCGAAGAAATGTTGAGGACAAACAATTCCAGCACATCAATGAGAAGCCAACAAGGAGCTTCAATGTAGGGCAACCAGTCTTGGCCCGTGACGATCGAACAGTGAAATGGCAACCCGGAACAATATGTACAAGGCAGGGGCCATTAATGTGCACAGTGGATGTCGGGGAGAACATTGTGAGACGCCACGTCGATCAGATCTTAGCGTCACAGGAATGCGTCAACCCCATGTCTCGAGTACCTGGGGATGAACCCGACATACCGGTAGCATTTACTTCAGACCCAGTAGCAGTGGAAACCGATGAACTACCCAATGAAAAGGGGTCAGAATCGCCTCTGCACCAAGAACAAGAACCTCCGGAGAGGCGCTATCCCGAAAGGGTCAGGAAGCCGCCCCAAAGACTGAATCTATAAATGGACTTTTGTTGTTTAATGTACATGTTGAAATGTTAATTGTTATTTGAATATTAGGGGTACTACTAATCTAAAAGGGGAGGAATTGTAGTGTATGTGCCTTTAAGTCAGAACTACTTTTACAGCTCCTGTATACTGTCGTACCGGCTGTGACCACACCGGTATATAAGCTTTGCGCATGCCTCTGTACCCCCAGTCTTGAGACTACCCTCCTCCAGTAAAGACCTGTTTATTGTTAATGTACAGCATCCGTGTGATTATTTAATAACAGCCTATCCTCTGAATCACGGATCCAACAGAGGCTGTGAGAGACAGCCGGGCCCGGTTGCCGGGGTAACCCTTCCCCTGCCCCCCGCCCTCCCGAGCCCCGCCCCCCGCCCTCCCGAGCCCCGCCCCCCGCCCTTCCGAGCCCCACTCTCCACCCTCCCGAGCCCCGCCCTCCCGAGCCGGCTTCAAGACCACTGATTGCGGCTGGGTCTGCGCTGGAGCCAAGCCCCGGGAATGGACGTGACCCGGCTTGAGGCTGTGAGAGAGGGCCTGGCCCGGTTGCCAGGGTAACCCTTCCCGCCCTCCCGAGCCCCGCCCGAGCCGGCTTCAAGACCGCCGATTCGCTCGCGCTCCGGGCCGACGTTGATGCGCGCGCTGACTCCCGCCCCACCCGTCTTTACTAAGATGGCGGCGATGGCTACGCTCGCCTCAGTCCCGCGCCGCCAGCCTTTAGAAAGATGGCGGTGATCGCGGTCCGCTTGTTGAGCAGGACGGGAGGTGCGTAGCTCGGGTGTGGCTGGGCAACAGAGGCCCAGGCTTCGAGGCCTGCCTGCAAAAACGTTGAAAGTTAGGAAAATTATAGAGGTTAGAGAAAAGATTTACAAATTAATTAACTTTTTTTAAAAACAATTTGTGTTTTAAAAGCAACTTTATTTTTGCTGGAAATCTAGATTTGAAAAGAAACACGCAGAAAGTGGGAAAAAGAAATGAGGAGTTTGGAATCAAGATGGCGGCCACTCACCTCAACTCAGAAGCATTAGGCCTGCCCACACACGCACCGATTGGCCAACCGTCAGGTCACTGAACTGTAGGATTGGTCACTCGTCACGTCACTCGACTCTAGAATGGCCCGCCCGCACACGCAATGAACCCGCCCCCATGACGCAGCGATTGGTCGACCGTCGGGTCGCTCGACTGTACGATTGGTCAACCTTCACGTCACTCGATGCTAAGGAGCAGATAATGAGCGGAATTTTGAACATTTTTTGGATACCGTCGGCACAATTTTTGTCCGACCAAAAAGTAAATATGCCTATGAGAGTCCCCTAATGATAAGCTTTCTTTTGATATAACATATGTGTAGGTATAGCCGGACAGACAGACAGAGAGACAGACAGAGAGACAAAGAGACAGAGAGACAGATAGACAGACAGAGAGACAGACAGAGAGACATACCGTTTTATATATATAGATACAGCACAGAAGAAGGCTGGTTGGCCCATTGTACCAGTGCCGGCAATTGAAAGAGCTACCAATTAGTCCCACTCCCCTGCTCTTTCCCCATAGCCCTTCATTTTTTCCCTTCAAGTATATAGCCAATTCCCTTTTGAAAGTTACTATTGAATCTGCTTCCACCACACTTTCAGGTAGTGCATTCCAGATCACAACTTGCTGCATAAAAAAAAATTCTCCTCATCTCCCCTTTGGTTCTTTTGCCAATTACCTTAAATCTGTGTCCTCTAGTTATTGACCCTCCTGCCAGTGAAAACAGTTATTCCCTATACACTCTATCAAAACCCTTCATAATTTTGAATACCTCTATTAAATCTCCCCATAACCTTCTCTGCTCTAAGGAGAATAATCCCAGCTTCTCTGGTCTGTTCACATAACTGAAGTCCCTTATCCCTGGTACCATTCTGGTAAATCTCCTCTGCACCCTCTCCAAGGCCTTGACATCCTTTCTATAGCGTGGTGCCCAGAATTGAACACGATACTTCAACTGAGTCCTAACCAGTGTTTTATAAAGGTTTTACATAAATCCCTTGCTTTTGTACTCTATGGGCTGGATTTTCATTGAGGAGGCGTGTAGGAGGCGGGACTACAACTTTCGGGGTTGTAGTCCCGTCTCCATCGAGTTATGGCCAATCCATGCGATTTTTACTTGATTGACCTTGT
Source organism: Somniosus microcephalus (assembly GCF_052327205.1). Classification (NCBI taxonomy): domain Eukaryota; kingdom Metazoa; phylum Chordata; class Chondrichthyes; order Squaliformes; family Somniosidae; genus Somniosus; species Somniosus microcephalus. The sequence continues at coordinate 129,102,293 of NC_140994.1, forward strand.
TGAGCCTGCCCAGTGGGCTCAGCAGGCCAATTAAGGGCCACCCGGCAACAGGTGACGTCACAGATTGACATTTCATCTGTCAAGAGCTTTTGACAGATGAAATATCAGCATTTGACAGCTGTTTGAAGCTGTCAAACACTGACAATCTGTAATCCAAGTTAATTCCTTCCTCTCGGGCTGATTTAGAGATCTCGCCAGAACAAAAAGCTGAATGTTGCAACTTTTGACAGCTCGCGGCCATTCTGCTTTCTGTGCCGGTGAGATGAGGGACTTCCGAGACCTGAAGGAAGGAAGCCTGTAAAGGTAAGTAAAGGTTAGTAGAACTTCTTTAAACACTTTACACACACCAAACACACTTTTCATTGAAACTTGGTGAGAGGTCATGGCATAATCCGTCGAAGAATGAGTCATTCGGAATCATGTGAACTGAAACCACAATGCTATCAGATTGCTTGATGAGGCTACTAAAGTTCTCTATATGGAAAGGGAGAGAGAGAAAAACCTGTGTTTTGACATTTAGGCATTATTCAAATTCAAGACAATATATTCAATATCGCCATTGTCCATTAAAAAGTTTCACCCGTAGGTATTTAGACGTTCAGTCTGGTATTTTCATTCCAGCTGGATATCGAAGGTCGGTGGCGGCGCAGCGCTACAGGCTAACGCCGCCATTAGCGCCCCGCTAAATATCGCGGTGGTTGTGGCCAGAGGCGCAAAAGCCCTCTTTGGGCGCAAACTGGTGGCGCAGGCCACTGAATTTCTAGGCCATAGTTCCTTAAGACTGAGGAAGTGTGACATAATATAAGTAATAACAAATAATGAAAGCTGTTGCGAGGCCATGATTGCTTTTGTCCAAACTTTGATAAACAAAACTGGAGGGATATTTACTAGTCCTAGCCCCTTTAGGGCTACCCCGGATCAGGCATATTTCTCAGACATTCACTTTCAACTAAAGTTTGAGGTAGCTGAATCCTAAAGATGCTTAATTGGGTCTAAAGGTCCGGGCTATCTCTCCCTAAAGGAAAGGAACAACCCGAGAATGTTACCATCCTCCAGATAGTGCTTTTAATAAGTTTAGCTAGACTGTAACATCCCAGATATTATGAGGGTCTGGAAAACTCCCTCAGAATTCTGTAACTTTACCAAAGAGTGTACAGAGATTGAGTTCACGAGTTTTTGATACAGAAGACTTATGTGAGACAATTCTAAAAATATATAGAGATTTTTTAAAAGAACTGACATGCAATTTACAGTTGGTGAATCAGTCAATCGCAACATTAACAGTTCTAAAAAGAGAAAACATACAGGCCTAGAAATTTGGTGGGCTGCGCCACCAGTTAGCGCCTAAAGAGGGCACTCAGTGGCTTTAGCGCCACTGGCCACGCCTCCCGCGATATTTAGCGGGGCGCTAATGGCGGCGTTAGCCTGTAGCGCTGCACCACCACCGATGATGTCATCAGTGTGCGCAGCGCCCTGCTACCGCCCCGATCATGATATTTGGTAGCGCCTGCCTCTGTAACGCCATTCACAAATCGCACCCGGTTCACGGGGCCTACCTGTGGTGGTTGTGGCGCAAATTAAGGTGGAGGTGCGGGGCGGCCATTTTTTCGGTGGCCGCCTGCCAGCACCTCCGTCCCCGGCCTCCTGATCCCCCCCCCCAGGCAGTGCCAGCTGTGTCCCGAGAGCCGGGCACTTCCCCTCGGTGCCGGGCTCTTCTGCCGGCACTCGCAATCGGTCATCGCGCTGGTTCAGGCCCCTCCCCCTTAAGAAGGGGAGGAAGGCCTGCAGTACCGCAGCATGCCGTGCCGCAGCATGTGGTGCTGCGGCATGTTGCACTGCAATATTCAGTTTCAGCGCCCCAAGAGGGACGCAGGGTACCTCGAGCAGCACCCCGCGTCTCTCTTGGGGCGCTCAAGCTGAATTTCCGGCGGGCACAACAGCTCCGATCGCAGTGGTATTCCAGCGCCCAGGCGAGCTTAGCGCCCCGTTTGGGCCTCCACCAAATTTCTAGGCCACAATCTTTTTAACAGAGAATCTTACTTTTAAATCTTAACTTCGCTACAGTATTACAGTTCTTAAAGGTTTCTTATACAGGATATCCATCAATATCAAATACCTTTGATCCCCAAGGTACAAAGAGTGGTAGACTACAGAGCTGCCTCTGAAGCTGAGAATCACTTTGCCCGATTAAAGCGAGTCTGAAATCCCATTTGAAACTTCAATATTTATACCCTTTTTCAGTGGTATTTCCTTTAAGGTTTTCTGCTGATGCAAGTTAATTATCTCTATTCATATTTCTGCTGACCTCTGCAACTCTTACTGCCACATCAGCCAGAATGTTGTTGCATCTCCAGGTGTTCTGGGTTGACCATATAAAAACGGTGTGAACGGCAGGTGTTCCTTATTTTATGTCATCTTTACGAGGGCAGATGTTCCTTATCTTATGTGACATCTTTACGAAGTTTAAATTAGAATACCTTATCCAGGGTGAACCATTGTTTTTGTTCCCAAAGGTCAGCCTGTTGGAGCCATGCACCTTCTGTTTCAATAAGGTTATTTATTCAGGGTCAACAACTGTCTTATCTCAATAGCCAGAATTCTTTCACAGCCATTTCATAGTTCGGTTTCTAAATTTCCAAACCCAGTTTGTCCTGTTTTAATAAGGCCAGAATTCTTTCATAAGATATGTATTTTTCTAAATAGGTGATATGGCTTATTCCTTCACAAAACATCGTTTGTCCAAGTTTCGTCTATTCGGTTCTAATTGTGCCTTGTATTCTCTTGAGTATAGAATATTGAGGGGTGAGCTAATCGAGGGATTTGAAATGATAAAAGGATTTGATAGAGTAGGTACAGAGCAACTATTTCCTCTGGTGGGGGGAATCAAGAACAAGGGGACATAATCTTAGCATTAGATCTAGGCCATTCAGGAGCACAATCAGGAAGTACTTTTTCACACAAAAGGTAGTGGAAATCTGGAATTCTCTCCCTCAAAGGCTGTGGATGCTGGGACAACTGGAGCTTTCAAGATTGAGATCAATAAGTTTTTGTTGGGTGAGGGTATCTCGGGATACGGAGCACAGGCGGGTAAATGGAGTTGATGTAAAGATCAGCCATGATCTGATTGAATGGCAGAGCAGGCTCAAGGGGCTGAATGGCCTCCTCATGTTCCTATTCTGACTTATTCCTGGCTACCCTCCATAACTTCATCCCAGGACCTGTTTCTCCAAGTATAGATAGAAAATGTCATCAGGCTATTTGGTCGAGGGAAAATCACACTAAATGTAATCTCTTTTCATCCCAAAGGCCAGGCGAGGATTTACTGGGCAGTAATCAGGAGCGGGGACTCTGGCTGATTTTTGGCCATCCCTAGTCAGAGGAAACAAGGCAAATTTGAGTGTCCCCAATGCTGCTGTTGTTGAGATCAGCATAGACTGGGCATCAAACCTGAGACCTTGTCTATCTGTATGGCTCAATTCCACAGCTGTCACTGCATTTACCTGATCTATCAGCAGAGCTCATTTTCACAATTTAGAACCATGATCAGAACTGCAGGTCAGGGATGGGATTATAACACTATAGGGCAAATTCTGCAAGCTGTCTGGCGAGGCTCCACACTAATTACTGAAAAGATATTACACTCCACACTACGTGGAGCGAGCATGTTTGTGCTAACGTGATTTGCCTGCTATATGCGGTAGATGGTAAATACACCTGAATGAACCAAGACACTGTAGCAGAGGTGGACCTGATCTCACGTTAAACATATCAGCTGATTGAAACTGCCCAAAGTCTCCACTTTCCGAATATGAGATGTTGATTGGTTGCAGCCATCAAAAGAAAATCGGCTTTTAAAATATCGGTAAGTACTGAACTACATGAGGTAGTCGGTCCGCTTAATTTGGTTTAAGCGGTGCTTTTGTAATTGACGCCTATGGTGATGCCAAATGATTAGCGCCATTTGCCCGATATTGGCAGCTGCCAATGATAAGCAGGGATGATGTAAGTGGTGGGGACTGTATTACCCTTGAGTGGGGTAAAGAGGCAAAAAACAAAACCAATTCCGAGAATCAGAACTGTAAGTTGTGAGAAAGGTTAAGATAGTTGGCCTTATCATCGTTAGATGATTTTGCTGTGCCTTAAAATTCTTACAGTTCTCACATTAAATCACCTCGGGGATACCAGTTCTGTGTCCATGGTGTATGAGTCCTCCCTGTGGCATAATCAGAGTCACTTTATCAAGTGATAATCAGTAGTTGATTAGTGAAAAGAAACATTCAGTATTATATGAAGACTAATTTCACGCTCCAGCACTGTCAATAGGGAACAAGCATTGGCAGATTGGGGATACGATGTCAGAATGATACCGGGGCTAAAAGCGTTAAATTATGAGGACAGGTTGCATAGACTAGGTTTGTATTCCCTTGAGTATAGGAGATTAAGGGGTGATCTAATTGTGATGTTTAAGCTGATCAAAGAATTTGATCGGATAGATAGAGAGAAACTATTTCCTCTGGTGGGGAAGCCCAGAACAAGAGGGCATAACCTTAAAATTAGAGCCAGGCCATTCAGGCTTCACACAAAGGGTAGTGGAAATCTGGAACTCTCTCCCCCAAAAAAGCTGTTGTGGCTGGGAGTCAATTGAAAATTAGGCAGTGGTATTAAGGGTTAAGGAACAAAGGCGGGTAGATGGAGTTAAGATACAGACCAACTATGATCTAATTGAATGACTGAACAGACTGGAGGAGGCCAATTGGCCTACTGCTGTTCCTATGTACCTATGTCATTGCCCTATATTCAATCAGCTCTTCTGCTCAAGTGTGGCTCCCTGCTAGGACCATGGAATTGTGGAGTTACCCTTACAGCATATAATGGATGGCTGAGAGTGATCATAAAGCAGCAAACTCTTCAAGGTATCAGAAACTGTGAAAGTCAATCTTTAGCAGTTCAAAACCAACTTCTGAACCCCACACAATGCCTTCTGAGCATGGCATCATAAGAACATAAGAACATAACAAATAGGAGCAGGAGTAGGCCAATCGGCCCCTCGAGCCTGCTCCGCCATTCAATAAGATCATGGCTGATCTGATCCTAACCACCAATCCACTATCACAGGACCATCTCCTGAATCTAACAGAATTAGACACACGAAATAGGAGCAGGATGAGGCTACACAGCCCCTGGGCCCGCTCCGCTACCCACAGGGCCATGACTGATCCGAACCTAGACTCATGTCCAAATTCCTGCCCGCTCCCCGTAACCCTTAATTCCCTTTACTTCTAGGAAACTGTCTATTTCTGTTTTAAATTTATGTAATGATGTAGCTTCTACAGCTTTTTGGGGCAGCATATTCCATGGACCTACCACCCTCTGAGTGAAGTAGTTCCTCCTCATCTCAGTTTTGAAAGAGCAGCCCCTTATTCTAAGACTATGCCCCCTAGTTCTAGTTTCACCCATCATCGGGAACATCCCGCATCCACCCGATCCAACCCCTTCACAATCTTATATGTTTCAATAAGATCGCCTCTCATTCTTCTGAACTCCAATGAGTAGAGTCCCAATCTACTCAACCTCTCCTCATATGTCCATCCCCTCATCCCCGGGATTAACCGAGTGAACCTTCTTTGTACTGACTCGAGAGCAAGTATGTCCTTTCTTAAGTATGGACACCAAAACTGTACGCAGTATTCCAGGTGCGGTCTCACCAATACCTTGTACAACTGAAGCAATACCTCCCTATTTTTATATTCTATCCCCCTAGCAATGAAGTCATGGTGTGGAGATGCCGGAGTTGGACTGGGGTGGACAAATGTAAGAAGTCACACAACACCAGGTTATAGTCCAACAGCTTTATTTGAAATCACAAGCTTTCGGAGCGCTGCTCCTTCTTCAGGTGAAGTGGAGAAATGCATAAAGACACAGCTTATATAGTCAGAGAATCATGTCAGATGTTTACAGGTACCCTTTCCAACTGCCATTTATCACACCTCGGCAGAGAGATAATCACAGCAGTCAAAGGTGTGAATGGTGTCCAAACAGGTCAGTCAGGGAAACATTACATCAAAGAACAATGAGGTGGGGTCACAAGGGGTCAAATATTGCAGATGCTGGGGTCTGTATGAAAAACAAAAAAACAGACAAAAAACATTTTTTTTGGCTGGAAAACACAGCAGGTCCGGCCGCATCTGTGTAGAGAAAACAAGCCAATGTCAGCTCGAGGCTGGATGACCCTGCGTCAGGTGGGGTTACATGTAGCGTGACATGAACCCAAGATCTCTGTTGAGGCCGTCCTCATGGGTGCGGAACTTGGCTATCAGTTTCTGCTCGACGATTTTGCGTTGTGTGTCTCGAAGGCCGCCTTGGAGAATGCTTACCCGAAGATCGGAGGCTGAATGTCCTTGACTGCTGAAGTGTTCCCCGACTGGGAGGGAACACTCCTGCCTGGTGATTGTTGCGCGGTGTCCGTTCATCCGTTGTCGCAGTGTCTGCATGGTCTCGCCGATGTACCATGCTCCGGGGCATCCTTTCCTGCAACGTATGAGGTAGACAACGTTGGCCGAGTCACATGAGTATGTACCATGTACCTGGTGGGTGGTGTCCTCACGTGTGACGATGGTATCTGTGTTGATGATCTGGCATGTCTTGCAGAGGTTGCTGTGGCAGGGTTGTGTGGTGTCGTGGTCGCTGTTCTCCTGAAAGCTGGGTAATTTGCTGCGAACGATGGTCTGTTTGAGGTTAGGCGGCTGTTTGAAAGCGAGTAGTGGAGGCGTGGGGATGGCCTTAGCGAGGTGTTCGTCATCATTGATGACATGTTGAAGGCTGCGAAGAACATGGCGTAGTTTCTCCGCTCCGGGGAAGTACTGGACGACGAAGGGTACTCTGTTGGTTGTGTCCCGTGTTTGTCTTCTGAGGAGGTCTATGCGATTTTTCGCTGTGGCCCGTCGGAACTGTCGATCAACGAGTCGAGCGTCATATCCCGTTCCTACAAGGGCGTCTTTCAGTGTCTGTAGGTGTCCATCGCGTTCCTCCTCGTCTGAGCAGATCCTGTGTATTCGCAGGGCTTGTCCATAGGGGATGGCTTCTTTAACGTGGTTAGGGTGGAAGCTGGAGAAGTGAAGCATCATGAGGTTGTCCGTGGGCTTGCGGTAGAGTGAAGTGCTGAGGTGTCCGTCTTTGATGGAGATTCGTGTGTCCAGGAATGAGACCGATTCTGAGGAGTAGTCCATGGTGAGTTTGATGGTGGGATGGAACTTGTTGATGTTATCGTGTAGTCTTTTCAGTGATTCTTCGCCGTGGGTCCATAGGAAGAAAATGTCGTCGATGTATCTGGTGTATAGCGTTGGTTGGAGATCCTGTGCAGCGAAGAAGTCTTGCTCGAACTTGTGCATGAAGATGTTTGCGTATTGGGGTGCGAATTTGGTCCCCATGGCTGTTCCGTGTGTTTGGGTAAAGAACTGGTTGTCGAAGGTGAAGACATTGTGGTCAAGGATGAAGCGGATGAGTTGTAGGATGGCGTCTGGAGATTGGCTGTTGTTGGTGTTGAGTACTGAGGCTGTCGCAGCGATGCCGTCATCGTGGGGGATACTGGTGTAGAGTGCCGAGACGTCCATCGTGGCGAGGAGTGTTCCTGGTTCAACTGATCCGTGGGTGCTGAGTTTCTGTAAGAAGTCTGTAGTGTCGCGACAGAAGCTGGGGGTTCCCTGTACGATGGGTTTCAGGATGCCCTCGACATATCCAGAGAGGTTCTCACACAGGGTTCCGTTGCCTGATGCGATAGGACGTCCAGGTGTGTTGGCTTTGTGTATCTTTGGGAGGCAGTAGAAGTCTCCCACGCGGGGAGTACGTGGGATGAGAGCATGTAGGATGCTTTGAAGGTCTGGATCGAAGGTTTTGATCAGTCTGTTGAGTTGGCGGGTGTGTTCTTTGGTCGGATCTGCGGGTAACTGTCTGTAGTGTTCCTGGTTGTCCAGTTGTCGGTATACTTCTTTGCAGTAGTCCGTTCTGTTCTGTATGACACTGTCTATAGTGTTCCTGGTTGTCCAGTTGTCGGTATACTTCTTTGCAATAGTCCGTTCTGTTCTGTATGACACTTCTCCAGCTTCCACCCTAACCACGTTAAAGAAGCCATCCCCTATGGACAAGCCCTGCGAATACACAGGATCTGCTCAGACGAGGAGGAACGCGATGGACACCTACAGACACTGAAAGACGCCCTTGTAAGAACGGGATATGACGCTTGACTCGTTGATCGACAGTTCCGACGGGCCACAGCGAAAAATCGCATAGACCTCCTCAGAAGACAAACACGGGACACAACCAACAGAGTACCCTTCGTCATCCAGTACTTCCCCGGAGCGGAGAAACTACGCCATGTTCTTCGCAGCCTTCAACATGTCATCAATGATGACGAACACCTCGCTAAGGCCATCCCCACGCCTCCACTACTCGCTTTCAAACAGCCGCCTAACCTCAAACAGACCATCGTTCGCAGCAAATTACCCAGCTTTCAGGAGAACAGCGACCACGACACCACACAACCTTGCCACAGCAACCTCTGCAAGACATGCCAGATCATCAACACAGATACCATCATCACACGTGAGGACACCACCCACCAGGTACATGGTACATACTCATGTGACTCGGCCAACGTTGTCTACCTCATACGTTGCAGGAAAGGATGCCCCGGAGCATGGTACATCGGCGAGACCATGCAGACACTGCGACAACGGATGAACGGACACCGCGCAACAATCACCAGGCAGGAGTGTTCCCTCCCAGTCGGGGAACACTTCAGCAGTCAAGGACATTCAGCCTCCGATCTTCGGGTAAGCATTCTCCAAGGCGGCCTTCGAGACACACGACAACGCAAAATCGTCGAGCAGAAACTGATAGCCAAGTTCCGCACCCATGAGGACGGCCTCAACAGAGATCTTGGGTTCATGTCACGCTACATGTAACCCCACCTGACGCAGGGTCATCCAGCCTCGAGTTGACATTGGCTTGTTCTCTCTACACAGATGCGGCCGGACCTGCTGTGTTTTCCAGTCAAAAAAAATGTTTTTTGTCTGTTTTTTTGTTTTTCATACAGACCCCAGCATCTGCAATATTTGACCCCTTGTGACCCCACCTCATTGTTCTTTGATGTAATGTTTCCCTGACTGACCTGTTTGGACACCATTCACACCTTTGACTGCTGTGATTATCTCTCTGCCGAGGTGTGATAAATGGCAGTTAGAAAGGGTACCTGTAAACATCTGACATGATTCTCTGACTATATAAGCTGTGTCTTTATGCATTTCTCCACTTCACCTGAAGAAGGAGCAGCGCTCCGAAAGCTTGTGATTTCAAATAAAGCTGTTGGACTATAACCTGGTGTTGTGTGACTTCTTACATTTGTCCTAGCAATGAAAGCCAACATTCCATTGGCCTTCTTAATCACTTGCTGCACCTGCATACTAACCTTTTGAGTTTCGTGCACCCGGACCCCCAGATCCCTTTGTACTTCAGTACTTTCCAGTTTCTTGCCATTAAGATAATAACTTGCTCTACGATTTTTCCTGCCAAAGTGCATAACCTCACACTTTCCAGTATTGTATTCCATCTGCCAAATCTCTGCCCACTTACTTAGCCTGTCTATGTCCCCTTGCAGGTTTTTTATGTCCTCCTCACTCACTACTTTCCCTCCCATCTTAGTATCATCTGCAAACTTTGATATGTTACACTCGGTCCCCTCCTCCAAATCGTTAATATAGATTGTAAAGGGTTGGGGACCCAGCACTGACCCCTGCGGAACACCACTTGTTACTGATTGCCAGTCTGAGAATGAACCATTTATCCCAACTCTCTGCCTTCTGTTAGACAGCCAATCCTCTATCCATGCCAGAATATTACCCCCAATCCCGTGATTTTTTATCTTAAGCAATAATCTTTTGTGTGGCACCTTGTCAAATGCCTTTTGGAAGTCTAAATACACTACGTCCACTGGTTCCCCTTTATCCACCCTATATGTTACTTCCTCAAAGAACTCCAGCAAATTTGTCAAACATGACTTCCACTTCATAAAACCATGCTGACTTTGTCCTATTAAATTATGATTATCCAAATGTCCTGTTACTGTCTCTTTAATAATGGACTCCAAAATTTTACCTACCACAGATGTTAGGCTAACCGGCCTATAGTTTCCAGCCTTCTGTCTACTGCCCTTTTTAAACAAGGGTGTTACATTAACAGTTTTCCAGTCTGCCGGGACCTTTGCCGAGTCCAGGGAGTTTTGGAAAATTATTACCAATGCATCCACAATCCCTACCGCCACTTCCCTCAAGACCCTAGGATGTAAGCCATCAGGTCCAGGTGATTTATCCGCCTTGAGTCCCATTATTTTACCATCAGTTGATTTTCTAACAGGTAATAATGGGGTGTATTTTCCTCTGCTTGTTAATGTCATCAAATAAATAAGGATGAATGTATAAATGAGCCTGTGCTGTATACTCGCACCAACTTATTTTGCTCACGTTGAAAGGGACTGCATTTACATCGCACCCTATTGCATTGTAAAGTGCCTGTACAACTTATGGAGTGTAGCGACAGTTATGTCGACAATTGTGGCCGCCATTCTACATCATCCCACCAACAGCAATGAGATGAACAGTGGTGTTAGTTCAGAGAATGGAGAGGAATAAAGCTCACAAAGCAAAAGCCAAGGGGGGTTGACTTTAAAATGCGATAGGGTGTAATGTAAATGCAATTCCTTTCAACAGCCCCGCTCATCACAGACCAATTTCTGCGAGGTAACCTAAAACCCCTAACTTAGGACCTAATGCCTATTTTAGAAGTAGCCGACCCCGCTCAGGATTCTTCGATCGGATAGTAAGAAAAGAAGAAAGAGATTCCATTTATATAATGCTTTCACAACCTTAGGATGTCCAAGCACTTTACAGCCAAATTAAGTACTTTTGAAGTGTAGTCACTGTTATAATGTAGGAAATGCAGCAACCAACTTTTGTACAGCAAGCTCCGACAAACAGCCATGTGATAATAGCCAGATAATCTGTTTTGACAATGTTGGTTGAAGGGTAAATATTGGGCAGGACACCAAGGAGAACTCCTCTGCTCTTCTTCAAAATAGCACATTGAGGTAATTTTGTCCACCTGAGAGGGCAGACGGGGCCTCGATTTAACATCTCATCTGAAAGACGGCACTGCCGATGGTGGAGTGTTCCCTTGGTACTGCACTGGACTGTCAACTTAGATTATGTGCTCAAGTCCTGGGGTGCGACTTGAAGCACTAAACTTCTGACATAGGTGAGAGTGCAACCACTGAGCCAAGGGAGCAAGGTATCCTGAAGGACATAGCTGCCAGACTGGGCCTGTGGCAGGTGGTGAGAGAACCAACACGAGGGAAAAACCTACTTGACCTCATCCTCACCAATCTACCTGTCGCAGATGCATCTGTCCATGACAGTATTGGTGGCAGTGACCACCGCACAGTCCTTGTGGAGACGAAGTCCCATCTTCACACTGAGGACACCCTCCATCGTGTTGTGTGGCACTACCAACGTGCTAAATGGGATAGATTCAGAACAGATCTAGCAGCTCAAAACTGGGCATCCATGAGGCATTCTGGGCCATCAGCAGCAGCAGAATTCTATTACACCACAATCTGTAACCTCATGGCCCGGCATATCCCTCACTCTACCATTACCACCAAGCCAGGGGACCAACCCTGGTTCAATGAGGAGTGTAGAAGAGCATGCCAGGAGCAGCACCAGGCGTACCTAAAAATGAGGTGACAACCTGGGGATGCTGTAACACAGGACTGCATGCATGCTAAACAGCAGAAGCAGCATGCTATTGACAGAGCTAACTGATTCCACAACCAACAGATCAGATCAAAGCTCAGCAGTCCTGCCACCATCCAGTTGTGAATGGTGGTGGACAATTAAACAACTACTTGGAGGGGGAGACTCCATGAACATCCCCATCCTCAATGATGACGGAGCCCAGCACGTGAGTGCAAAAGACAAGGCTGAAGCGTTTGGAATCATCTTCAGCTGGAAGTGCCGTGTGGATGATCCATATCGTCCTCCTCCTGAGGTCCCCACCATCACAGAAGCCACTCTTCAGCCAATTCAATTTACGCCACGTGATATCAAGAAATGGCTGAACACACTGGATACTGCAAAGGCTATGGGCCCCAACAACATCCCAGCTATCGTGCTGAAGACTTGATCTCCAGAACTAACCACGCCTAAAGTCAAGCTGTTCCAGTACAGCTACAACACTGGCATCTACCCGACAATGTGGAAAACTGCCTATGTATGTCCTGTCCACAAAAAGCAGGACAAATCCAATCCGACCAATTACCGCCCCACTAGTCAATCACCAGCAAATTGATGGAAGGTGTCGCCGACAGTGCTATCAAGCGCCACTTACTCACCAATAACCTGCTCAACGATGCTCAGTTTGGGTTCCACCAGGACCACTCGGCGCCAGACCTCATTACAGCCTTAGTCCAAACATGGACAAAAGAGCTGAATTCCAGAGGTGAGGTGAGAGTGACTGCTCTGAACATCAAGGCAGCATTTGACCGAGTGTGGCATCAAGGAGCCCTAGTAAAACTGAAGTCAATGGGGTTCAGGGGGAAAATTCTCCTCCGGCTGGAGTCATACCGTGCACAAAGGAAGATGGTTGTGGTTGTTGGAGGCCAACCATCTCAGCCCCAGGACAGCGCTGCATGAGTTCCTCAGGGCAGTGTTCAGTTCAATTCGCAACTCCTCAGGTAATTAAGCAGTCCATGCCCACATGCACCAAACCTGGACAACATTCAGGCCCGGGCTGATAAGTGGCAAGTAACATTCACGCCAGGCAATGACTATCTCCAATAAGAGAGAGTCTAACCACCGCCCCTTGACATTCAACAGCATTTTCATCGCCGAATCCCCCACCATCAACATCCTTGGGGTCACCATTGACCAAAAGATTAACTGGACCAGCCACATAAATACTGTGACTACAAGAGCAGGTCAGAGGATGGGTACTCTGCCGCGAGTGTCTCACCTCCTGACTCCCCAAAGCCTTTCCACCATCTGCAAGGCACAAGTCAGGAGTGTGATGGAATACTCTCCACTTGCCTGGATGAGTGCAGCTCCAACACTCAAGAAGCTCGACACCATCCAAGACAAAGCAGTCCGTTTGATTGGCACCCCATCCACCACTTTAAGCATTCACTCCTTCCACCGTCGGCGTACCATGGCCGCAGTGTGTACCATCTACAAGATGCACTGCAGCAACTCGCCAAGGTTTCTTCGACAGCACCTCCCAAAACCTGCGACGTCTACCACCTAGAAGGACAAGGGCAGCAGGCGCATGGGAACATCATCACTTCCAAGTCACATACCATCCTGACTTGGAAATATATTGTCATTCCTTCATCGTCGCTAGGTCAAAATCCTGGAACTCCCTACCTAACAGCACTGTGGGAGTACCTTCACCACACAGACTGCAGTGGTTCAAGAAGGCAGCTCACCACCACCTTCTCAAGGGCAATTAGGGATGGGCAATAAATGCTGGCTGTGTCAGCGACACCTACATCCCAGGAACGAATAAAAATAAATTCTGAGAGGTAAGGGCACTGCGAAACAGAACTAGGCCACTAGGTGGTGCTCTTCTGAGATTGTCACCAAGCCACATGGTTGGTATCAGGTAAAGGAAGCCCTGCCTTCTGCTTGCTGTGCTCCACCTGTCCTGGGAGTGTGGACACTGACCAGATGATGTTTAATCCCTCAGCACATCCCAGTGAGCACAAGGAAATGAGTTTGATGTTGTTAAACAGCAGCACCACACATAACAAGCTATTAGTCTTGGCCTAAACAAAAAGTAATACTATAAAGAGAAAATAAAAAATAAATAAAACAAGTAGCAAATGTTTACACTGTGTAGATTCTTCTCTATACACAAGACTCCACGACCTGTTCTGTTATTTTGTCTTTACATTAAAATATCATCTTGAGCGCCAGTCAATGGCCAAGTGTGTAGAGGGACCGCCCGGTGTAGTATTGAGCCGTACAGATCAGAAGGTCACCATTTCTGTTGAGTGACCTTCTCTTAACCGGGGCAGTGGCCGAAATACATGATTAAGCTCAGCATTTCTGGGAAATCCAGCCAAGGCTGCTGCTCCACTTACCATTCAGAAAGTGCTGCGAAGGGCACATCTGGAGGTGTGGGGTGAGAACAGGGTCAGCTGTGATTCTTTCCACATTCTGCGAGCTTCTAATAAACGGCCAGCAGCTGGCCTGCTGGCATGTGTGGAGCCACATCCCAGGACAGGAGAGAAAAAAATCATTGTTGGTGCCACTGAAATATAACATGGAAGGGAGATGATGGAAGAAGATGAACTGGAGAGGCCATGCAGGACAAAGAAGGATAACGTGCCATGGCTACAGTCATTACCGATGTCTTTGGTGACTTTGGCTGTGGGCAGGTTGGAAGCTGCACTGAAAGGGATTGAACAGATAGGAAATGGATAGGAAGGTGGGCACAGAACTGGGCGGTGACAACATGTTCAAGGACCTTACCGAGGAAAGGGAGGTTGGAGAATGGGCTGTGACAGGAGAGGACAGAGGGGTTGAAGTCTGACTGGCACTTTTGAAGGATAGAACTCAGACAGACTTGGATGGATGCTGAGACCTTCAAGTCTGCAGGGGTGAGTACCACACTCGAGGGTTACTTTATCCATTAGTCCATCTGTGGGGTTAGGGTGTGGTTGGGGAGCACATAGAGGAAAAGACTGGCCATAGTTTCTCATTGTTCACTATAACCTATGTTTTAATAAGTCAAATTATTTTTAAAAATAAAAAAAATAACCCAGTCAGATATTGAAATAATAACTTACTTTCCAGCTTCTTGTGAAAGTCCCATGGATTCCCAGTCCTCAATCCAGTCTCACACCAATAGATATCCCCCATGTAGTTTGTGGACTGCTGGTATTGATGTATTGAATTATACGATGAGTTGGCGGGGTTCACAGTATCTATCAATGCTTGACTCATATTGTAGGCTGAAACTAATACCTGATCATACACCGCAGGAGCCCCCTTACTTCCATCCACAAGAAGTGAGACAAGGAATTGGAAACAAATAGCATTATGATACTTGTGTGACACTGTGGGTTAGACACTGGCTTTCCTCAAGGACCTGGGTTCAAATCCAAACCAGACTGATGAAAATGGAAGTGAATGAGTTTGAGCAGTCTTAATCAAGCTCTTATTTGGCCATGGGCCTATAACAAAAAACTGGCCCTAAGTGAATGGTGGGACAGGCTCGAATGGCATACTCCTTTCCCTATGTTCCTAAGAACTGTACTTCAATCATTATGGGACTGAGTTTAAAAACTAGCCTAAATCCTGGAACATTCAAATAAGGTGAAAAGGCCATTGGTTCAATATTAATCTCCTAGCACCAAGGTGGTAAATATTATATTTAAGGAAAGGACTGTGGGAAGGATTTTTTTGCTTTGGGGATGAGACAGAAGACCCATGTAATGCAATTGTTGCACATCAACAATACCATGATGCATTTCAACTCAAGTGTCTGTATTGAATGCTCCAAAGTCAGGCATTTAGAGGGTTAGATGTAGCTTGTTACCCTGCTCAAACAATGTACCTTGACCATAACCTTGGAGGAGTGTCATCTATTGCACCAGTGGTTTTTTTATTCATCCTTGGGATGTGGGCATCCCTGATAAGGCTGGCAGTTAATTACACTTTACAGTTAATTAAGTACTTATTTTTGAATATAGGAAATGCGACAGCCAATTTGCACATAGCAAGCTCCCACAAACAGCACTGTGATAATGACCAGATAATCTGCTTTTAATTAAATTGATTGAGGGATAAATATTGGCCAGGACACCAGTGATAACTCCTCTGCTCTTCTTTGAAATAGTGCCTTGGGATCTTTTACGTCTACCCAAGAGAGCACCCGGTCCACCCGGCTTAATGTCTCATCCGAAAGACGGCACCTCCGGCAGTGCAGCACTCCCTCAGTACTGCACTGGAGTGTCAGCCTAGATTTTTGTGCTCAAGTCTCTGGCGTGGGGCTTGAAACCACAGCCTTCTGACTCAGAGGTGAGGGTGCTCCCAAATGAGCCATGGCTGACACTGCAATAGCATTGATGCATTGCAAGGGAAGCTAGATAAGCATGTGAGGGAGAAAGAAACAGAGGGATATGTTGATGGGGTTAGCTGAAGAGGGGTGGGAGGAGGCTCATGTGGAGCATAAACACCGGCATGGACCAGTTGGGTCGAATGGCCTGTTTCTGTGCTGCAAGTACCTTGTAACGCTTTGTAAAAGTGTGAATAAGTTGGACCAGGCTAAGCCATCAGTTCTCATCGCTATGCTTCCCTACCCATTGATACCAGTAGAGTTCACCCAAATGTTTGATCTCTGGTCCCCAAATGCAAGAATTCACCCTTTCAATGTGTATGTGTTTGAGAAATTCTTTCATGTGATACATCAGATCAAATTGAAATTGCTATCATCAGGATAAACTGAAACTACCACCACTGATTTTAGAGGAATGGGCGATTTATACAAATAGTTTACAGGAAATGTTCTTGTAGTATGTCAACTCTTAACAACTAAACTCTTAACAACATTTAGTATGTCAGAAAAAAAACTCTGGCCTCTTCAAGAAAGAAAGACTTGCATTTCTACAGCACCCTTCATGATCTCATGACGTCCCAAAGCATTTTACAGCCAGTGAAGTACTTTTTGAAATGTAGTCACTGTTGTAATGTAGGAAACGCGGCAGCCAATTTGTGCTCAGCTTGGGCCCACAAACAGCAATATGATAATGACCGGATAATCTGTTTTAGTGATGTTGGTTGAGGGATAAATATTGGCACTAGGACACCGGGGAGAACTCCCCCCTGCTCTTCTTCGAAATAGTACCATGGGATCTTTTCCGTCCACCTGAGAGAGCAGACGGGGCCTCGTTTAACATCTCATCTGAAAGACAAAGTAACTATGAGAAAAGTTTTTTGAGTGCAGTTCCAAACTGCTGTAAACAGAGAAACCACAGACAACATTCCACGCTGTCACAGTGTGTATGAGAGGAAACTATAGCAATGTATGGGGGAGCTTCCCCACCCGGGATATTGATAAACTCCTCCTGCTATCTGATTCCTGCAGTAGCCTTTTGGGTGGTCTGGTCTGTATTTTTAACCACACCTGTTAAAAGGAGACGTAGGGGGTTTGCACAGGCATGTTTGGTCAGTCAGCTTTGCCTCTGACTACCTTCTTTGAGCGGTACCAGTCATAGCATGCTCCCATTTTATGATGTATGGTGGGACCGCTGTATAACGAATGTGTGCACCCCCTTGAATGACTCTAATGTTCTCCACCTTGTATACCGGGGCAGGTCAGACTGTCCTACCCATAACCGGCATTCTGACTACTATTCCCATAATGGTGTGGTTGGATCGCCCACAATCCACTGGGACTGGGTAAGCCTCAGAAGCTAGCCGGAGTTGGCACGGGCTTAATGCATTCTCAAAAGGGCGGAGGGCTGCGAGGTGTTTGTTACTGATCCAGGGGGGGACTAAACCCTGTTTTAAATCCTCCAGATTACTGCGGCCCTCGCCCAGCAACCATGCCCTGTACAGCACGCGCACCTCATTTTGTGCAGCCTGGTCAGAAGCATTTCTGTCCTCCCTTATGAGAGCATTAACCGTCTTTGCATGCTTCTCCAACTCTGCTATAATTTATTTTAAGTGGAGTGTCATGGCCTGGTCCTCATGTAACTCAGAGCTCACTACCTTGTTTTCATCGGTTAATATTTTCTTTAACTGTGTTTTTAAACCGTTTATCTGGGTCTGCAACTCCATGTCATCTAAACTGTTGATGACAGAGGACCCAGTATTAAACGCAGTAAAAACATAATTCCATACTCCCCTTCTTTATCTCCCTATACTATCCAAAAACTCGTGGGGTGTGGTGTACAGCCCAGCCTTGTCAACATGGGCAAAGTCGAACTCGTAAAACTTTTGTAACATGTCTTTTAATAGGGCCTGGTATAACTGCTCCGTTTCCTTGGGGCACCACTCCGGCAAATGTACCTCGGTGAGATTTAAAATCACGGAGGCTACCGCGTAGTGCACCCCTTGGTACAGTACCTGATCTGTAGGCACTAGCACCAGCCTGTTCCCTGGTCCCTTGGTGGTGGCGGGGCACCCCTCTTTGTGTGTCCTTGCTGCCTGAGTCATGGGCAGGGACTTTCGGGGGCAGGTGACAATTTCAGTGGCATTCACGGGGATTGGGGAAAATGGGACCACGCACGCCCACGTGCTGGCATCCCACCTCACCCCTTTCCCGGCATCCTGCCACTGCCAGTGGAAAAAGATGGAAATGCCTGCGGGGCAGACCCTTTCTGACCCCCACATGCAGACATAGATCCCCTGATTCGGTTCCCACCACTTGTCCTAGCACACACTTAATCCCCCATGGGTCCCTGTAATAGTCTGGTGGGTATTGTTCCCCAACCGTTCCCACTCAACCGCGGGGTTTCTCATATCTTTACTTAGCTTCCTGAGCCACCACCATCTATCTGGAGGAATGTGTCCCTTACATGACAAACATATGCGTTTACCGACGGTGACGCTAACCCTTGTGGTAACGACCTGTACCCTGGGGCACAGGAGGGAGGCCTCCCCGTACATGAACCCGGTCTGGCTGGAGTACTGAGACGAATTGGAACCCAGCCACCCTGGCCACCTTCCCTCGTGGAAGTAAGCGGTGGTCTCCTCTGCATCCCGTTCGCCGCTCCCATCGATTGCTATCGGTGCTGTGTCTCCGGAGCACCCATAGATGTGGGAATCCTCCACGTCACCTCTCCTTCCGAAGCTCAGCCCTATCAGGGCGAGTAGGATTATGCCCCCCTTCATTCCATAAATTTTCCTGTAACAGATATAGAAGCATACAGCCAGGTTCCCTAGAGATTCACTGGCTTGGGTGAAGCATGGTCGGGTCTTGCGACCTCGACTCAAATGTACACACTCTGAGCAGATTACTTAAAACTAACCATCACCTTAATTAGAATGAAATTAAACACCCTAAACTTAACACTATATAAACTTAATACTTAAACTACCTAAACTATATACATCCGCCGCCGTCTCCGGGCGGCCAGCCTAATCCCTGTTTGGGCTGCGGCACACCGCTTCCTGCTGCGTGGTTGCACTGACCTGCACGTCCAGTCCCTTGCAGCCTGTGGCCGGGGACCTCTATCCTTTAGAAACATAGAAACATAGAAACATAGAAGATAGGAGCAGGAGTAGGCCATTCGGCCCTTCGAGCCTGCTCCGCCATTCAACGAGATCATGGCTGATCATCCAAACCCTAGCACCCGGTCCCTACACCGACAGCCATCCCACCCAAGCCCTATCCCCGTAACCCCGTAACCCCACGTATTTAATCCCCCCTAACACTAAGGGCCAATTTTTTTATCATGGCCAATCAACCTAACCCGCACATCTTTGGACTGTGGGAGGAAACCGGAGCACCCGGAGGAAACCCACGCAAACACGGGGAGAATGTGCAAACTCCACACAGACAGTCACCCGAGGCCGGATTTGAACCCGGGTCCCTGGCGCTGTGAGGCAACAGTGCTAACCACTATGCCACCGTGCTGCCCTTTGACCTATCCCTAACTCGGGAGGCTGCCCTTTTAAACTGGGGAGCCGGTGACCATGGTTTCCTAGGCTGGGGTGTCCGAGGGGACCTTCTAAGAGGTGCTACGAGTGGGGTTTTCTTGGCGGGTGGACCTTTGGCTCGGACCGCAGCCTTTGCTAGCGCGGTCCATGGGTTTTCCACGACCGCTGGCTGGGGGTCCTCTCCCTCAGATTTCACCTCTCCCAAACTTGGGTCGATGGCAGGTAACCTTTCGCCACCTGCCGCTGCAGGCTGAGAGTCTCCACCCCCAGGTTCCAAACCTGGGTCGGGGGCGGGATTCTCGTGCTCGGGATCCCAGAACTCTCTTTCCCTGACCCCTTACTTGGCAACCTCGTCGGTCTTTTGGCTACCCTCCCACATGGTATGGAGGGATCCTAAACCTATGGCCAAAGATTTTGACCTTTCCCCAGCCGGCTCATTCCCTGTGGGTCCCATTAATCTAAATGGGACCTTGTTAGACCGGGGTGAATTGGTCAGGTCTTCCGAATGGACCACCGTGCTGGAAGCTCCAGTGTCCACCAAATATCTCCCCTGCACCGTCTTCACCCCTATCTTAACATAGGGCCTGCTCCCCTCAGCATTTTCGCGGGGACACAGGTCGACAGGCTGCGCTGGCTCTAGTCATTGCTGGGAGTGGGATGGGGCAGACGGGGTCAAAGCACTGATGGTGGCTGCTACTCTCCCCTGGCCAGTCAGAAGAGACCGCATTGCCTCCAATAGTGACTCGACCGAGGCGGGAGGAATTCCTGTCTCTACCTTTTGGGCTGGGGCTGTGGGATTCTTTTCCTTGTTGTCTTTCCAGGGATTCTTACAGTCTTTTCTCCAGTGACCGTCTTTCCCGCACCCATAGCAATTGAGCTTGGCATTGGAACGGTGATTCCCTTCCTGATGCCATTCCTTTCTACTCTGCACTCCGGGTTTTACCTCATGCACCTTCCCTTTAAGTGGGTGTGCATCGGTTCCCCTGCCGTTTTTGTTAGCTAGGGTAAGCTGTCGGATCACCGTAAGTTCGGTGGTCTGGGGATTTTGGGGATCGAACCAGACCTCTGCCTTGGCCCGGACCTGTGGTAGGCTGTTCACCACCAGGCAACGGAGCCAGTGGGTCAATTGATCCCGGGTCAGGAGTGTCCGATCAGGCGTTCCCGGACAGGCGCTCCTGTAAACCAGCCACAACCTGTCCGCGAAAGCCTGCGGGGCCTCCCCTGCGAGCTGCACGGTCCTCTCCACGCGGGAGAAAGGACTGCCCTCGTTCATCCCCATCGCCTCCAGAACTTCGTCACGGAGATCCGCATACCCTTTCTGTCCCCTTTTACACTCATCGGAGAGGGACTGAAGGAGCTTACTCTCCAGGGAGAATAACAGCATTTTGGCCTGCTCAGCGTCATCGCATTCATTGACGCAGGCTGCCTGCTCTATTTCCCTGAAGTGTATCGAGGGGTATCCCTTTTCGGAGAGCTTTGGAATATGGCTCATCATGGCCCTAAGCTGTTGGGCGCTATGTGGTAACACGAACTGGTTTTGGAGGGGTCCGTCACCGTCGCCATCAATGGGCGGGCCGAACCTCCGATGCCAGGCGGGGCACATTGGTCCCGGCTCCGACCTTTCTAATGGGGGTTGCTCTACCTCCGCTTCTACTTCTGTTTCCACCCCCCTTTGCTGCCAGGCCTCGCTAAAGCTCGGCGCTATGGGTGGTGGCCGTGAAACCTCCGTTTCCCCAACTGGTTCTTGTGGAACCGTTCTCCCCTGGTTCCCCATGAAATCTGCCTGACCTGCCTTTGGGCTTATGAGGCACACCATGCCTTTTGCCTTTACTAGGGCCATACTTAGACTTTCAATTTCCTCTCTGCAGGGGCCACGATCCACTTCCTCAAAACCCTGATCACATGCTAACTTGTAAGCTGCTGTAACTTCCCTAACTTTCTCCTCCTGCTCTCTCACTTGCTGTGCGAGGCGGGCATTTTTCTCCCGCAACCTCACTTCGTTACTCTTGGCCTCGGTGACCTGGCACTCCAGGTACTCTAACTTGGCCTGCTACTTCCCCATTAATTGCACACTTTCCTGATTTAAAGCCTGGAGCGCTACCAATAATTTCGCCCCTGCTAGGGCCTTATCCTGAATCTCCAGGGCTGACTCTTTGATCTTGGCTGCCTGTGCTGCAACAACTCCGTCCAAAAGCTGGACCTGCTTTTTGTAGCACATCTGCCAGACTGCCTTTTCTATGGATTTCTTATGCTCTTTCCCCTCTGTCCACTTGGCTGCGGCATCTACCGGACGCCCAGCCCTTAACAGAGTGGTGATCCACCTTTTGGTGATATTCACCTTCTTAAACTCATAATCTGAAATCCTTTCCTTCATCACGGTTCGCTCATCCAAACCATTGTCTATTGTATCGCAACCCTGTTGCCGATGTCCTGCCGCGGTTGCCATTTCTGTAGGGGGTTTGCACAGGCATGTTTGGTCAGTCAGCTTTGCCTCTGACTGCCTTCTTTGAGCGGTTCGAATCGCTCGCCCCCTGGGTTCTGGACACCGGACTTAGATACAGGCAGCGATACAGAAAATCGAGTAGACAAGTGGTTTGGTGTAAAAGAACCAAGATTTTATTGAACTGAAAAATTATAACAATCTTACACGAGAAAATTACTGGTACAGCACACTACAGACATAAAATGCTTATACTTAAAGGGAATGGGGAACACACGGCACAATTGAGGGAAAACAACTATATTAGCAATCCCCTTAATTCCCACCCCCTATACCTAACTAGATTAGACTATGAGGGGCCAAAACTTCATGCTCACCAATCCAAGAACTTGTTACGTTTAAAAAAAACAGTTGACGGTTTTGGGTTCACTCCTTGTGCACTCTGTGGCCTGCCGACGTCACGTGGTTCCAGCGCGCTGCAAGGGTGCCGTCCAGGTAAAATACCCCAATATTAAAGTCTCTGCCTGGGTATTTTACCTTGCAGGACGGGCTCTTCTTCAGTTGATCTTCTTCCTTGGTTGATCCTGTTGGGTTGAATGAGCTGGACTGAGGGCCTGTTTATTCGAAGCCCCACGCAGTCTTCTTCATACAACCCATCCTGGTTGTAATCTGGCAGCGAGTAGAGAGGCAGGAGGCAGGAGGGAAGAGGCAAGAGAGAGAGTGGTTTCGAATGGGCCCATAGTTATACCCCCATCGGGAGCCCTTATCTGCGCAGCAAATCAGTTCAGTCCTTTGTCTCATTTGGGTGAGCTCGTTTAAATGTTTAAAAACATTTATAAAAATGACCTGTAGAGTGATAGTCGCTATGTCTAAAGTAGCCTCGAAACCCTGGCCGTATTTAAAGACAAGTTGTGAATTGCTCCCATTCAGACTTAATGTCTCTGGTGAGCGGTTCCCAATTTAAAATGCAGAAAGCCTAATGGTTTGATGGAGCCTATTCCAACTTAATGACTGGAATGTACAGTCTTTTGTTCATTTTATCAGTCCTTACAAAGTCTTTGATTCGTTTAAAACTTGAACTCCTTGACCTGCTTGTTTTGCAGAACCTTTGTTTTAAAATCCCATTTGGCCTGGTCACGAGGTTTACCGCAGCCATTTTGGGTACCCTGGTTTTAAAGTCAAGTCCATCCAGGGTCCCTTTTGATTAATAACTTCGGGGAATGTTGGAATTTTGAGAACCTTACAGTGAAGTAGGTTGTCACTTGGGTGACTGAAACCTGCCCATATTTCGCTCTCGCCTGTTTTTTTAAACTCCAGGGAAAGGATACTGGCTCATCGACTTGTGTTGGTTGATGTTTGTGACTTGTGTGAAGCGGAGTTTTTCAAAGGTGTCCTGTTTTTAACCACTTGATTGCTTTGAAGTCAAGTGATCAGACAAACTTAACTAAATGAAAGTTCGTAATGGGAGGAGACTCGTGTGGAGCATAAATGTCAGTACAGACTAGTTGGGCCGAATGGCCTGTTTCTGTGCTGTATATTCTATGCAATGTAATTTATTGCCCATCCCTAGTAGACCTCACTGAGGCCACTTCGGCGGGCTGGTAAGAATCAATCACGTTTCTTATGTTCATTAATAAATAGACATTCTTATTATGAACACAGCTAGCTTTTGCTAGACACTTTTATTGAGCACATGTGGACTAGGTACAGTATCTGTAGAGGCTTCCATCTTGACTGCTGCCTTGTGGGTAGCCTAGTGCCTCATGGGTAATGTAGTCTTAATATACATAGAGCTGGGCAGTGTAGTCTTATACATACAGCTATATACAGCTCTACACAGCTCTACGGCTCCACCTAGTGTCCACTATAGAATGACATGTTATTGATCATTACATCCCCCTTTCTTTGCGGTTTAACAAAATCAATATCAATCAACTTTCAAGAAAACAATAAAGATAATATCAGTAACAATTTTGTTCGTGCTCTATAAACATAAACATTTTCAAAACAGTCAACACATTTTCAAAGCTTTACATTGTACTCAAAGATTAAGTCTATCAGGCTTTTTTACTTCACGTGTGGATCTTCTCAACACGGGTAAGTCTGATGTGTCGTCATGAGATTGTTCTGGCGGTGAATGACGATGCAGTTGCGGCATTGTCATCGATCTGCTCTTGTATAGATCGAGGTCTCCTTGCGATCTTTGCTTGGAGAGGGTTTCAGTGTTTCCTTCACTCTTCATGCCATAACTCTCAATGTAATCAATGCACTCTCGAAAAACTGCTGGCAGCTGGATCCCATCATACAGCATAGTCCTCTCAGCAGCCTCGGCTAATGGAACACCAAAGATTGGCCTGAGGGAAGAAGGAGTATCCACCGGAACTGCTTCCTGCTCTGGTGCAGGCTTCTTCTTTTTCTTTTTCTCTTTCCACTGCTTAACAACATCTGCTGCGGTTATATCTTTGGACTTTTTCTCCTTGTGTTTTTCCTCTTTGTGTTTTTCTTCCTTTGGCTTCTCTTTGACCTTAAAGTCTTTTTCTTTCTTCTTGGAGAAACTAGGCTTTTTGAAGACATGGATACCCTTTGGCCTTTTCATCCTTGATGGGCTCTCTGCTTCATCACCTGAGTCATCTGGTCTGCTTATGGCACAGTTTATACGGTAGACTCTCTTGACCAGTTCTAAGTCTTCACAAGCTTTGTCACCTAGTATCGAATCAAGTCTTTCAGCCACAACAGAAAACATGAGATGATGCACTTTGTCTTTGACTGTCACTTTAAGTCTGCATACACCTAAGCTATCTATTTTCTGTCCATTATAGCTCTTCAGTAGTACTGACTTTTTCTGTATTTTGGGCTTTTCTTTTATATTTTTTATACCACTCATACTGATTAAGTTTGCTTTTGTCCCAGTGTCCAGTTTCAATGTAACTAATGCTCCATTTATCTGCAGTGGGATCATCCATTTGTCCACTTTTACTGCATTGACTTTATGTTCAGCATTGTCCATTTCTGAGGGCTGCACATTTTCTGTATCTTTTTTGATATCGTCACATGTACCATTCCTACAAAAAATGTCTCACGTCAGTGTCCTCAATCACATTAACTTGTTGCCCTTTCATTGTTTTTACTTTTGAAAAGCATTGTTTGGCAAAGTGATTCTTTCCATTACACTTTGTGCACATTTTTCCAAATGCTGGGCATTGTCTTAACTGGTGTTTGTAACCACAGCGTTTACAATTAAAAATTTCATCCTCCGATTGCTTTTCATTTCTGTTCTGCCCACGTTTCTTCCCCTTGTAGGACACAGCACCGACAGCAGCATTATCACTCATTACAATCGCATCATTACTGATTTCACTGAAAGTCTTCGCGTGCTTTCGAGCTAGCTCGCTGGCTTGGCATATTTTCACCGCATTTTCCAAATTTAGTTCGGTTTCCCTCAACAGACGTTCCCTGACTTTTTTATCATGAATACCAAACACAATCTGGTCACGAATCATGGATGATTTCAGCTCAGAGAAATTACATGTCTGTGCTTTCAGTTTCAGATCAGTTATAAAGCTATCAAAAGTCTCATTTTGCTGCTGTGTCCGAGAACAGAACATGTATCTTTCATAGGTCTCATTCTTTTTGGGAGAGCAATGTGCATCAAATTTTTTTAGCACATCTTCTAATTTTTCTCTGTTCTCCTCTGGATTAAATACAAATGTATTAAATACCTCTATCGCCTGTGGGCCTGCAACCGTAAGCAGCAACGCTATCTTCCTTGCGTCTGGCTTCGTACCGAATCCGATGGCTGCAATGTAGAGTTCGAATTGTTGTTTAAAAGTCTGCCAATTGTAGTCAATTTTTCCTGTGAGTTTCAAACGCTCTGGTGTCTTCAAATTCTCCATGTCGCTTTTCACAATTTTCAGCAGATCTTCACCATCCTGGTACCATCTTATGTTCATTAATAAATAGACATTCTTATTATGAACACAGCTAGCTTTTGCTAGACACTTTTATTGAGCACATGTGGACTAGGTACAGTATCTGTCGAGGCTTCCATCTTGACTGCTGCCTTGTGGGTAGCCTAGTGCCTCATGGGTAATGTAGTCTTAATATACATACAGCTGGGTAGTGTAGTCTTATACATACAGCTATATACAGCTCTACGGCTCCACCTAGTGTCCACTATAGAATGACATGTTATTGATCATTACAACGTTGGTGTGGGACTGGAGTCACAAATAGGGCAGATTGGGTAAGGGCGGCAGGTTTCCTCCCCTGTATATTAGTGAACCTTTTGGGTTTTTATGACAAGCTTCAAAGTCACTTTTACTAATTCCAGCTATTTATTTCCAGATTTTAAAAACATTAGGGAAGAAATTCATTATAGCCCAGGAGTGGGCGCTAACTTTGGAAAAGTTTGAGATTGAGCGCCAAGCGCGAATGAATCTCGCTGCATGCAAAATTCAATGTCATCGCTCAAAGAAAGGACTGGAGCGCTAAATCAAACGCTAATGACCTAGCTCAGTGACGTTAGACTCAAAGCGCTAAGCAATTTCACGTGCAGTCTAATCGCAAGTCATCATTGCCACAGGCTCTTTCCACTTCTTAAAGGGAAGGTTCAATCATGCTGCAGAACCTCATTCTCAGCATTGCTGGTTCTGCAGCTGTCTCAGCAAGCAGCAGAAGGCCAAGGAGAAGGAACCGGACCACTGAAGGAGGTGTCATTATGGCAGATCACCGGCTTAGGGAGAGAGCTCGCAGATTATGCGACCAAGCATTGGAGGTGTTGGTCTTTGCTGTGGAGAGACGGAGGGCGGTGCTGTACCCAACAAGTGGCAGGAGGCCCTCGCCACCAGTCTTCCACGCCATGTGGAGGGAGGTAGCCCAACAGGTCTTGGGCAGCACTGTAGTCCCCAGGACCCACACACAGTGCAGGAAAAAATGTAACAACCTCACTCGGGTGGCCAGGGTGAGTCCCTGCTTCAACAAATGCTACATACCACCATCTGAACCTCAGTCTGTACACACTGCCCAAAGAACCCCACCTGCCAACACTCACACCCACATCTCACACCTTGCACACAATGACAGCTATTCAACTATGGCAGGCACATCTCCCAAACGCATTGCTCCACACACACACTTTTCTTTCTCTTGCAGGCCAAGGTCGCTCACAACAGGAGGAAGCAGGAGAGCACAGGCAGGGGACAACCTGACCGGCTAGCATAGTAGTGGCATCTGCACAGGGTGATGCACCAGGGATGAGTGGGCTGCAGCAAGGCCAGGGGGAAAGGGTAGCTTGGGAGCCAGCTCACCGGAGGGCAAATTCGCGCGTGAGTTCTGCTGCATGGGACTCAGTTGAGGACTTCGATGGGGTGGCCTTTAGAAGAAGGGTGATGGCCATGCACACGGAGATGATAGGGTGCCCGAGAGCCTCTCGGCAATGGTAAGGAGCATGGAGGAGTCCACCTCCAACATTGCACAGAGCTCTGTGCACACCATGGAGCCCATCATTTCCAGTCTGCAAAGGATGGTGGACTCCCAGAGAGACCGTGTTGACCCAGACCTGATGCCGCGTGCGATGGGCGATCTGGCAACTTCCATTGCAGCACAGGCGGAACCGACGCAACATCTTAATGCTGTAATGCAGCCTATGTTTGGCGCCATCGATTCTCAGACTGCTCTCATGCAATCTCAGCTTGAAGCTACACAGACTCTGACTGTTGCCAACGTGGCTGGGTTGACTGGGGCTTTCACATGTCGCAGCAGGTCAGCAATCCATGCTCCAACATGTTGCTAGGTGTTAGATCCGTGTATCTTGATGTTGTGTCCTTCAATAATTAGACAAGAGACTGCAGGGAACGATCAACAGGTGTTTACTGAATGAGGGTTACTCTAGAACTAACTTTACAGATCCCTACTCAGGGTTTCTATACAGGTGTGGTCACTGCCGGTACTACAGTATACAGGAGCTGTAAAAAGTAGTTCTCCCCTTAAAGGTACATACATTACAATTCCTCCCCTTTTAGATTAACAGTACCATAACACTCATTTAACAATTAAATATCAACTAATTACAATTAACACTTTTAACATGCAACATTAACTGAAAATAGTCTATTTATAAATTCAGTCTTTGGGAAGGCTTCCTGATCCTTTCTGGATAGCGCCTTTCCCGAGTGTCTTGCTCTTGGTGCGGAGGCGATTCTGCCCCCCTGTCGTTGGTTGGTTCATCAGCTTCCGATGCTACTGTTTCTGGGGTAGATGCGACCTGTACGTCGGGTTCCTCACCAGGTACGTAAGGCCGAGACATGGGGTTAACTCGTTCCTGTGACTCTAGGATCTGGTCAGCATGGCAGCTCACAATGTTCTCCCCAACATCCACTGTGTACATTAATGGCCCCTGCCGTGTGCATATCGTTCCTGGTTGCCATTTCTCTGTTCGGTAGTCGCGGGCCAAGACTGGTTGCCCTACATTGAAGCTCCTTGTCGGCTTCTCATTGATGTGCTGGAATTGCTTATTCTCAACATCTCTTCGTACATTTGGTCTGAGCAAATCCAGACGAGATCTCAACCTTCGGTTAAAGAACATCATGGCCAGGGCCTGGTTCATGACTGCATGTATCGCATTTCTGTAGGTTAACAGGAAATTGTCCACCTTATGCTGCAGTGGAATGTCGTCATCGCACATGGCCTTTACTGCTTATTTAAAGGTTTGGACGAACCTCTCAGCCAATCCTTTTGTGGCTGGATGATACGGGGTGGATGTGTAATGCCTCACCCCATTCCTTTTCATAAATCTTTGAAACTCTTTGGACACAAACTGTGGTCCGTATCAGAGCAAATCTGCTCTGGCAAGCCGTTCCTGGCAAATATGGTCCGTAGGACTGCAACAGTTTTCTCCGTGGTGGTGGAGGACATTTTGATCACCTCAGGCCATTTCGAGTGCGCATCCACGGCTATTAAAACCATTGAGTCCATGAATGGACCAGCAAAATCAGTATGCACCCGTTGCCATGGAGATGAGGGTCACTCCCATGGGTGTAGAGGGGCATGTGGTGGTGCATTTTGGACCTTCTGGCATCCTGAGCAGCTCTTTGTCAGGCCCTCGATTTGCTGATCGATCCCCAGCCACCACACATAAGCCCTAGCAAGGCTTTTCATTTTCACCCCTCCCAGATGACCTTCGTGAAGCTCATTGAGCACTCTCTCCCTTAACTTGGTTGGAATTACCACTCGGGATCCACACATCAAGGTCCCCTGGCATACTGACAGCTGTTCTCTTCTGGATGAGAATGCTGGCAACAGTGAGTTGCCATGTGCTGGCCATCCCTTCACCGTCAAATCATATACCCGAGACAGTGTCGGGTCATTTCGGGTCTCCTTCTCTATACCAGCGTTAGTTACTGGCAAGCATTCAATTATAGTCGAATGAAATATTTCGACAGGATCCACTGCTGGTGCTTCCTCCGCAGTAGGCAGTGGCAGGCGTGATAGCCCATCAGCGTTTCCATGCTGTTTCGTGCCCTTATACTCGATTTCATATTGGTGCGCCCCTAGAAAAAGGGACCATCTTTGTAGCCGTTGCGCAGTCATCACCGGAACACCCTTCTTTGGATTAAAGATGGAGACAAGTGGTTGGTGGTCAGTCAGCAAGGTGAACTTCTGCCCGTGCAGATAGTGATTGAACTTTTTCACTCCCCACACTAGGCTGAGGGCCTCCCTGTCAATCTGGGCGTAGTTACGCTCGGCTGAGGTTAGTGACCGAGACGCAAAGGCTACTGGCCTCTCCGAGCCGTCCGAGAATTTGTGCGACAGCACCACTCCAATGCCATAGGGTGATGCATCACACGCCAACTGAATTGGTAGTGCTGGGTTGAAATGAGCCAACACCTCTTTTGATGTGATCAATGCTTTGCTCTTCTGGAAAGCTCGTTTACATTCGTCACTCCACTTCCATGGTACCCCCGTTTGCAGTAGGGTGTTCAGTGGGTGTAGTACGGTAGACAAATTCGGCAAGAACTTATGGTAGTAGTTCACCAGCCCGAGGAACGACCTCAGTTGTGACACATATTCCGTTGCTGGAGCCTTGACTACTGCCTCAATCTTTTCAGGGGACTTATGTAACCCCTCTTTATCAATAACGTGGCCACAATACGAGATCTGCTTCTGGAAAAACTCGCATTTGTGGCAATTAGCTCGGAGCCCATATTCCTTCAATCTAGTGAGCACCTGCTCCAGGTTGGCGAGGTGATCACTGTAATTTTCGCCCGTGACCAGGATGTCGTCCAAATAACACTGGGTCCCTGGAATCCCTTGCAGGACTTGTTCCATTGCCCTTTGCCAAATAGCCAGAGCTGATGCTACCCCGAACACCAGCCAGTTGTATTGGT
This sequence comes from Somniosus microcephalus, assembly GCF_052327205.1. Lineage (NCBI taxonomy): Eukaryota > Metazoa > Chordata > Chondrichthyes > Squaliformes > Somniosidae > Somniosus > Somniosus microcephalus. The sequence continues at coordinate 129,132,829 of NC_140994.1, forward strand.
AGAGACCTTTATGAGTGTTGATCGTGAGGTACTGTTTCAAGGCTTCTTCTACCTCCATTTGCAGGTACGGCTGGGCCAGATCAATCTTAGTGAAGCGTTTCCCTCCAGATAGCGAGGCGAAAATATCTTCAATCCGCAGAAGCGGATATTGTACAGTGTGAAGGATTGGGTTCACTGTCACCTTAAAGTCCCCACAGATGTGAACCTTCTTTGGTTCCCCAGGCGTATTACTCAACGACCTCTTCATTACAGGAACGATGGGTGTAGCCCACTTGCTCCAGTCCACTTTGGACAGTACTCCTGAATGTTCCAAACCTTCCAGCTCTGCTTCGACGGCTGGGTGGATCGCATAAAGTACCGGACTGGCCTTAAAAAACTTTGGGCTTGCATTTTCCTCTACTTTGATCGTCGCAGTTATGCCTTTTAGTGTTCCGAGTCCCTGCTGGAACACTTCTTGTGCGTCAGTTAGCATTTTTGACAGTCGTCCAGGTGTGATGTCATCATCCTTTTTGGCATCTATAGTCAGTGCTTGTATGGAATGCCAATCTAGCTGTATCTTCTGGATCCATTCACGTCCTAGTAGTGGTGGTCCTCCATCTGGCAATACATATAGGTCCATTTTTGGTGTTTCCTTGCCGTTATATATAACGTTCACCCTTATTTTTCCTTTGGGGTAGACTTTTTGCCCCGTGTATGTCTTCAAGACAATCTCTGTATCTCTCAAGGGTATGTGTGAGAATAGCCGCTTGTAGTCACTTCGGTTTATGACTGTTAGAGCTGATCCTGTGTCCAGTTCCATTTTCACTTGGACTCCTGCTATCTTGAGCGTGACCCAGATAGTTTGGTGATCCTCCATTTTGATCACATTATGTAGTTTCAGACAACCCAGCTCCTTGCTTCCGGAGTCTGTTTCACTTTTCTGTTCGTCTGAACTACTCTCCGTCACCTTATGTACCTTCTTGTACTTCTCCTGTGGGGATTTCTTGCTGCTGGTTTTCTTTCCCGACCTGCAGGCTCTTGCTATGTGTCCTACTTTTCCACACTGTCTGCACACTTTGTCCTTGAACCAGCAATCATTATGGTCGTGTGTTGTTCTGCCGCAGCGATAGCACTTCACTGTTCCATATGACATTTCATTTGTGCCATATTCTTGCGGTCTCCGTTGTATCTCTGCCACGCCCTGTGCTGCTGCTTCGTGTGATACTGCAATGCTGAAAGCCTTGTCCAGCGTAAGATCCTTTTCTGATAGAAGCCGTTTCTGGGTTCCTTCACTGTGAAGCCCAAACACAAACTTGTCCCTTAAAGTATCTGCTAGTCCCGTTCCAAACTGGAAGTGTTTTGATAGCTTGCGCAGTTCCGTTAAATACTCAGCATTACTTTCATCTTTATGCTGGTTCCTTTTGTGAAACTTAAATCTTTCTACTATCAGCAGCGGTGTGGGTTTTAAGTGGTCCTGTAGGATTGACACTATGTTTTCAAAATCCTTTTCTACTGGCTTCACTGGGGTTACTAGGTTTCGTAGTAAGCCATACGTTTTTGCACCCATTGAATTCAACAATACCAGCACTTTCTTGTCATCTGGCACTTCATTCGCCTTGCAGTACACTTCTATGCATTCGACATATGTCGTCCAATCTTCGACTTCATTGTCGAATGCTGTGACACTGCCACTCTTTGGCATTTTTGGGTGTGGTTAGACTGGCTTAAAATGGCGTCTCCCGCGCTTTCCTTTCTTCCCCGCTGCGGCTTAAAATGGCGTCTCCCGCGCTTTCCTTTCTTCCCTGCTGACGTTGCTCGGCCCTTGAACACCGGCTGCGCTCTGCGCGTTTTCCTGCGCGCCTCTCTCCCCCGTTGATGCTGCTCGGCCCTTGAACACCGGCTGCGCTCTGCTCTCTCTCACCTCTCTCTCCCGTTGATGCTGCTCGGTCCTGAACACCGCCTGCGCCCTGTGCGCTCTACCCTCTCTCTCTCCCCAGTCGACGCTGCTCGGCCTTTTTCTGTGCCGTCGGTCGGCTCTAGCCGCCGCTGTCCGGGAAGGGTCTGCGCAGTACCTGTTGCCAGCCCGTTTCACTGGGTGACTGGGGGGTTTCCCGTGGTCGACGCCCGTGCTTCTGGACTCAGACTTCTTCCACTGTTCTCCAGGAGCGAATCCCTGGGAGGTGATGCAGAGTTGCAGGTAGGTTTGAATCTGCTTGTCGCCAATGTTAGATCCGTGTATCTTGATGTTGTGCCCTTCAATAATTAGACAAGAGACTGCAGGGAACGATCAACAGGTGTTTACTGAATGAGGGTTATTCTAGAACTAATTGTACAGATCCCTACTCAGGGTTTATATACAGGTGTGGTCACTGCTGGTACTACAGTATACAGGAGCTGTAAAAAGTAGTTCTCCCCTTAAAGGTACATACATTACACTAGGGATGCTGAGGTGCTGCCCCGGAGGACTGGAAGTGGCCAGTGGAGCAGGAACCTGCTGTCATTGTAACATTTGCATATTGATTTATCATTGTCCCGCAGGCATCTGTAAGGAATACCTATTATATTCACATGTGATCACATGCTGAGTTGTCATTGGCCTGCAGGCATCTGTAAGGACTGCTATTGTTTTGGAGGACCCAGGGTCCCTCCTCCATCTTGTCCACACGGTGCTGCTGTTTGATTGAGAAAGCTTACAGGCCTGATGCTTCATTAAAAGAGTTTAAACTGTAATACTCTGTTGTCCTGCAATTTATTATTTTTGTACAAAGTGTGCAAAACAAAACATGGTGTCAGAACAGGGATTTGAAATGGACATCATTGGAGCTCCCTTACCTCGAATGAATTGGGGATCTTTGAACTTACACAGGGAATGGTGCAAGTTCAAGCAACACGTGGAGTTGATGTTCTCGGGTCCACTGAAAAGCAAAGGGGAGGAAGAAAGATGCAGCTACCTACTCCTGTGGATCGAAGAAAAAGGGAGAGACATTTTTAACACATGGTCTCTCACTGCAGATGAAGCAAAGGTACTGAAAAGTTATTTTGACCATTTTGAAGCATATGTGACGCCCAAGGCAAATACGATATTCGCTAGGTACAAGTTTCAGGAGAAAGTACAAGGAGCTAGTGAGTCATTTGAACAGTTCGTGACTGAGTTAAAACTACTGTTAAAAGACTGTGAATATGCAGATAAAGATGAGATGGTCAGAGACCGCATCGTGTTTGGAATACATTCAGTTAAAGTGAGAGAGAAACTTTTGAATGTTGGGTCCGGGCTAACGCTGGACAAAGCTATAGACATAGCTAGATCGCATGAGATAGCCCAAGCACAGTTGAAAACCATAACCGGCACCACGAGCAGCTCGAGTGAACAGACAGTGCACGCAGTTAATAGATACACACCAAAGAACACTGCCCAGAGAGCGTGTTTCAGAACAGAAAGAACAGCGAGAGTTCTGAAAATGGGCGACACAGACATAAAACGCTTCAAAAACTGTGGACATTGTGGAAATAACTGGCATGGAGAAAAGGAGTACTGCCCTGCCAAAGGAAGGCAATGTACTAAATGTGGTAAACGGAACCACTTTGCTAAAGTTTGCAAGACTGTTTTCGGAAAAGCAGTACACACAGTGAGTGACAGCCAAATGCCAGATAGAGAGCCAAATGCAGAGGAACTGTTTATTGATTCTGTGTCACAGAAAAAACAGATTTCAGAGACTGAGCAAGCTTATGCCGATATTGAGATAGGAAAACAGGGCAAAGAGCTTAAGTTTAAACTAGACACTGGATCTCAGGTTACTGTAATTCCTTTGAGTGAGTATCACAGCTTGAAGGATGAGTGTGAGCTACAGCCCACCTCACGCAGACTGACCGGCTATGGGGGTGAGCAGCTCAATGTAAAAGGCACATGCGCGATGAAATGCAAGTACAAAGAAAGTGACATGATGCTGGACTTTTACATTATTGACACTCAAGCACCTCCAGTGCTAGGTCTAAAGGCATGTTTAGACATGGACCTCGTCAAGCTAGTACTATCGTTGACAGCACCAGTTGATAAGCAGACAGTCATGGAGGAGTTTGCTGACGTTTTCAAAGGAATCGGACTATTCCCAGGTGAATGCACTATTCACCTGGATCCAGCAGCAACCCCTGTGGTTTGACCACCAAGAAGGATACCCCTTGCTCTACGTAGTCGCCTGAAGGAGGAGCTGCAGAGCATGGGGAATACAGATATCATCGTCCGGGAAACAGAACCGACAGAGTGGGTCAACGCGTTAGCAGTGGTTGAGAAACCACGTACAGGCAAGCTCAGAGTCTGTCTTGACCCCAGAGATTTGAACAAGGCTATCAAACGCCCTCTCTACCCTCTACCAACGCTAGATGACATCACACCCAAGCTAGTGGGAGCACGTTACTTCAGTGTAATGGACGCACGATCAGGGTACTGGAATATCAAGCTCACGGAAGAGTCATCTAAGCTAACAAAGTTCAACACACCATTTGGACGCTACCGATTTCTGCGTTTACCATTTGGTCTTATCTCAGCTCAGGATGAATTCCAGCAGAAGATCGATGAAACCTATGAAGGCCTCGACGGAGTAGTCGCAATCGTAGACGACATCCTCATCTATGGCAGGAATAGAAAGGAACATGACAGGAACCTCTGTGCAATGCTACAAAGATCATGGGAGAAAGGTATCCGACTCAACCTCCTGAGGTGGTCCAGCAATGCCCGGTGGCAAGGGCTGGACCTTCACGATAGCCACGTTATGGAGCATGCACCAGACCACAACAAAATGGGACACCCACTCAGCCAAATACTGGAGGGCTCCTCTCAAGCGGTCAAGGCAGTGGAACCGTTGCTTGAGCACCCCGATGGTCTGCTCGATGATGTTCCTTGTGGCAGCATGGCTCTCATTGTATGAGTGCTGGGCAGGAGTGTTGGGGTTGCGGAGGGGAGTCATGAGCCAGGTGGAGAGTGGATAGCCCTTGTTTCCGACCAGCCAGCTGCAAGCTTGATGTGGTGGCTGGAAGAGTGCTGGCACACCGGTCTGGCGCAGGATGAAGGTATCGTGCCTGCTGCCAGGATAGCGGGCATTCACATTGAGGATTCTCTGTCTGTGGTTGCACACCAACTGCACATTAGTTGGTAGCCTTTGCGGTTACGGAAGATGTCAGGATTGTTATGTGGTGCCCACAAAACCACGTGGGTGCAGTCAATGGCACCCTGCACCATGGGGAAGTCCGCTATCCTGGCAAAGCTACATGCACATTCGTCCTGCTTCTCTCTGGTGATGGGGGAAGGAAATGTAGCCCCTTCTCCTACTGTAGCGAGCCTCTGTGACCTCCCGGATGCAGCGATGGATGGCAATCTGCGAGATGTTCGCTATGTCTCCTGTTACAGACTAGAAGGATCTGTTGGTGTAGAAATTGAAGGCGATGGTGACCTTGACTGCCATTAAGAGAACCATGCGCACCCTGATCTGAGGCTCGAGGTCTGGTTGCAGGAGGTGGCAGAGTTCTGTGACCACCTCCTTGGTGAAGCAGAGCCTTCTAATGCACTGCTCCTCCCTTAATTGGAGTTAGGAGAAGTGCTCTCGGAATATCCTCGGAGGGTAAGGCCTCCTGCTGAGAGCCCTGATGGCCCTCCTCCTCCTTCTGGCCACATCTTGCAATCTTTCTTGCTGCCTCCGCGCCCTCCACAGTAGATCCTGGAGGGCAAGGGCGACTGCCAGTACAGCCCCCAATAATGTAACCATGTGTAGCACTTTGAAATTTTGTCAGAATAAATGTAACAAATTTTTAGTAGTCACAACACTCATGATACTAAAGAACCTTTAAATGACTGAATTAAACTCTTGCACAATCACAAACTGACAAGGAAGCAGTGAAACAGCACTAACTGACAGCTGCAACTCATCTCTTTAAATATCACCCCTGGAGCTGCCATCCTCCTGCTTCATGCCTCCTCTTCCTGTCGTTGTCAGGGCAAGGCGCTAAGGCAGGGGGCGATAATCAATTTGGCAGATCGGGCACTGAGTGAGTGTTGCACACTCACTGACGGCACGATCTGCCTGGCGCTAAAGCCCCAGGCGTTAACTGTTAGCGGTGATGCTAAGGGGCGATTGAATTTGTCGTACGCCACTGGATTCGCCTCGCCCTGGCGCTACTTCATTAGTGCCCGTTAGCGCCCCTGCCAGGCACTAACGGGAGGCTCTAACCAACTGAATTTCTCTCCCATTGAATTTAAGTTCTTAAACTGCCATGGTGGGATTTGAACTCATATTCTACTGGATTACTAGTCCAGCAACATAACTACTATGCAACTGTACCCAAAGGACCAGTGTGACACTTCTATTTCCTACACCATCCATTCTTGTGTCCTACCTGAGTGAGATTGCCAATTTGAGGACTAATTAGGTGTAATTTTATGCCCTGGGTCTGTACAGCTATGGACTGATTTCAAATGGCCCATGTTAACTTCTGTCAACTTCCATCCTTTCATTCAAATAGGTGATTTCTATCCCATCGGTTCAAGCTAGATTGGAACTTAGCTCTCAGAGGTGAAATGGCAGTGTGCTAACCTGCAGGGCCACCCAGCAAGTTTATTTTACAGGCCTAACTAAAACCAAAAACATCTGAATCGAGCAACATTTTAGTCTCCATGAAAAATGCTGAAACAGCTCAATTCAGGACAGTTTACAGTATATTGTATCACCAGGTCAGCACTTGTCTTTAAACATCAAGTCCAATAAGTTTTGGTTTCCAAATCACCTTATCCATGGCAAGAAACAGAGAATACTCGTAAAGTACAGTAGGTCAATTAACATTTGAAAGAAGATAGCTTAACATCTCAGTGCGTACCCTTCAAGAGAACAACTATTTGTCTGACAACTAGGGTTACCAACTCTGGTTTGAGGTAATCCTGGAGATTTGGTCAAGTGATATTTGATCACGTGGCATTCGATCACATGACAACACCCATGTGATGTTTAATTATGTGACATTTGCCCACTGTTTGCAAATGTTATTGCAGTTACCTCAGTTGAGCATTTTAATATCGCCATGGGATCATTTTGTATAATTTTAAGCCTTTCCCACCATTGTGATCGAATGGCTTGTTTACGACAGGTGCTGATTCTTTCAATGTGCCCAGCAGGGTGCTTAGCTACATTTGAATTTTTTGCGTACCGCATCAAAGACAGGCATTTCAATCTGCATGGTAACTTTCATTGAGTGTTCAGTGGACCAACCCCTTACTTCAAACTCTCTCTTTCTCTCTCTCTCCCTCTTTTTCTCTCTCTCTCTTTCTTTCTCTCTACCTCTTTCTCTCCCTCTCTCTCGCTCTCTCTGAGGCACTAGATAGGCCATGCAAACGCATGTAGCTATAACAAAAAAAAGCCACGAGCAAGACCCAGACAGTTATTTTAGGTTTAGCTAGCTGGAAGGTATATTTTCGCCTTGTGCTGTTCATTCACGTATTTTATATAAAATAAATGACTTTGTCAGTTTACAATTGTGCCTTAACTCACTAAAGTGCTTTCAATCCGTATTCCATAAAGATAAGCGAGTGCACATGGCACCACATGATGACAGTAGCTGTTACATGCAACAAGGGACCATGTTACAATTCCCAGGTTGCTCTATCATTTAAGTACATGTTGAGCAATAAAGGTTCATTCCAGATCATAAGGTCTGCTTATGAGTGTGACCAGTGACACTGAACACAAAAATACGTCCTAAGAAACCCCAACATGTGTGATGCCCATTTATAGGTAGTTGTCCTGGTTCTAAAGCCACTGTACATTAATCAGGGCAGACACAAGCTCCTCAACATTAACCCGGCTGCATATTTTCCACAGAATATTACTGATTGATTATATTTTCTTATATTTATTAATATTTTAAAATCTTATTGGTTACTAATATCGCATGATGTGGTTCCGGCGCACAAGAGTTTCTGTATAGGCGTTTTTGGAAAAATCATGTCAATATTAATATCCTGGGTTCTGATGAAGGGTCATTCAGATTCTGACTAATGTAGAATCATAGAAATTTATGGCCTGGAAGGAGACCATTTGACCCATGTGTGCCGGCCAAAAAAGAGCTATCCAGCCTAATCCCACTTTCCAGCTCTTGGTCCGTAGGTTACGGCACTTCAAGTGCATATCCAAGTATTTTTTAAATGAGATGAGGGTTTCTGCCTCTACCACCCTTTCAGGCAGTTCCAGGCCACCACTACCCTCTGGGTGAAAAAATGTTCTCCTCAACTCCCTCTAATCCTTCTACCAATTACTTTAAATCTATGCCCCCTGGTTATTAACCTCTCTGCTAAGGGAAATAGGTCCTAATTGGGTGCAAGCACCATGGATTTCTATTTTATTTTAGATTTCCAGTTTACTTTTAATCTCTCACATTCACTGTGATGCAATGTTTTCCCACAGGTGTTGCTGTTTCATTTTCAATTTGCATATAAATCCTTGATAAGGCCTCAATTAGCGTGCTATTTGCAATATTGGACTTCACGCAATAGAGACAATTCTTGTCATAGAGGGAGTGCAATGAAGGTTCACCAGACTGGTTCCTGGAATGGGAGGATTGTCCTATGAGGAGAGATTGAGTAGACTAGGCCTATATTCTCTAGAGTTTAGAAGAATGAGAGGTGATCTCATTGAAACATACAAAATTCTTACAGGGCTTGACAGGGAGGATGTTTCCCCTGGCTGGGAAGTCTAGAGCCAGGGGTTACAGTCTCAGGATAAGGGGTCGGCCATTTAGGACTGAGATGAGGAGAAATTTCTTCACTCAGAGGGTGGTGAACCTTTGGAATTCTCTACCCCCGAGGGCTGTGGAGGCTTAGTCATTGAGAGATCAAGGCCTAGAAATTCGATTGGCTTTGCGCCCAGTTTTCGCCCAAAGAGGGCTTTTGCGCCAATAGAGGAGTTCGCGCTGATATTCAGCGCTGCGGTAATGGCGGCGGTAGCCGGTAGCGCTGCGCCGGCACCGATGACGTCATCGGTGTGCGCAGTGCCCCGGTTCCGCCCCGATGCCGGCCCGAATCCCATATTCAGTTGCCGCCGCCTCCTCCGTGGCGGTCGCTACTTACATCCGGAGACCAGGGCCTTACTGCAGCCTTAGTGGGGCGCATAAAGGTGGAGGTGCGGCCGGCCACTTTTTCGGCGGCCGCCTGCCCGCACCTCCTTCCCCGGCCTCCTCCACCAGCCCCCCCCGCGGCATTGCCGGCTGCTTTCCGCGAGCCCGGCACTTCTCTGTGGTGCCGGGCTCATTTGCCGGCACAATCCAGCGGCGATCTCCCCGTTGCAGGCACCTCCACCTTAAGGGAAGGCGGAGGCCTGCAGTACCGCAGCCTGCCGCACCGCATCGGGTGGCGCAGCGGCGCCTACAGCGCTGAAATTCAGTTTCAGCGCCCCAAGCGGGGGCGGCCACACCCTGGAATAGCGCCCGGTTCCGGATTGGGGCGCAGAAGCCGAATATCTGACGGTCGCTAATGGCTCCCCGCCCAGCGCTAACTTTTGGGCGCAAACCAGCTGGTGGGCCCAAACTGAATTTCTAGGCCCAAGAGTCATCAAGACAGATTGATAGATTTTTGAATATTGAGGGTCAAGGGATATGGGGATAGTACAGGTAAGTGGAGATGAGGTAGAAGATCAGCCATGATCTTTTTGAGTGGCGGAGCAGGCTCAAAGGGCCAACTGGCCTACTCCTGCTCCTATTTCTTATGTTCTTATGTTCAGTGGTAAATAGCTGAAATGTCCCCTCAGATGGGCAGGTATATTTTAAGAGGGCACAACACAGATTCACTCGGATGCTGCCTGGTATGAGGAAATACAAACACAAAGAAAGACTTTTCATTAGCACAAGGCAGATTACAACAACAGCAACTTGCATTTATAACATAGTAAAATGTCCCAAAGTGGAAATCAGGCGAAAATTGACACCAAGCCAAAGGAGGCGTTAGGTCAGGTGACCAAAAGCTGGCCAGTGAGGTAGGTTTTAAGGAGGGCCTTAAAGGAGGAGAGAGAGGCGGAGAGGTTTAGAAAAGGAATTCCAGAGCTTAGGGCATAGACAGCTGAAGGCACGGCCGCCAATGTTGGGGCGAAAGAATTTGGAGATGCACAAGAGGCCAGAATTGGAGGAACGCAGAGTTCTCGGAGGGCCATAGGGCTGGGCGAGGTTACAGAGCTAGTGGAGGGATTTGAACACAAGGATGAGAATTTTAAATTCAAGGCATTGATGGACCAGGAGCCAATGTCAGTCAGCCAGCTCAAGGGTGATGGATGAAAGGGACTTGGTGCGAGTTAGAGGCAGCAGAGTTTGGGATGAGCTCATGAGGGTGGAATATGGAAGGCTGGCCAGGAGAGCGTTGGAATAGTCAAGTCTGGAGATAACAAAAACACGGATGAGGGTTTCAGCAGCAGATGAGCTGAGGCAGGGGCGGAGGCGGGCAATATTACAGAGCGATATTACAGAAGTGTTTAAAATTATAAAAGGATGGGATAGGGTAGATAGAAGCAGACTCTTTCCAGTAGTTGTCGGGTCAAGGTTAACTTTAAGAGATTTAGAAACATAGAAACATAGAAAAATAGAAAATAGGAACAAGAGTAGGCCATTTGGCCTTTCGAGCCTGCTCCGCCATTCAATATGATCATGGCTGATCCTCTATCTCAAGACCATATTCCCGCTCTCTCCCCATACCCCTTGATGCCTTTTGTGTCTAGAAATCTATCTATCTCCTTCTTAAATATATTCAGTGACTTGGCCTCCACAGCCTTCTGTGTTAGAGAATTCCACAGGTTCACCACCATCTGAGTGAAGAAATTTCTCCTCATCTCAGTCCTAAATGTCCTACCCCATATCCTGAGATTGTGACCCCTCGTTCTAGACCCCCCAGCCAGGGGAAACATCCTCCCTGCATCCAGTCTGTCTAGCCCTGTCAGAATTTTATACGTTTCCACGAGATCCCCTCCCATTCTTCTAAACTCTAGTGAATACAGGCCTAGTCGACCCAATTTCTCCTCATACGACAGTCCTGCCATCCCAGGAATCAGTCTGGTGAACCTTCACTGCACTCCCTCCATGACAAGTATATCCTTTCTTAGGTAAGGAGACCAAAACTGCACACAGTACTCCAGGTGTCGTCTCACCAAGGCCCTGTATAACTGTAGTAAGACATCTTTACTCTTGTACTCAAATTTAGAACAGAGGGCATGGGGAAGCTTCTTCAAACACAGAGTTACGAGGCTGTGGAATGCATTTCTAGAGTTAATGGTTGAGGCAGAAACAATGGCAGGAATTTTTACCTTTGCATCGGGTCGGGTGCGTGTGGGCCGCATAGCAGATCTGGAATGCGATGTTCTGAGCTGCGCGTTGCTCAGAGCGCCTTTAACTTAATGGCCCCAATTGAAAGACTCATGCGCATTTTCAGGCCCTATTAAATGGTGCGGGTCTGATAACGTCATCGATGACTGATTTCCAGTGCCGATATTTAAAGCAGCCTTGCACACAACTCATTTGAAGGTTGCTGAAGGAGGGTGGAACCTGACAAACAAAGGCCACAGTACTCTTATCAATTTGCAAGGATGGATAGCCAAAGGCAGAGGGCTACACCACGCTTTTCAGACTCATCGCTGCATACTCTGGTGGAGGCTGTCAGAGCATGCAGGGAGGTCCTCATCCCTGCTGATACGCAAAGGAGACCTCCATAAGAAACAAAAAGAGACTAGCTGGATATAGCTGAGGAGGTCAGCGCAGGGAGGTTGTTAGGAGGACCTGGATCCAGTGCAGGAAACGCTTCAATGACATCATGAGGTCAGGAAAGGTCAGTGCAATGTCACACTCACCTTCATCCTGATGTGCCTGTCAACACATCCCCATCACTTTGCCTTCCCAAGCCTACTCCTGCACATCCTTACACACGCCAACATACCTTGCACGTCCACCCATCCCTCCCTCGCTCTCCCTCTATCTACATACTCACATCCCCATCTTACTAACCACCCCTCACACTCACCCTCATTCTAATGCAATGATAGCAAGTAACACCACAGAAGAAGACCATTTGGCATTGGCACCCCACTCCCTCATAGTCACCCTCTACAGATGTAACCCATCCATTCCTTACACTCATTCCATCACTCTCACTCAAACTTCTCTTCTTTCCCGACTTGCAGGAAAAAAAAGCCCACAACAACAGAGAGAGGGAGAGAACTGGAGGTGGACCTTCAGTCTTTGCACAACTAACAGCAGCAGAGGAGGGAGTTCTGAAGATCTTGGGAGTTGGAGAGATGCTTGTGGTGGGAGACGGAGAGAGGGGGACATAACAACAACCTGGTGACAGAATCACATCTCATACAGCCACATGGCATACAGCAGTCACTCACATGATGACTGATGTCAACAGCCAGTGAAATGTCATCATGTGCATATAATGATAATGTTACCCATTTTTATTATAACACTTCTAATTAATCTCTTTACCCTCCCACAGGTCCATCAACCACCCCGCCCCCCCCCCCCCACACACCCCCACCACACTGGAGGAGGAAGATGACTCCTCAGAGAAACTTCCAACCTCTGAGATTGCAGTGTCAGCAGACCCAAGCGCAGCCAGCACCAGCGCAAATACGCACATCTGGGTGGGTCCTGTGTGAGATAGAGTAGTGTTGTCACCTGGTGTCTCTCACATCACAAGTGAGCAATAGCAGATGGTGTTGACAGGGACAGCAGTGGAGAGTCCTCGCCGGAGGGTGCAGGACACTCCAAGCTCTGCTGAGCTGCATGCAAACGCTGAGCCTCGGGGGCCATCGAGAAAGGGGTTGATCTTGGAGGGAGAGCAACAATTGCATGAGGCTCTGGCACATTTTTTAGCCATGATGTCTGCAAATGTTCAGGGAATGGAGGCGTCCATCACCAACATGAGCACCACCATCTCGCAGATGATGGCGACAATGTGCTGTTCCATGGAAAGGATGGCCACCTGCATGGAGTAGCTAATGCTCCACTCACATGAGCACATGCTAGCTGTGGACAACAGATGCAGACGCTCATAGACCTCCGCTCAAGAAGGGATATAATTGTTGACTTGGGCCTTCATCGCCCCACTGCTGTGCAGCAAGGTGTTCGCCAGCTCCTTGCTAGCAGGAAGTGCGGGAGGCCCATGAGAGGGATGATGGTGAGAGGGGACATTGAAGTGGGGGCTCTTCTCAAAGTGCTCCCACTTCTCCCCTGTTGCCTCCCCATCAGTCAGAGCCCTACATGCTTCCTCCGATCCCTATGGCCGAGTTTACCTGCCCAGTGGCAGAATGAGCAGACTTTGGTGGGGCCATCACAGGCTCAAAAACCCAGTAGACATCCGCCAAAAGTGCCTGATGAGTCGCAGCAGGGAGGTGAGCAGTCTGCAACTACCTCTGCTGAAGCCATAGGTGTTGCACCTCGTAGAAGCACTTGGAAAAGAAAAATGACACAAAAGTAAATGCACATGGGTGTATCAAAAAATATTAGTGGTAAGTTTCAGTTATTTTGATGAAACACATAAATGTTTTTCTTTGCACAACTTTCGGATTTTGTCCATTTTTGCCTCAAACCTTGGAAGTGGCTTTGTCACTTGGAGTGAGTGGTGAGAAATTATTTAACCTTGAGTATTGGGGGCTTTGGGTGAGAGGAATGGATCGGTCATTGTAGGGATGCTTTGTGGTGTTGGGGGGAGGCGGAGGGGGGAACTTAGTACAGTATGTGGCAGGCATATAGCTGCATTGGAGCAAGTTAAGTAAATCTGGCCATGATGAGGCCATTTCGGGCCTTCCGGGCAGCAATGCGCACCGCTGCTGGTGCCATCTGCACCTCAGGTTCCTCCTCCTCCTCCTCTTCCACCTGCTCCTCCTCCTCCTCCTCCTCTGAAGAGGCTGTGTGTTGTGCGCCATGCTCCTCCTGCTGCGCTATGTTGTGCAGGGTGCAGCAGACGACAATGATTCTGGAGACCCTGGCTGGTGCGTACTGAAGGGCTCCTCCAGATCTGTCAAGGTATCTGAAGCGCATCTTCAGCATGCCTATTGCTTGCTCTATGACACATCTCGTGGAGATGTGGCTCTCATTATAACGCATCTCAGCCTCAGTACTTGGCCTCCTCAGGGGTGTCATGAACCATGTCTTCAGTGGATAGCCCTTGTCTCCAAGCAGCCAGCTGGTAAGTCTGTTTGGAGGGTGGACTGGCGCAGCACAAAAGAGTCATGGCAGCTGCCAGGGAATCTGATGCACACATGCATAATCATCCTTTTAACATAGAAACATAGAAACATAGAAGATAGGAGCAGGAGTAGGCCATTCGGCCCCTCGAGCCTGCTCCGCCATTCAATGCGATCATGGCTGATCATCCAAATTCAGTACCCGGTCCCTGCTTTCTCCCCATACCCCTTGACCCCTTTAGCATTAAGAAATATATCCAACTCCTTCTTGAATATATTTAATGAATTTGCAGAAGTGCTGCACATTGAGGGAGTGGAAGCCCTTGTTGTTCACAAAGACTCCTGGGTGATGATGGGGTGCCTTCGTGGCCACATGTGTGCAGTCGATGAGGCCCTGCACCCATGGGAAGCCAACCAGAGCCACAGAGCCGAGCGCCTGCTCAGTAACACTGGCTTCATCAGTGGCAAAGTTGATATAATTGGTTAACTTGTGAAACATATCATCGGTCACCTGGGTGATGCAACTGTGGGCGGCCGACTGCGAGATCCCACAAATGTCTGCTGCAGATCCCTGGAAGGAACCTGAGGTGAAGAAGTTGAGGGCGGTGATGAATTTGACAGCCACTGGTAAGGTGTTGTCCACACGCTCCTCTGGGCAGCAGGTCTTGTTCCAGCAAGCTACAAATGTCTGCGACGACCTGACACGATAGCCTGAGCCTGGTGCTCAGTCATGTTGAGGAAGCTCATCCTCTGCCTGTATACCCTGTGTTGGGGGCATCGCCTCCGGTGTGCTGCAGCCCTGTGGTGCCCCCCTCTCTCCTGTGGAGCATCAGGTTGTGGTTGCTGCTGCTGGTGGTGTGGCTGGTGTTGTTGGTGGTGGGGGTCATCTTGGTCCGATTGTGAGGACCAAGGTCAGAGAGTATAAGCAGCACCCATGCTGATGTAGTAGATGGCAGGTAAAGTGGAGATCAGAGGGCAAATCTCTCAATGTTGTGATAGTGAGTAGCAATGTGGTGAGAGTGGCTTCCGAGGTTTCAAAAATGACCTGTAAGGCACCTAAACATGTGGACAAAATGGAGTGAGCAAGAGCCTTTCCATGAGGCAAGTAATGAGGTGTAATGTTGCAGTATTTATGTGCTTTTCCCAGCTGTCAATAAATGAACTCACCAATGGCCACTGAGCTTCCACCTCCCCTTCACAGGCGAGGTACCTGACCTCCGTGAATCCCGTGCTCCTGCAGTAAAACCTAAAAGCTGGTGTTAAAATCACTCTTAAGGGCCTCTCAACAACATTTAATGATTTCAATGAGGTCGCCCGCCTCTGCCAATAGGGTCTGTGCCTTCAAAGCCACCTCAGTTAAAAGCGTGAGACGGTGGGATGACGGCGGGTTCCCGACACATTCACTATTTCCAGGATTTTTACTGCTGATCCGCCCCAAACCCGCACACTTGGCAACAGGAAAATTCCAGCCAATATCAACATTCATGTTTAAATTGGACAGGTAAATGAAGGAAAAGTAGTTGAAGGGATGTGGGAGTGTAAGGGCTTTTAGATCGCAGAGGTTTCTCTCTCTCGAGGCCTCTCTCTCTTGCACAGTAAAACCTTGAGTGGTTCAACCCACTCGCCCCTTAGATTCTGTACTCTGGACTTTGGGGCAGGAAGTACAATGTAGAGAAAACTCTTATAGACAAAGTTTGATGAAACGAAATGAAATTTTATTGCATATGGTAACACAAATCAAATGCAAGCAAATAAGAGAGTACATGGGAGGGAAAAACACAAACAAATCATAACGACACAATACTAACTAAGGCAAATACAGGCATATTATACTCTACAAAAATCATCATGAAATAGGGAAACACACGGAACATCGAGGGATAACAACTCATGTTAATTATACCCTTAAATATCCACCCCCTTAAACCTATCTAGATCTGATTATGGAGGGCCAGAAACATGCTCACCAATCCAACTAGGAAGTGCAAGGTTTTGAAACCGGTCTGCGTTTGATCCTTTCAGGCGTCCCGTCTCCACGTGGATCGTGGAGTCCCAGCGAGCTGCGCCACACCTCTCTCCGGAGGTGGGGGTCGGGGGCGGCTGGACACCGGCTTCTTCTGTCGTTTTATTTTGTCTCTTCACCCGAGCCTGGAGAGGGCCTCTCGTTTCGTCAACGGCCCGGGGTTGGTCGATGATCTCCCGATGTTTTACCCCGGGGTGGGATGCCGGTTCGAATGACCTTCTTGATGGCGGCTTGGTCTTCTTCTTCTTCCTCTCCGTCGATGGAGAGGAGTCACGCTGATCTTCTCCTAAAGCGGCTCCTCTTTTCCCCAGCTCAAAAGCTGGGCAGGCCTGCAAGCTGGAAAGCTGACGATAAACCCCTATTCCTACCCGTGTGTTCTCTCAATTATACTTCTTTTCCAGAAGCTCTTATCTCACGCCAAATCAGGTTAGTCTTTGTATAACTTTTGGCGGGCTTGTTGCACAACGGGGTAGTTTTTATATTTTGAACTGTTCTTGGATGGCCGGTAACGGGCCATCTCTGGTCTGGAATGACCTTCATTGTTTTTAATGTCCTGGTGATGTCCTTAACGGGTCCTTGATGCTCTTCTCATGAATGTGAAATTGTTCCCTTTTGTCTGGGTCAACATTTAGATGGCCTTTATCTACAGGCCTATCTCGACTGGATCTGCATCCAATCTATATGTATATGTGGGTGTCTGGTTTCGTTCTCTCAGAAACGGCTTCCAGAACTTACTTTGGGCTGAATCCACAAAGCTGTCTGAGGATTTGCAGGAACCATTTTAAAGTGTCCCAATAAGTTGATCACGGGGTCTGGCGGCCCTTTTGTATGCCCCTTTTTCTGGGCTTCTTTTTTAAAAAATAGTCTTTAAAATCATGGCCTCTTCTGCCATTCGACCCTTTATGATATAAAGTACAATTTTGCGAATCCTACACTCCCCCCTGATGATACTGTAACTTGCTTGAAGTATCATAATTTTGGGTGAGCAAAATTTTCTGACTTTCCACAATCTAACCATCCACAGCATTTACCAATCTATGACCCCACGACACATGCATTTCCCATTTAAGAAAAACCTAGTGTACATTAAGCATCTATAGATGGCAATACCCTGGAGTTAAAATCTGACAACTTACTTCCAGGCATGGAGGGGGGCCTTATACCCCTACATCACCTGGTGCATACACACTATCTTTTAATAATAACAACACATCTAATAAACGTCAGGAATAAAAATAAAGTACACACACAAAAAAAATCAAATGCACATGAATACATATCAAAATAATACAGAGGAGGGAGGGAAAACTTTAACTTTATACAGAGCAGCAAAAATCTAAACGGGTGTCTCTTCTTCTACCCGCACATAATGCTCCCTCCATTCCCCTCTATTCTCGTACTTTTGCGAATGTTTGACCTTTTTACAATGTACAAACAGTAAATAAACTACAATGATAACCTGGCACACTACAAGAATGTGGGAGGCTATCCTAATCCAAGAAGGGACTTCTATATTAGTGAACAGATCCCACCACAGTGGGGTCACTATATCCAATATGTTTGCCCCTATCTCTAAAGTCTTCTGCTCCAGTGTATAGAAATGTTTCTGTGAAATGACAACAGCTTTTAATATCTTGGTGAGGTGTTCAGGGAGAGGGGGAATGATATATCCAAAATGTACAACGAATCGCTGCAAATCGGTGAAATTCTCTTTAACATTGATGTGAACAGTGGAAGGTTCAGGAATGGGGACAATTCGCTCTTGGGCCACTTGAACTTCTGCCCTGGGCTTGAAACAAAAGCTGCTGTCACTAACCGGACACCAACCGTGCTGTCCATGTTGGTAGTGGGGCGCTGCAGTGGTGACACAGTATGTCCCACCTCCTATATATGCCACCTACGGGGACACATGGCCTTGTGCCATTGCCTCCATGGTGCAATTTATAGGCTTCGCGCCAGCAGTTCTGAACCCGCACTGTGGTTTTGAATGGGCATTCAAGTGCTGGGGGCACAGGATGATGTGTGCTCCCCGGCTCCGGCACCCCGAGAGGTCAGTACCTGTCATTGCATGCTCCCATTGAATGACGTAAGGTGGGACCACTGTGTAGCGAATGTGCGCACCCCCCTGCGCACCCCCCTGAATGACTCCAGTGTTCTCCACCCTGTATACTGGGGCGGGTTTAGCTGTCTTTCCCATCACCGGCATCCTTACCACTATACCCATAATGGTGTGATTAGACCGTCCACAGTCCACTGGGACTGGGTAGGCTTAAGAACATAAGAAATAGGAGCAGGAGTAGGCCAATCAGCCCCTCGAGCCTGCTCCGCCATTCAATAAGATCATGGCTGATCTGATCCTAACCGCCAATCTACTATCACAGAACCATCTCCTGAATCTAACAGAATTAGACACACGAAATAGGAGCAGGATCAGGCTACACTGCCCCTGGGCCCGCTCCGCTACCCACAGGGCCATGACCGATCCGAACTTAGACTCATGTCCAAATTCCTGCCCGCTGCCCGTAACCCTTAATTCCCTTTACTTCTAGGAAACTGTCTATTTCTGTTTTAAATTTATGTAATGATGTAGCTTCTACAGCTTTTTGGGGCAGCATATTCCATGGACGTACCACCCTCTGAGTGAAGTAGTTCCTCCTCATCTCAGTTTTGAAAGAGCAGCCCCTTATTCTAAGACTATGCCCCCTAGTTCTAGTTTCACCCATCATCGGGAACATCCTCCCCGCATCCACCCGATCCAAACCCTTCACAATCTTATATGTTTCAATAAGATCGCCTCTCATTCTTCTGAACTCCAATGAGTAGAGTCCCAATCTACTCAACCTCTCCTCATATGTCCATCCCCTCATCCCCGGGATTAACCGAGTGAACCTTCTTTGTACTGACTCGAGAGCAAGTATGTCCTTTCTTAAGTATGGACACCAAAACTGTACGCAGTATTCCAGGTGCGGTCTCACCAATACCTTGTACAACTGAAGCAATACCTCCCTATTTTTATATTCTATCCCCCATCAATGAAAGCCAACATTCCATTGGCCTTCTTAATCACTTGCTGCACCTGCATACTAACCTTTTGAGTTTCGTGCACCAGGACCCCCAGATCCCTTTTGTAGTGCCCGTGTGTTGATAAAGACACTGAAGACAGGAGTTGGTTCATAGGTGTTTACTAAGCAAAGTCTGGGGGGGGGGTTCTAACGGATATACACAATATACAGGCTTATATAGCCCGAGTGGCAATTACCGGCATTACAGCACACCTGGGGCTCTTAAAGGCACATACACTACAATTCCTCCCCTTTTAGCCAACCAGTACATCATATTTTAAGTAATTATTAATTACATGTTTTAAGAAAAATAATATACACATTGCTGTAGTTAATTAATTATAAGTCAGTCTCTCAGGAGGCTTCCTGACTCGGTCCGGATAACGCCTCGGGGGTGTAGTAGTTTCTGGTGGTGTAGTAGGTTCTTTTGGCAAGGCTGATTCGGCTTGAATGCCAGTGTCGGGTTCATCGGGTTCCAGTATCGCCGGATCAGAGGTAGATATGGGTATCTCTACTTCATCGTTAGACGTATAGAGTTGTGGTGTAGGTTGTCCCTTTTCGGATGATTTTATGATTTGGTCAGCATGGCGCCTTATTATGCATTCTCCGATGTCCACGGTATACATCAGTGGTCCTAGTCGTGTGCAGATAGTTCCAGGCTGCCATTTCTCGGTACGGTAGTCCCGGGCCAAAACTTGTTGACCTATCTGGAAGGTTCTAGTTGGCCTTTCATTCATGCCTTGAAACTGCCAGTTCTCCACGTCCCTTCTGATGTTGGGCTTGACCAAATCCAGCCGGCATCTTAGGTTTCTATTGAAGAACATCATGGAGGGAGTTTGGTTGGTAACCATATGTGTTGCATTCCTGTATGCGAATAAGAAGTTATCCACCTTGTGCTGAAGTTTTATGTCTTCATTACCCATGGCCTTTATGGCCTTCTTGAAGGTCTGGACAAACCTTTCAGCCAATCCATTGGTGGCGGGATGGTATGGGGTGGATGTGTAGTGCTTAACCCCATTGTTTTTTAAGAACTTTCTGAATTCTTCGGACACAAATTGCGGTCCATTATCAGAACATATCTGTTCCGGCAGCCCATTCCTGGCAAATATGGTCCTTAATACTGTGATGTTTTTTTCTGTGGTGGTGGAGGACATCTTTATTACCTCCAGCCACTTGGAGTGTGCATCAACCGCGATTAAGAACATTGAGTCCATAAATGGACCAGCAAAGTCGATGTGCACCCTTTGCCAGGGAGATGAGGGCCACTCCCATGGATGTAGAGGGGCTTGTGGTGGAGCGTTTTGGACCTTCTGGCATCCTAGGCAGCTCTTGGTCATTTCTTCGATGTCTCCATCGATACCTGGCCACCATACAAACGCCCTAGCTAGGTTCTTCATTTTCACTCCACCCAGATGCCCCTCGTGAAGCTCCTTTAGCACCTTATCCTGGAGTTTGGGTGGAATCACCACTCTGGATCCACACATCAAGGTTCCTCGGCACACTGACAGCTGTTATCTTCTTTGCGAGAATGCTGGCAACAGTGGTTCGCCATGTGCTGGCCATCCCTTCACTGTTAAATCGTAGACCCGTGAGAGAGTCGGGTCATTTCTCGTCTCCCTTTCAATGGCAGAATTTGTTACTGGTAGACATTCCACTATGGTAGAGTGGAACATCTCTACTGGGTCTACTGTAGGTGCCTCTTCTACCGTTGGCAACGGTAGGCGCGATAAACCGTCAGCATTCCCATGCTGTTTTGATCCTTTGTATTCTATGTTGTATTGGTGTGCCCCTAGAAAAAGGGACCACTTCTGTAGCCTTTGCGCTGTCATAATGGGAACACCCTTTTTAGGGTTGAATATGGAGATGAGGGGTTGATGGTCAGTCAACAAGGTAAATTTTTGTCCGTGTAGGTAATGGTTGAATTTCTTCACTCCCCATACCAGGCTGAGTGCTTCCCTGTCTATTTGGGCATAGTTACGCTCAGCTGAGTTTAATGAGCGTGACGCAAAAGCTATCGGCCGTTCTGAGCCATCAGGGAATTTATGGGATAATACTGCTCCTATGCCGTAAGGGGATGCATCGCACGCCAGTCTGATTGGCAGTGATGGGTTGTAATGAGCCAAAACTTCTTCGGATGTGATTAAGTCTTTGCATTTATGGAAGGCACGTTTACAGTCTTCGTTCCATTTCCAAATCCCTCCTGTTTGTAGAAGTTCATTAAGAGGGTGTAGAAGAGTTGATAAATTCGGTAAAAATTTATGATAGTAATTTATTAATCCCAGGAACGACCTTAATTGTGAAACATTTTCAGGTGCTGGGGCTTTTATGACAGCTTCAATTTTTTCAGGTGACTTATGCAACCCTTCATTATTAATTATGTGGCCACAACATGATAACTGATTTTGGAAAAATTCGCACTTGGGGCGATTTGCTCGTAGGCCCCATTCTTTCAGCCTAGTGAGCACCTGCTCCAAATTGGCAAGGTGCTCGTTGTCGTTTTCTCCTGTTACAAGGATGTCGTCTAGGTAGCATTGAGTCCCCGGAATCCCTTGCAGGACTTGCTCCATAGCTTTTTGCCAGATAGCTGGAGCTGATGCTACTCCAAAAACCAGTCGATTGTACTGGTACAGGCCTTTGTGTGTGTTTATCGTGAGATACTTTTTAGAGGCATCCTCAACCTCCATCTGTAGATATGCCTGTGCCAAGTCAATTTTGGTGAAACGTTTCCCTCCGGATAGTGAGGTGAAAATATCTTCTATCCTCGGAAGAGGATACTGTACTGTGTGAAGGACCGGGTTTACAGTCACCTTGAAGTCTCCACAGATGCGAATTTTTCTCTGTTCTTCAGATTTATCATTATTCAATGCTTTTTTCATGACTGGAACGATGGGTGTTGCCCACTCGCTCCAATCTATTTTGGATAATACGCCTGCCTTTTCCAAATTCTCCTGGATGAATTGCGTATGGCACCGGTCTTGCCTTAAAAAATTTGGGAATTGCTGCATCTTCCACTTTTATTGAGGCGGTGATGCCTTTCAAGGTTCCTAGTTTCTCTTGAAACACTTCTTTGGCGTTGGCCAAGATGTCTTTTAATCGTTCAGGTATGATGTCATCATTGGTTTTTTTCTTACTGGTCACCGTCAGTGCCTGAATGGAGTGCCAGCCTAAACGTATCTTTCTGATCCATTCACGTCCCAACAACGGTGGACCACCATCTTGTAGAATGTATAAATACAACTTTTGTATTTCTTTGCCGTTGTATACCACAGGCACCCTTATTTTTCCTTTGGGGTATACTTTCTGCCCCGTTTATGTTTTTAAAATAATGGATGTGTCTTTTAGAGGTATATGCGTGTAATGAAATCTGTTTGTCTTGATCCTGTATTCGTTTTGCACTCATGTATATTACCCTCCCCCACTGTGTATAGTTTCACTTCCTCTTTCCCGACTAACCTGGGAGGTGCCAGGTCTTGGCTCTTGGCTCCGCCCCTGACTTCTCATACATAAAGATCCCAGGATCTGTATGACTCATTCCTGTGAACCAGTCGGCGTGTTGAGATGTTAGCTCTGATCTTAGTGATTAAAAGCCAACTTGTTTAAGTCGATAACTTCTAGTTTTGTGGTTATTGAAGGCCCATCAATTTTAATCACTAAAGAATACTAGGATGGATCGACTCCTAAAACCAGAGCGTCTGGACTTGGATCCACATTCTGCTGAAGCATCAAATCAATTTGGACACTGGCTCAAATGCTTCGAACTCTTCGCGGGGGCCTCATCCGCTAGTGAGGTAGATAAACTGAGTCTACTGACTACTCGCGTAAGTCATCGGATTTATTCGTTCATCCGGGATGCCACCTCTTACATGGAGGCCATCACTATCCTGAAGGCCCAATACCAGAGGCCGGTAAACGAAGTGTACGCCAGACATCTGCTGGCTACATGCAGGCAGCGACCAGAGGAATCAATGGACGATTTCTTACAGGGCCTAAAGGACCTGGTCCGGGACTGTAACTGCAAGGCCGTGATGTCCAACGCGTACTCTGACGAATTGGTCCGCGATGCCCAAAGATGTGCGGGTTAGGTTGATTGGCTATGATAAAATTGACCCTTAGTGTTAGGGGGATTAAATACGTGGGGTTACGGGGATAGGGTGGGGTAGGGGTTACGGGGATCGGGTGGGATATGTGTCGGTGCAGGCTCGATGGGCCGAAATGGCCTCTATCTGCACTGTGAGGTTTCTGTGATTCTGTGATTCTGTGATTCCTTCATCACGGGCCTCAAATCGAATTATATCCGGCAGAGACTGCTGGAGAAGGAGGTCCTGGACTTAAAAAAGGCAGTGGCCACTGCGCGATCGCTGGACGTGGCCCAGAGAAACTCTGACTCTTATTCTTCTGGCCATGCGGCCCTCCCCGCCTCGTGCGCGCCGAGGAGGCCGCCATCTTGGAATCAGCCATCTTCCCCATCCAGGTCTCAGACCAGCTCTACGCCGCCGGAGTCCCCACACAGAAGTTCACCCAGGAGTCCTACTACAGCAGCAATGTCTCGAGGCCCGAAATGCTACTTCTGCGGCCAGGCTAAGCACCCCAGACAATGATGCCCAGCAAAGGACGCTACATGCTTCAAATTTAAGAAAAAGGGGCATTTTAGCAAAGTCTGCAGGGGGAATCCGATTTCCAACTCCGTCACCGCCTCGTGCGTGCTGTGCGGGCCGCCATCTTGGGATCCGCCATCTTTTCCCGACTCAACGGCCGCCCAGGGCCCAACAGTGGCTTCGATCATGGTGGATCAATCCAGGCCACACCCGTTGACAAAATCCATGATGGACATGCAGGTAAACGGGAATTTAACGAAATGTTTAATTGACTGTGGGAGTACCGAGAGTTTTATCCACCCTAACCTGGTACGGCGGCACTCATTAACGGTAACCCCTACACGGAGCAGAATTGCTATGGCTGCTAAGCCCCACACTTCGGACATTTTGGGCTACTGTGTGGTAACACTGACTGTAAAAGGCACGGACTACAAGGATTTTAAACTCCTCGTGATGCCAGAACTCTGTGTTAATGTAATCTTGGGCCTGGACTTCCAGTGCCACCGCGAAAGTGTCACACTAGCATATGGCGGGTCCCAGCCGCCACTCACAGTCTGTGGCCTATCAACCTTAAAAATCAGCCCACCCTCTTTATTCGCTAATCTCGCTCCGAACTATAGGCCCATAGCGACCAAAAGTAGACGGTACAGTCTGGAAGACAGACACTTTATCAAGGCGGAAGTGGACAGACTCCTGCGGGAAGGCATTATTGAATGCAGTACCAGCCCGTGGCGTGCCCAAGTAGTCATAGTTAAAAATAGCGAAAAGAAACGGATGGTAATTGACTACAGCCAGACTGTTAATATTTACACCCAGCTGGACGCCTACCCTTTACCCCGCATATCAGAAATGGTCAACCAGATTGCGCAATACCAAGTCTTCTCGACTATCGACCTCAAATCCGCGTATCACCAGCTCCCCATTAGAACGGAGGACCGCCCATACACCGCCTTCGAGGCGAACGGGCGCCTCTACCATTTTCTCAGAGTGCCCTTCGGGGTAACAAATGGGGTCTCGGTCTTCCAACGTGAGATGGACCGCATGGTTGACGAGAATAAACTACAAGCTACCTACCCCTATCTGGACAATGTCACTATCTGCGGGCACAATCAGCAAGACCACGATCTAAATCTTGCGAGATTTTTAAAAACTGCCCTAAAGCTGAATCTAACCTACAACGAAGACAAATGTGTCTTCAACACAACCCGTCTCTGTATCCTCGGCTGTGTGGTGGAAGATGGGGTAATTGGACCGGACCCTGACCGATTACGCCCCCTAAAGGAACTGCCCCTGCCACACAATCCCAAAGCTTTAAAAAGGTGCCTGGGATTTTTTTCATATTATGCCCAATGGGTGCCCAATTACTCTGATAAGGCCCGACCCCTCATTAAATCGACGTCCTTCCCACTATCAGCTGAAGCTCGGGAGGCTTTCACCAGTATTAAACAGGACATTGAAAGGGCTGCAGTGTGTGCAGTGGACGAATGCATTCCCTTTCAAGTCGAAAGCGATGTGTCAGACTTTGCCTTAGCTGCGACCCTCAATCAGGCTGGGAGACCTGTGGCCTTCTTCTCCCGAACCCTTCGAGGGACCTGAAATCAGGCACTCTTCTGTCGAGAAGGAGGCACAGGCTATAGTGGAGGCAGTGCGGCACTGGAGACACTACCTAGCCGGCAAACGTTTCACCCTGCTCACCGACCAGCGGTCGGTGGCTTTCATGTTTAATAACAAACAAAGGGGGAAAATCAAGAATGACAAAATACTCAGGTGGAGGATCGAACTATCCACGTTCGACTATGATATTATGTACAGGCCGGGAGCCCTTAATGAACCCCCAGACGCCCTATCGCGGGGAATGTGTGCCAGCATTCATATGGACAAATTACAGGGTCTCCACAATGACCTCTGTCACCCAGGGGTCACCCGACTATACCATTTTATAAAGTCCCGCAATCTGCCCCACTCCATCGAGGAGGTCAGGGCAATGACCAGAGCCTGCCGCATCTGTGCGGAATGCAAGCCTTGTTTCTACAGGCCTGACCGTGCACACCTTATCAAAGCCACATGGCCATTCGAGCGCCTAAGTCTGGACTTCAAGGGACCCCTTCCCTCTGCCGACCGTAACGTATACTTCCTCAATATCAGTGATGAATATTCCCGCTTCCCCTTCGCCATTCCCTGCCCAGACATGACCAGTGCCACGGTCATCAAGTGTCTCTGTAATCTATTCTGCATGTTTGGCATGCCGAACTACATACACAGCGATAGGGGGACGTCATTCATGAGTGACGAGCTGCGCCAGTTCTTGCTCTCGAAGGGGATAGCCACTAGCAGAACCACTAGCTACAGCCCCCGGGGTAATGGGCAAGTGGAAAGGGAGAATGCTACTGTTTGGAAGGCTGTCACGTTAGCCTTAAAGTCAAAAGGACTTCTGACCTCCCGCTGGCAGGAAGTCCTCCCAGACGTGCTCCACTCCATAAGGTCTCTGTTATGTACTGCCACTAACGCTACCCCTCACGAAAAGATGTTCGTTTTCCCCTGGAAATCCACCTCGGGCATATCTCTACCCGCGTGGCTGACGTCTCCGGGGACAGTACTATTGCGGAAGCACGAGAGAGGCCATAAAACGGACGCCCTTGTGGAAAAGGTACAGCTCCTCCATGCAAACCCTCAGTACGCCTATATCGAATACTCTGACGGGCGAGAGGACACTGTTTCCATAAAAGACCTCGCTCCCTCGGGGAGCGGAGAGAATGATGGGAGACTACCCGGTGAAGACCTACACTACAAAGAGACAGGACGCCCAGAGGTATCAATACCCAACTTTAACCTGGAGGACACTGCAGATAACCTGGGAGACACTGCGGAGGCCCGGACAGCAGAGGAACCAGAATCCACTCCCCTAGAGGCACCCCAACCGGCTTTGCCCCGATCACTGAGAACTGTAAAACCTCCTGACAGACTCACTTATACCAACTTTTAAGAAACATCACCCCGATGGACTAAAGCTATAGAAGGGGTGAATGTAATGAAATCTGTTTGTCTTGATCCTGTATTCGCTTTGCACTCATGTATATTACCCTCCCCCACTGTGTATAGTTTCACTTCCTCTTTCCCGACTAACCTGGGAGGTTCCAGGTCTTGGCTCTTGGCTCCGCCCCTGACTTCTCTTACATAAAGATCCCAGGATCTGTATGACTCATTCCTGTGAACCAGTCGGCGTGTTGAGATGTTAGCTCTGATCTTAGTGATTAAAAGCCAACTTGTTTAAGTCTATAACTTCTAGTTTTGTAGTTATTGAAGGCCCATCAATGCGAAAATAGCCTCTCGTAATCCCGTCGATTTATTACGGTTAGAGCTGATCCTGTATCTAGCTCCATTTTAATTGGGGACCCTGCTATCGTGAGGGTAACCCAAATGGTTTGGTAATCATCTTTGGCAAGTACATTATGTAATTTGAGACAGCTTAGTCTCTTGTTTTCGGAGTCGCTATCGCTCTTTTGGTCTTCGGAGCTACTGTCCGTCATCATTTGTACCTTCCTGTACTTCCCTTTATTGATTTTTTTTTTCTGTCTGTGGATTTATTTTGTCCAGATCGGCATACCCGTGCAATGTGTCCAATCTTTCCGCATTGCCTGCATGCTTTGTCCTTGAACCAGCAGTCCCTCTGGTTATGGGTGGATCTGCTGCAGCGATAACATCTTTCGAAACCCTGTGTCATTTCATGGGTGCCGAAGTCCTGTGTCTTTTGTTGTATCTCTGCAGCTCCTCTTGCTGCTGCTTCGTATGATACAGCCATACTGAAACCTTTGTCCAATGTTAAATCTTTTTCAGAAAGCAGCCTTTTTTGTGTTCCTTCACTTAAGAGACCGCAAACAAATTTGTCTCGAAGATAATCTGATAGTCCTGCCCCGAATTGGCAGTACTTTGATAGCTTTCTTAATTCGGTTAGGTAATCAGCGTTACATTCATTCTTGTGTTGATTTCTCTTGAAGAATTTGAATCGTTCCGCTATCAGCAGCGGTGTTGGGTTTAAGTGCTCCTGCAGGGTATCAACAATTTCTTTAAAATTCTTGTCCTTTGGTTTGGCTGGAGTGATTAAATTTCGTAACAGCCCGTATGCCTTTGCACCCATTAGGTTCAGCAGTACTGAAGCTTTTTTTTCATCTTCTATTCCATTTGCAGTGCAATATACCTCTACTCTTTCCACGTATGTGGTCCAATCCTCTATTTCGCTATCAAAAGCATCAATATTGCCAGACTTAGGCATTTCAGAAAAGATATGGCGCTTCCTGCGTTTTTCTTTCTTTTCTGCAGCAAAGATATGGCGCTTCCCGCGCTTTCCCGCCGCTGCTGCCGATGACAACGCTGTTTCCCGCGGTTTCCTTTCTTTTTTTACTTTTTTTATTTACAGTTGGAGACTCGTTCCCGCCGGACTTTCTCTCCAGGTCTGAACGCTGACCTGCTTGCCGCGCCGGCCGTCTCCCAAGTGCTCCCTCCCAGTCCATTATTGCTTGCCTCCGATTTCGCTGCCTGTCTCAGCTGTAGAGCCAGCCGCTGGAGCCCCAGCCTGACGCCCAGGAAGGATTAGCGCAGTACCTGCCACCAGCTTGGCCAGCTGGTGAAACCACAGCTTCTCTCACTTTCTTGAGTCTTCTGGATGCCCGAGGAATCGATGTCCTTGAGGTGCTGCCGAATTGCAGGTAAATCTGTTTCCACTTCATTGCCACTATAGTGTCCATGTGTTGAAAAAGACACTGAAGACAGGAGTTGGTTCATAGGTGTTTACTAAGCAAAGTCTGGTGGGGGGGGTTCTAACGGATATACACAATATACAGGCTTATATAGCCCGAGTGGCAATTACCGACATTACAGCACACCTGGGGCTCTTAAAGGCACATACACTGCACCTTTGTACTTCAGTACTTTCCAGTTTCTTGCCATTAAGATAATAACTTGCTCTACGATTTTTCCTGCCAAAGTGCATAACCTCACACTTTCCAGTATTGTATTCCATCTGCCAAATTTCTGCCCACTTACTTAGCCTGTCTATGTCCCCTTGCAGGTTTTTTTATGTCCTCCTCACTCACTACTTTCCCTCCCATCTTAGTATCATCTGCAAACTTTGATATGTTACACTCGGTCCCCTCCTCCAAATCATTAATATAGATTGTAAAGAGTTGGGGACCCAGCACTGACCCCTGTGGAACACCACTAGTTACTGATTGCCAGTCTGAGAATGAACCATTTATCCCAACTCTCTGCCTTCTGTTAGACAGCCAATCCTCTATCCATGCCAGAATATTACCCCCAATCCCGTGATTTTTTATCTTAAGCAATAATCTTTTGTGTGGCACCTTGTCAAATGCCTTTTGGAAGTCTAAATACACTACGTCCACTGGTTCCCCTTTATCCACCCTATATGTTACTTCCTCAAAGAACTCCAGCAAATTTGTCAAACATGACTTCCACTTCATAAAACCATGCTGACTTTGTCCTATTAAATTATGATTATCCAAATGTCCTGTTACTGTCTCCTTAATAATGGACTCCAAAATTTTACCTACCACAGATGTTAGGCTAACCGGTCTATAGTTTCCAGCCTTCTGTCTACTGCCCTTTTTAAATAAGGGTGTTACATTAGCAGTTTTCCAGTCTGCCGGGACCTTTGCCGAGTCCAGGGAGTTTTGGAAAATTATTACCAATGCATCCACAATCCCTACCGCCACTTCCCTCAAGACCCTAGGATGTAAGCCATCAGGTCCAGGTGATTTATCCGCCTTGAGTCCCATTATTTTACCGAGTACCACTTCCTTAGTGATTTTGATCGTGTTTAGCTCCTCCCCCCCATAGCTCCCTGTTTGTCCAGTGTTGGGATATTCTTAGTGTCTTCTACTGTAAAGACTGATACAAAATATTCATTCAGTGTTTTTGCCATCTCCATATTTCCCACCATTAATTTTCCGGTCTCATCCTCTAAGGGACCAACATTTACTTTAGCCACCCTTTTTCTTTTTATATAACTATAAAAACTCTTACTATCTGTTTTTATATTTTTTGCTAATTTACTTTCATAATCTATCTTCCCTTTCTTAATCAATCTTTTTGTTATTTTTTGCTGTCTTTTAAAGTTTTCCCAATCCTCTATCCTCCCACTAGATTTGGCTATCTTATATGTCCTTGTTTTTAGTCGAATACTATCCTTAATTTCTTTACTTAGCCACGGATGGCTGTCTTTTCTTTTACACCCTATTCTTCTCAGTGGAATATTTTTTTTTTGGAAGTTGTAAAATAACTCCTTAAATATACACCACTGATCATGTATTGTCTTACCCTTTAATCTATTTTCCCAATCCACTCTACTCAATTCCGCTCTCATACCTTCATAGTCTCCTTTATTCAAGCTTAGCACGCTTGTTTGAGATCCAACCTTCTCACCCTCTAATTGAATATGGAATTCAACCATGTTATGGTCACTCATTCCAAGGGGATCCTTTTCTAGGACATTTTTAATTAATCCTGTCTTGTTACACAGGACCAGATCTAAGGTTGCTTGCCCCCTGGTCGGTTCAGTTACATACTGCTCAAGAAACCCATCCCTAATACACTCAATGAACTCATTCTCAAGGCAGCCCTGCCCAATTTGATTTGTCCAATTAATATGATAGTTAAAATCCCCCTTAATTATAGATGTTCCCTTATTACAAGCCTCAACTATTTCCTGATTGATACTCCGTCCAACAGAGTTGCAACTGTTTGGAGGCCTATAGACCACGCCCACTAGTGTTTTTTTCCCCTTATTATTCCTTATCTCCACCCAAACTGTTTCATTATCCTGATCTTTTGACCCAATATCATTTCTCTGTATTACAGTGATTCCTTCCTTTATTAACATAGCCACCCCACCTCTCCTTCCTTCCTGCCTGTCCTTCCTGATCGTTAAATAACCTGGTATGTTTAATTCCCAGGCATTGTCACCCTGCAGCCATGTTTCTGTAATGGCCACAAGATCATACCCATATGTAGTTATTTGTGCCATTAACTCGTCTATTTTGTTACGAATGCTACGTACATTCAGATAGAGAACTTTCAAATATGTTTTGTGACACTTAGTTCCTGCTTTTGCCCTTTTTATTACTTTACCTTTTACTCCACACCTTCTGCCCCTTCCTGACACGCTCTGGTTTTTAATTTCCCCACTGCTACCTAAGTCTATGACCTTCTCTGTTGTCATTTTTATTATTTGCTCTCTTGGAACCTCCCCCCCACTAGTTAGTTTAAAGCCCTCTCTACAGCCCTAGTTATATGATCCGCCAGGACTCTAGTCCCAGCACTGGCCAAGTGAAGCCCATCCCAACGGAACAGCTCCCACCTGCCCCAGTACTGGTGTCAGTGTCCCAGGAAGCAAAACCCATTTCTCCCACACCAGTCTTTGAGCCACGCATTTAACTCTCTAATTTTATTTGTCCTAGCCAAATTCTCTCGTGGCTCATGTAATAATCCAGAGATTATTACCCTTGTGGTTCTGCTTTTTAATTTGGCCCCTAGCTGCTCAAATTCCCTCAGCAGAGCCTCCTTCCTTGTCCTATCTATGTCGTTGGTACCAACATGGACCACAACAACTGGATCCTCCCCCTCCCACTCCAAGTTTCTCTCCAGTCCAGAGGAGATGTCCTTAACCCTGGCACCGGGCAGGCAACACAGCCTTCGGGACTCTCGCTCTCGGCTGCAAAGAACCCTATCTATCCCGCTAACGATACTATCCCCTACCACTACAACATTTCTTTTAACTCCCCCCACTTGAATGGCCCCCCGCTCCACGGTGCTGTGGCCAGGTTGCTCATCCTCCCCGCAGTCCCTGTTCCCATCCTCATAGGGAGTAAGAGCCTCGAACCTGTTGGACAAGTGCAAGGGCTGCGGCTCCTCCAACGCTACCTCCTGGATCCCCGTACCTGCCTCACTTCTAGTCACACCATCCTGACCCTGGCCACGGACTACACCTGAATTAATTAATCTAATTGGTGTGAATACCTCGTGATACACAGAGTCCAGGTAACTCTCCCCCTCCCTGATGTGTCTCAGTGTTTGAAGCTCGGACTCCAGCTCTTCAACACGGAGCTGGAATTCCTCGAGCAGCCAACACTTACTGCAAATGTGATCACTGTGAGCATCAATGGTGTCCACCAGCTCCCACATATTGCAGCAGCAACAGATCACCTGATCTCCCATTCTATGTAATTAATTAAATTTATTAATATTATTCTTAAATACCCTCTGCCCCGATTCTAGATGGTGAATATCACACCTTAGAAACTATAAACCAAAGAGATTTAAGCTTAAAAAGGGAGAAGTACTTACCAACAAATCACTTACCTGCTTTCTGGTGACGTCACACTTGGATTACTTTTTACCTCTCCCCTTCCCTCCGAGTTCCCAGCCTGGAGACTGGTACGCCTTACCTGGTCTCTGGGACTTTTATAGCCCCGCTGCTGCCGCTGAAACACCCGCCGACACATTGAGGCCTTACCTGGTCTCTGGGACTTTTATAGCCCCGCTGCTGCCGCTGAAACACCCGCCGACACATTGAGGCCTTACCTGGTCTCTGGGACTTTTATAGCCCCGCTGCTGCCGCTGAGTTCCCGCCGACGCACGGAGGCCTTACCTGGCCTCTGGGACTTTTATAGCCCCGCTGCTGCCGCTGAGTTCCCGCCGACGCACTGAGGCCTTACCTGGTCTCTGGGACATTTATAGCCCCGCTGCTGCCGCTGAGTTCCCGTCGACGCACTGAGGCCTTACCTGGTCTCTGGGACTTTTATAGCCCCACTGCTGCCGCTGAGTTCCCGCAGGCGCACTGAGGCCTTACCTGGTCTCTGGGACTTTTATAGCCCCGCTGCTGCCACTGAGTTCCCGCCGATGCTTCTGAAGTTAGTTTGAGCTGGCATGGACTCAATGCATTCTCAAAAGGGTGGAGGGCTGCGAGGTGCTTGTTGCTGATCCAGGAGGGGACTAAACCTTGTTTCAAATCCTCCAGGTTACTGCAGCCCTCGCCCAGTAACCACGCCCCATACAGCACACAAGCTTCGTTCTGCGCAGCCTGATCGGACGCGTTCCGATCCTCCCTGATGAGAGCATTTACCGTTTTGGCGTGTTTCTCCAGCTCAGCTATTATCTCTTTTAAGTGTAGTGTCATGGCCTGGTCCTCATGTAACTCAGAACCCACTACCTTATTCTCGTCAGTCAGTATCTTCCTTAACTGTGTTTTCAAACCATTGATTTGGGTTTGCAGCTCCACATCATCCAGTGTGTTGATGACGGAAGTTTCTGTATTAAAAGCTGTGAAAATATCATTTACTGCACCCCTTCTTTGTCTCCCTATTTTGTCCAAGACCTCAATTCGGCTCTGTCGACATCGGCAAAGTCGAATTCGTAAAACTGTTTAAACATGTTTGTTAACAGGACCTGGTATAATTGCTCTGTTTCCCTGGGGCACCACTCTGGCAACCGCACCTCGGTGAGGTTTAAAATCACCGAAGCCACCACGTAGTGCACCCCTTGGTACAGTACCTGACCTGTGGGTACCAATACCAATCCGCTCCCGGGTCCCTTTGCTGTGGTGGGGCACACTTCCTTGAGGGCTTTAGCTACCGGAATTGTGGGCAGGGGCTTGCAGGGTCGGGTGATGTGCTCAGTGGCGTTTACTGGGATCTGAGAGTACAGGACTCCGCACGCCCGTGTGCTGACGTCCCACCTCATTCCTTGTCCAGCATCCTGCCACTGCCTTTGGAAAAAGATGGAGACGCCTGTGGGGCAAGCGCGTTCTGAACCCCACATACAGATGTAGATCCCCTCATTTGGTTCCCACCATTTGTCCCAACAGACACTCAACCCCCCTTGAGTCCCCGTAATAGTCCGATGGGTGTTGTTACCCAGTCTTTCCCACTCAACCGTGGAATTCTTCATGGCCTTACTCAGCTTCCTGAGCCACCACCAGTGACTCAAAGCTACATGTCCCAGACAGTTCAAACAAATCCTTTTTCCAACGGTGACGCTGATTCTTGGTGCGATGATCATCACCCTGGGGCACATCAGAGACGTTTCTCTGTATGCGAACCCCGTCTGGCTGGAGTATTCAGTAGAGTTCGACCCCAGCCAGCCTGGCCATCTCCCTTCATGGAAGTATATGGCAGTCTCTTCAGCGTCCCGTGAGCCGGTTCCATCAGTCGCGACGGGGCCTCTGTTGCCAGAGCACCCATAAATGGTGGAGTCATTAGTGCGGCCCTGATAGGCCCAGCTCCATCCGATCAGCATGAACGCGATGAGGATCCCTCTCATCTTTCTCCTGGTTCCTGCAACAAATTAAACAATGCCGCCAGGTTCCCGAGAGATTCTGGCTTAGGTGAAGGCATGATCGGGTCTTTTGACCTCAATCCAAAACAACACACATACTGAGCAGATTCCAAAACTACTTATGACTCTTATCATTTTAATATTTACACACCTTAAACCTAAAACTTAAACTTAACTTATGTACAACGCCGCCCGTCCCTGGGCGGCTTGCCTAATCCCTGATTGGACTGCAGCTCGCCGCTCCCTGCGGTGGGGCTGCAGTGACCTGTGGCTTGGGTTCCCCGCAGCCTTTTGCTGTCAATCGGGGACTGCGTTTTGTCAGGGATTTCTCAAGTCGGCGTTTACTGAGAACGGGGGAATCGGGCCAAGGTTTTACCGGCTGAGGCGTTCGAGTCGACCTGTGAAGAGGTACTTTGGGCGTGGCTCCCTTAGCGAACGGACCTTCGGGTGGGACTTTAGCTCTCACAGCCCGTGGCTCTTCCATGACTGTGGACTTCGGCTCCCTTCCCTCAGGCTCCGCCCCTTCGGGATTTGGGTCGGCTCCCTTGGCGAGTGGACCTTCGGGTGGGACTTTAGCTCTCACAGCCCGTGGCTCTTCCACGACTGTGGGCTTCGGCTCCCTCCCCTCAGGCTCTGCCCCTTTGGGATTTGGGTCTGTAGCAGACGACTCCTCACCTGTCCCTACAGGTGGAGAATCTCCGCTCCAAATTTCTACCTCCCCCACGCTTGAGTCGAGGGCGGGGCCTCCGTCCTCCGACTCCACCTCCTCCAGAATCGTGTCGAGGGCGGGGCCTTGTTGTTCAGGCTCCTCCTCATCCGAGTCCCAGGCCATAGGGGAAGCCTCCCTCCAGGTGGGTGGGGCAGCTTCTCCTTCCAAGCAGGCTACAACGCCGGCTTGTGTGGTCTGTGGCTCATTGCACGCCTCAGGCTGAGGATCTTTACCCTCAGACCTGGCTTCGGTTGCTGATACTTTTGCACCCGGTTTAAACAATTTGCACTGATTAATGTGAAACCATTTACAAGCCCTTAGCTGACCCTCTAAACTGCCAGCCCTCGCTGTTAACCTAGCGTTCTCCTCCCTTAAAGCCTGCTCAACTAACTTAGCCTCCCCAACCTGGCACCGCAGGTATTCCTCCATTTTACAGGAGGTCTCTTCCTGTGCGTGTCTTTCTGGGGGACACAGGTCGACGGGCTGCGCTGGCTCTACTCATTTGGGCACAGCGGTCGGGGTTTCGGGAGCGACAAGACCAGTGGTGACGGCTATCTTCCCCTGCGAAATCATCAGAGACCGCATTGTCTCTATGATTGATTCAATCGCAGCGGGATCCATAACTGCACCAGCTCCTTGTGCTGGGGCAGGAGCTACGGCTTGGGTTTGGGCTGGTGCTGGGGCGGCGGTCTGGGCTTGGGCTTGGGCTGCGGGAAATTTTCCCTTATTATCTTTCCACGGATTTCTACAGTTCTTGCGTCAATGTCCATCCTTCCCACACCCGTAGCAATTGAGCTTGGCTTGGGCAGGGCGATTCCCCTCCTGACGCCACTCCTTCTTGCTTGGGGCTGCGGGTTTTGCCTCATGCACCTTTCCCTTCTGAGGAGGTGTTTCCTGACCACTACAATTCTTATACGCAACGTTGAGCTGGCGGAGCACCGTCTCCTCCGTGACACCGGGACCTTGGGGATCAAACCAAGATCTGGATGGAGCCCGTATCTGCGGCAAGCTGTTGGTGACCAAGCAACGGAGCCAATGAACCCGCTGTTCGTTGTTCATTGCAACCCGTTCAGGCATACCCGGACAGCTGCGTCGATGCACAGGCCACAGCCTTTCTGCAAAAACCCGTGGGGTTCTCCAGATAGCTGCACGGTCCCTTCCACACGGTCAAACGGACTACCGTCATCCACTCCCATTACTTCTAAGACTTCCTCCCTGAGATCTGTATACCCTTTCCATCCCCTCTTACTCTCGTCTGAGAGGCACTGAAGGATTGTGCAATCCAGGGAGAAAAGCAACAGTTTCACGTGTTCCTGTTCATCACAGTCATTAATGGCTGCTGTTTCCTCTATCTCCCTGAAATGAATCGAGGGATCTCCCTTTACTGTGAGTCGTGCGAGGTGGCTCACCATGAACCTTAATTGCGGGGCAGCGTAGGGCACCACGAGTTGGTTCTGGTGGGGTCCGACATCGCCATTGGCGGTGTTGGGACCGAACCTCTGGTGCCAAGCGGGACACATTGGTGCCAGTCCCGGCTTTGCTACCAGTGGCTGTTCTTCCTCACATTCCACCTCGGCTACCTCCTCTTTTACCACCCCCTGTTTTTCCGGCCATGTCTCACTATAGCTCGGTGGTGCTGAGGGCTCGATGGCTGGTACCACAGAATCACAGAAACCCCACAGTGCAGATAGAGGCCATTTCGGCCCATCGAGCCTGCACCGACACATATCCCACCCGATCCCCGTAACCCCACGTTTTTTTTTTAATCCCCCTAACATTAAGGGTCAATTTATCATAGCCAATCATCCTAACCCGCACATCTTTGGACTGTGGGAGGAAACCGGAGCACCCGGAGGAAACCCACGCAAACACGGGGAGAATGTGCAAACTCCACACAGACAGTCGCCCGAGGCTGGATTCGAACCCGGGTCCCTGGCGCTGTGAGGCAACAGTGCTAACCACTATGCCACCGCACCACTATACCACAACTACTTCAGCTGGAATTGGCTGTTTCAATTCCTTTAAAAAGTCCATGTGACTGGCTTTCGGGCTGACGAGACACACCATGCCTTTTGCCTTAACCAGGGCCGTTCTTAGGTCCTCTATGGTCTTTTGGCAGGGGCCGTGGTCTGTGCTCTCAAACCCGTGCTCGAGGGCTAGCTTGTAAGCTGCCTTAACCTCCACTACTCTCTCCTCCTGCGCTCTTAGCTGTTGTGCGAGGCGGGCATTTTTCTCCCGGATCCTCGTTTCATTGATCTTTGCCTCATTAACCTGGCACTCCAGGTACTCTATCCTAGCCTGATGTTGACTAGCTACCACTTGGTGCTCCTGATTCAGCGCGTGAGGCGCTGTGATGAGCTTTTCCCCACCCATGGCCTTTTCCTTTATCTCTGCTGCCTGGGTTGTGATCTTGGCTGCCTGTGCTGCAATGACCCATTCCAAGATCTGGACCTGCTTCTTGTAACACATCAGCCACACTGCCTTCTCCACTGACTTCTTATGCTCTTTGCTCTCTGTCCACCTGATGGCTGTGTCCACCGGACGCCCATCCAGTAAGAGATCGGAAATCCACTGCTTAGTGAGATTTACCTTGCTAAAGACATAGGCCTAGAAATTGAGTTTTGGCTTAGCCAGGGCTTTAGCGCCGGAAGTTAGTGCCGGCGCTAAGTCCCCCTGCGCGCGCCAAAAATTCAACAGGGCCGCGCCCAAACGGCTGCCGGCGCTACTGAAGGGTCTTTGCGGCGGTAAATCGGCGCTAACTGCCGTTTCGCGCTGCAATTCCGGCGCTGCGGCACCCGATGCGGTGCGGCAGGCTCGGGAAGTGCAGGCCTCCTCCTTCCCTTAAGGAGGAGCTGCCTGCACCCGGCCGCGGCCCGCGAAAATCTTTTTAAAAATGAGCCCGGCACCTCGGACAAGTGCCGGGCTTGCTTCTGTTCCGGGGGGGGGGGGGGAAGTCCGGGGAGGGAGCTGCGGCCAGGCGGCCGGCGGGAAAGCGGCCGGCCGCCGCGGGGCCTTTAATGCGCCGGCGCAAAGACTTGTAAGACTCTGTTGCCAGAGTCTTAGTTGCGGCTGCCACGGGCGAGGCGGCCGCAACTGAATTTCGGCGCTGGGGCCCGTCGGCATGGCAACCGGGACGCTGCGCACACCGATGACGTCATTGGTGCCGGCGCAGCGCTACCGGTCTACCGCGGCGGAAGGGCCCCAGGCAATTTCGGCGCCGGCGCCAATTGCAGCGCTAGGCCCTCTAGCGCCGCAAAATCGGCGCTAAGGGCACTCAATTTCTAGGCCATAATCCGCTATCCTCTCATCCATTGCATTTCGACCATTCAAACTTGGATCTATTACGTTGCAATCCTGCTGCCAGAGTCCTGCTGCGGTTGCCATTTTCTGTAAGGAGTTTTAGATCACAGAGGTTTCTCTCTCTAGAGGCCTCTCTCTCTTGCACAGTAAAACCTTGAGTGGTTCGACCCACTCGCCCCTTAGATTCTGTACTCTGGACTTTGGGGCAGGAACTACAATGTAGAGAAAACTCTTATAGACCAAGTTTGATGAAACAAAATGAAATTTTATTGCATATGGTAACACAAATCAAATGCAAGCAAATAAGAGAGTACATGGGAGGGAAAAACACAAACAAATCATAACGACACAATACTAACTAAGGCAAATACAGGCATATTATACTCTATAAAAATCATCATGAAATAGGGAAACACACGGAACATCGAGGGATAACAACTCATGTTAATTATACCCTTAAATATCCACCCCCTTAAACCTATCTAGATCTGATTATGGAGGGCCAGAAACATGCTCACCAATCCAACTAGGAAGTGCAAGGTTTTGAAACCGGTCTGCGTTTGATCCTTTCAGGCGTCCCGTCTCCACGTGGATCGTGGAGTCCCAGCGAGCTGCGCCACACCTCTCTCCGGAGGTGGGGGTCGGGGGCGGCTGGACACCGGCTTCTTCTGTCGTTTTATTTTGTCTCTTCACCCGAGCCTGGAGAGGGCCTCTCGTTTCGTCAACGGCCCGGGGTTGGTCGATGATCTCCCGATGTTTTACCCCGGGGCGGGATGCCGGTTCGAACGACCTTCTTGATGGCGGCTTGGTCTTCTTCTTCTTCCTCTCCGTCGATGGAGAGGAGTCACGCTGATCTTCTCCTAAAGCGGCTCCTCTTTTCCCCAGCTCAAAAGCTGGACAGGCCTGCAAGCTGGAAAGCTGACGATAAACCCCTATTCCTACCCGTGTGTTCTCTCAATTATACTTCTTTTCCAGAAGCTCTTATCTCACGCCAAATCAGGTTAGTCTTTGTATAACTTTTGGCGGGCTTGTTGCACAACGGGGTAGTTATTATATTTTGAACTGTTCTTGGATGGCCGGTAACGGGCCATCTCTGGTCTGGAATGACCTTCATTGTTTTTAATGTCCTGGTGATGTCCTTAACGGGTCCTTGATGCTCTTCTCATGAATATTGTAGGGGGTTTTTTCCTGCTCTCTTGCCCGTTCTGGCCCCCTGCCAGGCTTCGTGCAAGAATTACCCTTGAGTGGTTCGACCCACCCCCCGCTACGGTTCTAGACCTTGGACTTAGATGCAGAGAACAGTAGTGCAGAGAAGAGGACTCAATAGACCAGGCTGAATAGCACGAAATGGATGCTTTTATTTTTGAACAGTTTGAAGCATTACAAAATACATGTCATAGGCACAGATTAAAGTAACTACAATCATGCACAAATTTATGAACTTGACTCTATGGAAATGGGGAACACACGGCACATCGTAAAAGGGGAAACACATTACGATTTCCCTTAACTCCCTCCCCTATACCTAAACTAAGTTTCGACCTGGGGAACTTGGGATCATGCTCACCACTCTCGAAATCGCGAAAAGGGGTTCGCAGCCTTTTTGACACCGCTTCCCGTCGTCACGTGGATTGGAAGCTTCTGGCGCAGTCGATATTCTCTCCTCCCTCGAGGCGGTGGGGTTGACCCAGCCTCGATGAGCGCTCGTCAAGGTTGAGATCCACTAGGCCTGTCGTGGATTTTTGTTCGTGGAGTAGACCTAGATGCAGGTTATGCACATGGGAGAATCTTGTGGCATCGATCGCCGGTTCTCCAGAGGGTTTCTTCTCCGTCGGCCTGGGTCGTCGATGATCTCCCGACCCCAGTACCCGGGCCACCCTTGTCGTCTTCTCGTCGTGGCCGAGCCTTGTTTGGCTGAACATCGGCCACGTTGTCCTTTTTCCGAAACCGTCCGTCTTTAAAAAGAAAACGAAAACGTTTTCATCGATCTGCCGAAGTGGAAGAGGCGCCGATCCGGGCACCGTCCGCCCTTCGTTCGTTCCTCGTAGAAGAAAGTTCTTGAAGAAATGGAAGCCTGAAGTCGCCCAACAAGAAGCCGTAGCAGTGAAGAAGTAACTTAGATGGACTTTCAATCCATAGTTATACTCTTTTGGGACAGTCTTATCTCCCGCCAAATCATAGTCCTGTCTTTGTATTAATTTTGGCGGGCAGAGATCTCTGCAGGGGCGCTTTGCCTTGTAACGGAGCCGGTGATAACTTGAACTGGCCTTCCTGGCCGATAATGTCTGTTAATGTCCTTTGCATTGTCACCGCGGCTCGGTTCGCATATTGATCGGTCCGGACATTTTCCTTGATGGCTGCTAAACGGTTTTTCCTTTGTACGATAAATGGGTATAAGTTTTTTTACATTGTCCGCCCATATCTTGATGGGCCCCATCCTGTACTTATAATCCATTGAATATGTATGCTGTTGCTCTGAGTTTCGGTTCCCAGATACTGGCTTTCGCGGGCTCACTGTCTTCAATCCACAAGCCTGTCTGGCTTGCAGTAACAGAAATAAAATGGTTCATAAACTGATCACAGGGCCTGGCGGCCATTTTGTATGCCCTTTTATCAAAGGTTTTTCTGTGCAAGCTTACTTTGGTCAATAAACAGTCTTATTTTATCCAGTTTTCTTGCGTGATTTTTGCTGAAAATTGCGAATCTTACAATATGAAACTGTTCCCTTTTGTCTGGGTCAACATTTAGATGGCCTTTATCTACAGGCCGATCTTGACTGGATCTGCATCCAATCTATATGCATATGTGGGTGTCTGGTTTCGTTCTCTCAGAAACGGCTTCCAGAACTTACTTTGGGCTGAATCCACAAAGCTGTTTGAGGATTTGCAGGAACCATTTTAAAGTGTCCCAATAAGTTGATCACGGGGTCTGGCGGCCATTTTGTATGCCCCTTTTTCTGGGCTTCCTTTTTTTTTAAAGATAGTGTGGTAAACCACTGTTACCGTTCACAACCGTTCACTATTGTTACACTGTTGTTATCACTGTTTACACTGTTGTTATCGCTACACAAGGTTACCTCTTGCCACTCACGCTGCTATACCTGGGCTTACCTCAGCTGACTCCGCCCATGGCTCCGCCTGCTTGCCCAGGTATAAAGGTGACCGCTTGGCTAGTATTCTCCCTTGTTGGAACCGATCGCCCACGAGGGTGGGCTCTGTTATTTAGCCAATAAAAACCTATAGTTACTATCTTAACTCGTCGCTTTTCATGGAATGAATTGATAGGTATATCAATTTTATTGGCTAAATTTTGAAATGAGTGGATCGGAGCAGCCAAACGACCAGCCAAACGGCCAGCTACAACAGCCACAGTAGCCGGCCTGGCTGCGAGCCCTCCGACCGCCGTACCTGGATCTAAACCCACAGGCAGCGAACTCAGCCCTCGACTTCGAACACTCGCTGAGCTGTTTCGAATCCTACCTGGGAGAATCCGGCGTGCCTCCGGGATCCAAACTAAGAGTTCTGACTGCCCAGGTGAGCTCTAAAGTATTTGCATTCATCCGGGACCTTGCTACTTATGAGGACGCCCTCAACCTGCTAAAAGAGCAGTACCGGAGCCCTGTAAATTCTATGTATCCCAGACATCTCCTAAGATCCCGCTCGCAACAGCCAGGAGAGTCTGTAGATGAATTTTTACGGGCGCTACAAACACTCGGCAGGGACTGTGACTTTAAAGCTGTAACGGCTGCAGAAAATACTGAAGGAAATATCCGCGATGCCTTCGTGAAAGGCCTTCGGTCCGACTACTCACGGCAAAGACTGCTCGAATCAAAGGACCTTGACTTGAATACAACTGCAGCCCTCGCTCGCTCTCTGGAAGTGGCCCATCGGGACCTCAAGGCGTACTCCAGGTACTGTGCTGCGCGACCCTGGGACTCGGGCCCGACTCCGGCCGCAATTCCCCTCGCACCGCCGCCCCTGGGACCCACCACGGCGTCGGTGTCCTGGAATCGATCGGGACCGCCACCCCCGGGACCCGCTGTGGCAGCGGACCTCCGCGATCGGGCCGCCAGCTGCTACTTCTGTGGCCAGGCGAAACATCAAAGGGCGCGCTGCCCTGCAAGGAATGCGACCTGCTCCGGCTGCAAAAAGAAAGGCCACTTTGTAAACGCCTGCAGGGAAAAAGCCACAGAGGCCAGCATTGCCTCATGTGAGTTGTGGGGGCGGTCATCTTTGATCAAGGCCACAGACGCCAGCATTGCCTCAGGTGGGTCGTGGGGGCAGCCATCTTTGATCAAGGCCACAGATGCCAGCAGTGCCTCATGTGAGTTGTGGGGGCGGCCATCTTCTCCGCCATTTTGTCCAACTTCGTGGGGACTCGCGTCATGGGCGCCGCCATTTTGTTCGCCGCACTCGGCCACCGTTTTGCCTCCAGACCCGACCACCGCCTCGCCTGCAGACTACAGCAGCTCGCTCAGCCATACACTGGCCTCCGTCACGCTTGACCAAGCTCTCCCGCATCATCTGTCCAAGTCCATGATGGACATCGAAGTAAACGGTCACGCCACGTCCTGCCTGTTCGACAGCGGAAGCACGGAGAGTTTTATTCATCCAGACACGGTGAGCTGCTACTCCCTCACTGTCCGGCCAGCGCGCCATCGGATCTCGATGGCGGTGAAGTCCCATTCAACAGACATTAGCGGCTACTGTGTAGTGACCCTGTTGGTTAGGGGCACGGAATATAAAAATTTTAAACATCTCATCCTGCCCCAGCTCTGCGCTGCCATCCTACTAGGGCTGGATTTCCAATGCCACCTTCAAAGTGTCACTTTGGCTTACGGTGGACCCCTCCCCCCACTCACAGTCTACAACCAGCAAATTTTAAACCGCCCACCGCGTACCACCTGCGGCCTCTCCACCCTCAAAGTCCCGCCCCCTTCCTTGTTCACTAACCTCACCCGTGACTGTAAACCCGTCACCACCAAGAGCAGGTGGTACAGCGCCGGGGACAGAGCTTTTATTAGCTCTGAGGTGCAGCGACTCCTGAAGGAGGGCATCATCGAGGGGAGCACCAGCCCCTGGCGTGCCCAGGTCATAGTCGTTAAGACCGGCGATAAACACCGCCTGGTCATCGACTACAGCCAAACCATAAACCGGTACACCCAGCTGGACGCATACCCCCTTCCCCGCATATCTGATATGGTCAACCAGATTGCACAGTACCGGGTATTCTCCACCATCGACCTCAAGTCAGCCTATCACCAACTCCCTATCCGCCCTGAGGACCGCCAGTATACCGCCTTCGAGGCGAACGGCCACCTCTACCACTTCCTTAGGGTTCCCTTCGGCATCACCAACGGAGTCTCGGTCTTCCAAAGGGAGATGGACCGGATGGTCGACCAGAACGCGCTTCAGGCCACATTCCCTTATCTAGATAACGTCACCATCTGCGGCCGCGACCAGCAGGACCATGATGTTAATCTGGAGAAATTCCTCCGTACGGCCCAACGGCTGAATCTCACTTACAATAAGGATAAATGTGTGTTTAAAACCTCGCGCCTTGCCATCCTCGGCTGCGTAGTAGAGAACGGAGTCATCGGCCCCGACCCCGAAAGAATGCGCCCC
Source organism: Somniosus microcephalus (assembly GCF_052327205.1). Taxonomy (NCBI): domain Eukaryota; kingdom Metazoa; phylum Chordata; class Chondrichthyes; order Squaliformes; family Somniosidae; genus Somniosus; species Somniosus microcephalus. Next base: position 129,176,666 of record NC_140994.1, read on the forward strand.
CTCATGGAGCTTCCCCTCCCCCACTGTCCAAAGGCGCTGAAGAGAACCCTGGGGCTGTTCGCTTACTATGCCCAATGGGTGCCCAATTATGCGGACAAAGCCAGACCCCTCATGAAGCCCACCTCCTTCCCCCTGACAGCAGAAGCAGGCGCAGCCTTCTCCCTCATAAAAGGAGACATTGCGAAGGCCACAATGCACGCAGTGGATGAGTCCATCCCCTTCCAAGTGGAGAGCGATGCCTCCGACTTCGCCCTAGCAGCAACCCTTAACCAGGCGGGGAGACCTGTGGCCTTCTTCTCAAGGACCCTCCAGGGCCCTGAGATCCGACACTCTTCTGTCGAGAAGGAGGCCCAGGCGATTGTGGAGGCGGTACGACGCTGGAGGCATTAACTGGCAGGCAAACGATTTACCCTCCTCACCGACCAGCGTTCGGTTGCTTTTATGTTAATAACAAGCTGAAGGGCAAAATCAAGAACGACAAGATCTTGAGGTGAAGAATTGAGCTCTCCACCTACGATTACGATATCTTGTACCGGCCTGGTAAACTCAACGACCCCCCGGATGCTCTATCACGAAGTACTTGCGCAAACGCGCAAGTTGATAGACTACGGACCCTCCACAACGACCTCTGCCACCCTGGGGTCACCAGACTTTACCACTTCATTAAGGCCCGCAACCTGCCCTACTCCATCGAGGAGGTCAGGACCATGACCAGGAATTGCCAAACCTGTGCCGAATGCAAACCGCACTTCTATAGGCTGGACAGAGCAAGCCTGATCAAGGCCACCCGCCCCTTCGAGTGCTTGAGCATCGATTTTAAGGGGCCCCTCCCGTCCTCTGACCGTAATGTGTACTTCCTCAACATTATTGATGAGTACTCCCGTTTCCCCTTTGCCATCCCCTGCCCAGACATGACCAGTACCACGGTCATCAAATGCCTGAACGACCTCTTCGCCTTGTTCGGGTTCCCAAACTATATACATAGCGACCGGGGCGCATCCTTCATGAGCGAGGAACTTCGCCAGTTCCTGCTCGCGAGAGGTATTGCTGCGAGCAGGACCACCAGCTACAACCCCCGGGGGAACGGCCAGGTGGAAAGAGAAAACGCGACAGTTTGGAAGGCCGTCCTCTTAGCCCTAAAGTCTAAGGGCCTCCCAATCTCTCGCTGGCAGGAAGTCCTCCCGGCAGCACTCCATTCCATCTGGCCACTGCTTTGCACTGCCATTAATGCTGCCCCCCATGAACGAATGTTTGTTTTCCCCAGGAAGTCGACTACGGGAACCTCACTACCAACATGGCTGACTTCCCCGGGGCCCGTCTTGCTGCGGAAGCACATGAGGGCCCATAAAATGGACCCCCTGGTCGAGAGGGTGGACCTCCTGCACGCCAACCCCCAGTACGCCTATGTGACATACCCAGACGGGCGGGAGGACACTGTCTCCTTGCGAGACCTCGCACCCTCGGGCACCCCCGATATACCACCGTTACCCCCCACCACTCCCCCAAATCCAGCTCCTGTAGACGGCATGCCGGAACCCCAGGAGCCTTCGTCGACCACGCAGACACCAGCATTACCATCGGATACTGCACCACCGCCGCCGCTGCTGCGCCGATCAGAAAGGCTTACGAGGCCTCCTGAGAGACTGACATACATGAACTGGTAGTACAGTTCACCCCGCCGGACTCAATTTTAAACAAGGGGTGAATGTGGTAAACCACTGTTACCGTTCACAACCGTTCACTATTGTTACACTGTTGTCATCACTGTTTACACTTTTGTTATCGCTACACAAGGTTACCTCTTGCCACGCACACTGCTATACCTGGGCTTACCTCAGCTGACTCCGCCCATGGCTCCACCTGCTTGCCCAGGTATAAAGGTGACCGCTTGGCTAGTATTCTCCCTTGTTGGAACCGATCGCCCACGAGGGTGGGCTCTGTTATTTAGCCAATAAAAACCTATAGTTACTATCTTAACTCGTCGCTTTTCATGGAATGAATTGATAGGTATATCAGATAGTCTTTAAAATCATGGCCTCTTCTGCCATTTGACCCTTTATAATATAAAGTACAATTTTGCGAATCCTACTGGAGCAGGGTTGGTAAATGCGTTTAAAACTATTTGCTCGTGTGGAAGGTAAACACTGATACAGACTGGTTGGGCTGACTGGCTTGTTTCTGTGCTTTAAATTCAATGCATTTCTATATTATTCCTCTGTCTGCTATTCTATACAGGTAAACACTTCAGTTAAAATAGCGAATAAAGAATTGGCGCAGGAATGCATTAAGCCAAGGTTGACACCTACTTTCGTCAGACTCTGGCACACAACCAGGGGAATGCTGACTTCTGGGTTTCCCGACCAATTAACATGAGCGAGCATAATGACAGCATGCATGGGTCTATTTCAGCTGAGGTATTTAAAGGAACATGGCAAAGATGACAGTTGAAGGATTGTGGAGGTGGGAGAAAGATAGGTAACTTTATAGAATGGAGTCTCAGCATTCAAAGCTGCCCCTCGCTTTAGTGATGCCTCCCTGGACCTCATGCTACGAGGCGTTAGGACCCGCGGGGAGGTTTTATTCACTGCTGACAGGAAGGAGAAGCCAGCCTCACTGACAAAGAAGGCATGGCAGGAGATGTCAGGGGCGATGAGCAGAAGGAGTGTGGTGCCATACTCCTGGATTCAATGCAGGAAGTGATTTAATGACATCACGAGGGCAGGAAAGGTGAGTACAATGGCACATTCAGCTACATCCTGATGCACATCTCACACCAACCCCCTCACTCTGCCTTCCCAAGTCTACTCCTGCACATCACTCCACACACCAACATACCTTGCACATCCACCCATCCCTCTCTGTCGATGCACTATCTCACATCCCCATCTGTCCATCCACCACTGACACTCACCCTCACCTTAATGCAATGTCGCACCTCTCCCTCATAGTCACCCTCAACAGATGTTGTCGATCCATCCGTTCCACTCATTCAATGACTCTCACTCAAAGGTCTCTTGTTTCTCTCCTTGCAGGAGAAGAGACCACAGAACACCTGGGAGAGGCAGAGAACCGGAGGTGGCCTTCCAGCCATCGCCACACTGACAGCTGCAGAGGAGGATGCACTTGAAATAAGTGGAGTTTTGGCATGCCTGGCAGTGGGAGATGGAGAGATGGGGAGCTCCCAGATACCTGGTGACAAAATTAAATATCACACAATGTCACATGGCATACAACAGTCCCTCATGTTGACTTGAAGTCAGCAGCCAGTGAAATATAATCATGTGCATAATGTTAACTTAAAACATTCTTACCATGACAGTTCCAATTCATGTCTTTAATCTCCCCCAGGCCCATCAAGTGTCCCAGAGGCGGTGGAGCCAGAGGAGGAAGTTGACTCCTCAGAAGAGGTCGCTAACTTTGAGGGTGCACCGTCACAAGATGCATGCACACCATGCATCAGCTCAGATACACACACATGCTGGGACCATCAAGACAATAGTTGTGTTGTCACCTGGTGTCTCACAGATGATATGTGAGCAAGAGCAGATGGTGGAGACAGGGACAGCAGTGGAGAGTCCTCGTCGGAGGAAGCGGGATGCTCCAAGCTCTGCTCAGCTGGACGCAGATGCTGAACCTCGGGGGCCGTCGACAAACAGGATGATTCTGGAGGAGCAGCAAAAAATGTCAGGCTGTAGCAGGATTTCCAGCCACATTGTGCACACTCGCAGAGAGAATGGAGGAGTCTGTCTCAGGCATGGCTGGCATGATGTCACAGGCCTTAGCTATGATGTGTTCATCCATGGAAAGAGTGGCCGCCTGCATGGAGCATCAAACATGGCAGTCAAATGAGTACATGCTTGCCCTCACCAATGGCTTGCACACTCTGAATACCACCTTAACTAGGATAGATCAGAACCTAGCCTTGGCTATTCAGCACCCCACTAATGTGAAGCAAAGTGTTCTCTAGCTCCTGCTAGCAGGGAAATGTGGGTGGGCCATGAGAGGGATGATGGCGTGTAGGATTCGCAAAATTGGACTTTGTATTAATAAGGGTCAAATGGCAGAAGAGGCCGTGATTTTACAGACTGTTTTAAAAGAAGCCCAGGAAAAGGGGCATACAAAATGGCCACCATACCATGTGACCGGCTTATTGGGACATTTTAAAATGGTTCCTGCGAACCCTCAAGACAGCTTTGTGGATTCAACCCACAGTAAGTTCTGGAAGCCGCTTCTGAGAGAACAAAACCAGACACCCACATATGCATATGCATTAGATGCAGATCCAGTCAAGATCGGCCTGGAGACAGAGGCCATCAAAATGTTGACCAAGACAAAAGGGGACAATTTCACATTCATGAGAACAGCACCAAGGACTAGATAACGAGATCAGCAGGACATTAAAAACAATGAAGGTCATTCCAGTCCAGAGGCATAGTGGTTAGCACTGTTGCCTCACAGCGCCAGGGACCCGGGTTCGAATCCGGCCTCGGGTGACTGTCTGTGTGGAGTTTGCACATTCTCCCCGTGTTTGCGTGGGTTTCCGCCGGGTGCTCCGGTTTCCTCCCACAGTCCAAAGATGTGCGGGTTAGGTTGATTGGCTATGATAAATTGACCCTTAGTGTTAGGGGGATTAAGTACGTGGGGTTACGGGGATCGGGTGGGGTATGTGTTGGTGTAAGGGTTACGGGGATCAGGTGGGATATGTGTCGGTGCAGGCTCGATGGGCCGAAATGGCCTCTATCTGCACTGTGGGGTTTCTGTGATTTCTGTGATCTGTGATGGGCCTTTACCGGCCATCTAAAACATTTTAAAATATAATAACTACCCCCGCTGTGCTCCCAGCCCGCCAAAAGTTAAACAAAGACTAACCTGATTTTGGGCGGGAAGTGGAGACTCCTGAAGAAAAGGTATAACTGGAGGAGTTGGAGTTGTACAGGTAGGCACAGGAGTTGCAGTGGAACAAGAGTTGAGCAGTTGCTCGAGTTACAGTTGGAGACACAGAGACAGTCACAGAGAGACAATCGGAGAGAGACACACGACCGAGTGGCAGTGGGTGAAGTGGAGCCGCTTCGGGAGAAGATCAGTGATATACCTATCAATTCAGTTCATGAAAAGCGACGGGTTAAGTTAGTAACTATAGGTTTTTATTGGCTAAATAACAGAGCCCACCCTCGTGGGTGATCGGATCCAACAAGGAGGAATACCAGCCAGTCGACCACCTTTATACCTGGGCAAGCAGGCGGAGCCATGGGCGGAGTCAGCTGTGGTCAGCCCAGGTATAACAGCGTGGCAAGAGGTAACCTTGTGTAGTGATACAACAGTGTAAACAGTGATAACCATAGTGTAACGATATAAACAGCGATAACCATAGTGTAACGATAGTGAACGATAAAAGTGGTTTACCACATTCACCCCTTGTTTAAATTTGAGTCCGGCGGGGTGAAGTGTACTACCAGTTCGGGTATGTCAGTCTATCCGGAGGCCTCGTAAGCCTTTCTGATCGGCGCAGCAGCGGCGGCGGAGCTGTAGTATTCGAAGTTAAGGCTGGTGTCTGCGTGGTCGGCGAAGGCTCATGGGGTTCCGGCATGCCGTCTACCGGGGCTGGATTTGGGGGAGTGGTGGGGGGTAACGGTGGTGTCTCAGGGGTGCCCGAGGGTGCGAGGTCTCGTAAGGAGACTGTTTCCTCCCGCCCGTCTGGGTATGCCACATAGGCGTACTGGGGGTTGGCGTGCAGGAGGTCCACCCTCTCGACCAGGGGGTCCATTTTATGGGCCCTCACGTGCTTCCGCAGCAAGACGGGCCCCGGAGAAGTCAGCCATGTTGGTAGCGAGGTTCCTGTAGTCGACTTCCTGGGGAAAACAAACATTCGTTCATGGGGGGTGGCGTTAATGGCAGTGCAAAGCAGTGACCGGATGGAATGCAGTGCTGCCGGGAGGACTTCCTGCCAGCGAGAGGTTGGGAGGCCCTTAGACTTTAAGGCTAAGAGAACGGCCTTCCAGACTGTCACGTTCTCTCTTTCCACCTGGCCGTTTCCTCGGGGGTTGTAGCTGGTGGTCCTGCTTGCAGCAATACCTCTCGCTAGTAGGAACTGGCGAAGTTCCTCGCTCATGAAGGATGAGCCCCGGTCGCTATGTATATAGTTTGGGAACCCGAACAAGGCGAAGAGGTCGTTCAGGCATTTGATGACCGTGGTACTGGTCATGTCTGGGCAGGGGAAGGCAAAGGGGAAACGGGAGTACTCGTCAATAATGTTGGGGAAGTACACATTACGGTCAGAGGACGGGAGGGGCCCCTTAAAATCGATGCTCAAGCGCTCGAAGGGGTGGGTGACCTTGATCAGGCTTGCTCTGTCCGGCCTATAGAAATGCGGTTTGCATTCGGCACAGGTTCGGCAGTTCCTGGTCATGGTCCTGACCTCCTCGATGGAGTAGGGCAGGTTGCGGGCCTTAATGAAGTGGTAAAGTCTGGTGACCCCGGGGTGGCAGAGGTCGTTGTGGAGGGTCTGCAGTCTATCAATTTGCGCGTTGGCGCATGTACTTCGTGATAGAGCATCTGGGGGTTCGTTCAGTTTACCAGGCCGGTACAAGATATCGTAATCGTAGGTGGAGAGCTCAATTCTCCACCTCAAGATCTTGTCGTTCTTGATTTTGCCCCTCAGCTTGTTATTAAACATAAACGCGACCGAACGCTGGTCGGTGAGGAGGGTAAATTGTTTGCCTGCCAGGTAATGCCTCCAGCATCGTACTGCCTCCACGATCGCCTGGGCCTCCTTCTCGACAGAAGAGTGTCGGATCTCAGGGCCCTGGAGGGTCCTTGAGAAGAAGGCCACAGGTCTCCCCGCCTGGTTAAGGGTTGCAGCTAGGGCGAAGTCGGATGCATCGCTCTCCACTTGGAAACGGATAGACTCATCCACCGCGTGCATTGTGGCCTTAGCAATGTCTCCCTTTATGAGGGAGAAGGCTGCGCATGCTTCTGCTGTCAGGGGGAAGGAGGTGGACTTCATGAGGGGTCTGGATTTGTCCGCATAATTGGGCACCCATTGGGCATAGTAAGCGAAGAGCCCCAGGGTTCTCTTCAGCGCCTTTGGACAGTGGGGGAGGGGAAGCTCCATGAGGGGGCGCATTCTTTCGGGGTCGGGGCCGATGACTCCGTTCTCTACTACGCAGCCGAGGATGGCAAGGTGCGAGGTGTTAAACACACATTTCTCCTTATTGTAGGTGAGGTTCAGCCGTTGGGCCGTACGGAGGAATTTCTCCAGATTAACATCATGGTCCTGCCGGTCGCGGCCACAGATGGTGACGTTATCTAGATAAGGGAACGTGGCATGCAGCCCGTTCTGGTCAACCATCCGGTCCATCTCCCTTTGGAAGACCGAAACCCCGTTGGTGACGCCGAAGGGAACCCTAAGGAAGTGGTAGAGGCGGCCATTCGCCTCGAAGGTGGTATACTGGCGGTCCTCAGGGCGGATAGGGAGTTGGTGATAGGCTGACTTAAGGTCGATGGTAGAGAATACCCGGTACTGTGCAATCTGATTGACCATATCAGATATGCGGGGAAGGGGGTATGCGTCCAGCTGGGTGTACCGGTTTATGGTTTGGCTGTAGTCGATGACCAGGCGGTGTTTATCGCCGGTCTTAACGACTACGACCTGGGCACGCCAGGGGCTGTTGCTTCCCTCGATGATGCCCTCCTTCAGGAGTCGCTGCACCTCGGAGCTAATAAAAGCTCTGTCCCCGGCGCTGTACCGCCTGCTCTTGGTAGCGACGGGTTTACAGTCGCGGGTGAGGTTAGCGAACAGGGAGGGGGGCGGGACTTTGAGGGTGGAGAGGCTGCAGGTGGTACGCGGTGGGCGGTTTAGGAATTGCTGGTTGTAGACTGTGAGTGGGGGGAGGGATCCACCGTATGCCAAGGTGACACTTTGGAGGTGGCATTGGAAATCCAGCCCTAGTAGGACGGCAGCGCAGAGCTGGGGCAGGACGAGAAGTTTAAAATTCTTATACTCCATGCCCCTAACCGACAGGGTCACAACACAGTAGCCGCTGATGTCTGTTGAATGGGACCTCGACGCCATCGAGATCCGGTTGCGCGTTGGCCGGACAGTGAGGGAGTAGCGGCTCACCGTGTCTGGATGGATGAAACTCTCCGTGCTTCCGCTGTCGAACAGGCAGGTCGTGGCGTGGCCGTTTACTTTGATGTCCATCATGGACTTGGACAGGTGATGCGGGCGAGCTTGGTCAAGTGTGACGGAGGCTAGTGTATGGCTGAGCGAGCTGCTGTAGTCTGCGGGTGTGGCGGTGGTCGGGTCTGGAGACAAGGTGGCGGTCGAGTGTGGTGAACAAAATGGCGGCGCCCACGACGTTGAACAAAATGGCGGAGAAGATGGCTGCCCCCACAACTCACATGAGGCACTGCCGGTGTCGGTGGCCTTGATGAAAGATGGCCGCCCCCACAACTCGCATGAGGCACTGCTGGCGTCTGTGGCTTTCCCCCTGCAGGCCTTCGCGAAGTGGCCTTTCTTGTGGCAGTCGGAGCAGGTCGCGTTTCTTGCAGGGCAGCGCGCCCTCGGGTGTTTCGCCTGGCCACAGAAGAAGCAGCCGGTGGCCCGATCGCGCGGCTCCGATGTCGCAGCCGGTACCGGGGGTGGCGGTCCCGATCGGTTCCGGGACACTGTCACTGTGGTAGGCCCCAGGGGCGGCGGTGCAAGGGGTATTGCGGCCGGAGTCGGGCCCGAGTCCCAGGGTCGCGCAGCATAGTGCCTGGAGTACGCCTCGAGGTCCCGATGGGCCACTTCCAAGGAGCGAGCGAGGATAGCAGCTGTTTTCAGGTCGAGGTCCTTTGATTCCAGCAGTCTTTGCCGTGAGTAGTCTGACCGAAGGCCTTTCACGAAGGCATCGTGGATATTTCCATCGGTATGTTCTGCAGCTGTTACGGCTTTAAAGTCACAGTCCCTGCCGAGTATTTGCAGCGCCCATAAGAAATCATCAACCGACTCTCCTGGCTGTTGCGAGCGGGATCTTAGGAGATGCCTGGCGTACATTGAGTTTACAGGGCTCCAGTACTGCTCTTTTGGCAGGTTGAGGGCGTCCTCGTATGTAGCAATGTCCAGGATGAGTGCAAATACTTTAGGGCTCACCTGGGCGGTCAGAACTCTTAGTTTGGATACCGGAGGCATGCCGGATTCTCCCAGGTAGGCTTCGAAGCAGCTCAGCCAGTGTTCGAAGTCGAGGGCTGAATTCGCAGCCTGTGGGTTTAGATCCAGGTACGGCGGTCGGAGGGCTCGCAGCCAGGCCGGCTGCTGTGGCTGTTGTAGCTGGCCGTTTGGCTGGGGCTGTTCGTTTGGCTGGTCGTTTGGCTGGTCGTTTGGCTGCTCCGGTACAGACATTTCAAAATTTAGCCAATAAAATTGATATACCTATCAATTCAGTTCATGAAAAGCGACAAGTTAAGTTAGTAACTATAGGTTTTTATTGGCTAAATAACAGAGCCCACCCTCATGGGTGATCGGATCCAACAAGGAGGAATACCAGCCAGTCGATCACCTTTATACCTGGGCAAGCAGGCGGAGCCATGGGCGGAGTCAGCTGTGGTCAGCCCAGGTATAACAGCGTGGCAAGAGGTAACCTTGTGTAGTGATACAACAGTGTAAACAGTGATAACCATAGTGTAACGGTATAAACAGTGATAACCATAGTGTAACGATAGTGAACGATAAAAGTGGTTTACCACAATCAGCAAACTCCTCTCCACCACCGGAGAAGGAAGAAGAATTAAGCCAACATCAGGAAGGCCGTTCGAAGCCGGCGTCCTGCCCCGGGGAAACACATCGGGAGATCATCGACCATCCCCGGGCCGTTGCCGAAACGAGAGGCCATCGACCCAACTTGGGAGAAGAGACAAAAACAAACTGAAGAAATGATGGGAGCCAGCCCAAGGCTCCTCTGACCGGGGTCGAGCCGACGATCCCCAACCCCGCCGACAGCCAGAACCAGCCAGTGTCCAGCTGCCCCCGACCCCCACCTCAGGAGAGAGATGTGGCGCAGCTCGCTACGGCTCCACGATCCACGTGGAGACGGAAAGCCTGAAAGGATCAAACGCAGACTGGTTCAAAACCTTGCACTTCCTAGTTGGATTGGTGATCATGTTTCTGGCCCTTCACAACCAGATCTAGATAGGTTTAAGGGGGTGGACTTAAGGGTACAATTAACATGCGTTGTTGTCCCTCGATGTTCCGTGTGTTTCCTTATTCCATGGCGATTTTTGTAGAGTATAAGATGCCTGTATTTGCCTTAGTTAGTATTGTGTCATTATGATTTGTTTGTGTTTTTCCCTCCCATGTACTCCCTTATCTGCTTGCATTTGATTTATTTTTCCACATGCAATAAAATTTCATTTCGTTTCATCAAACTTGGTCTACACGAGTTTTCTCTACATTGTAGTTCCTGCCCCAAAGTCCAGAGTATAGAATCTAAGGGGTGAGTGGGTCGAACCACTCAAGGTTTTACTGTGCAAGAGAGAGAGGCCTCTAGAGAGAGAAACCTCTGCGATCTAAAACCCCTTGCAGAAAATGGCGACCGCGGAAGGAATCTGGCAGCAGGATTGCAATGTAATAGATCCAAGTTTGAATGGTCGAAATGCAATGGATGAGAGGATAGCGGATTATGTCTTTGGCAAGGTAAATCTCACTAAACAGTGGATTTCCGATCTCTTGCTGGATGGGCGTCCGGTGGACGCAGCCATCAGGTGGACAGAGAGCAAAGAGCATAAGAAGTCAGTGGAAAAGGCAGTGAGGCTGATGTATTACAAGAAGCAGGTCCAGATCTTGGATCGGGTCGTTGCAGCACAGGCAGCCAAGATCACAACCCAGGCAGCAGAGATAGAGGAAAAGGACATGGGTGGGGAAAAACTCATCACAGCACTTCACGCGCTGAATCAGGCACGCCAAGTGATAGCTAGTCAACATCCGGCTAGGATAGAGTACCTGGAGTGCCAGGTTACTGAGGCAAAGATTAATGAAACGAGGATACGGGAGAAAAACGCCCGCCTCGCACAACAGCTAAGAGCGCAGGAGGAGAGAGTAGTGGAGGTTAAGGCGGCTTACAAGCTAGCCCTCTAGCACGGGTTTGAGAGCACAGACCACGGCCCCTGCCAAAAGACCATAGAGGACCTAAGAACGGCCCTGGTAAAGGCAAAAGGCATGGTGTGTCTCGTCAGCCCGAAAGCTGGTCACATGGACTTTTTAAAGGAATCAAAACAGCCGATTCCAGCTGAGGTAATTGTGATACCGGACACCGAGCCCTCAGCACCGCCGAGCTACAGTGAGACTTGGCCAGAAAAGGAGGGGGTAGTGAAAGAGGAGGTAGCCAAGGTGGAGTGTGGGGAAGAACCACTGGTAGCAAAGCCGGGACCGGCACCAATGTGTCCCGCTCGGCACCAGGGGTTCGGTCCCAACGCTGCCGATGGCAGTATCAGACCCCACCAGAACCAGCTTGTGGTGCCATACGCCTGCCCACAATTAAGGTCCATGGTGAGCCACCTCGCATGACTCACCGTGAAGGGAGATCCCTCGCTTCATTTCAGGGAGATAGAGGAAACAGCAGCCATTAATGACTGTGATGGTCAGGAACAGGTGAAAATGTTGCTTTTCTCCCTGGATTGCACAATCCTTCAGTGCCTCTCAGAGGATAGTAAGAGGGGACGGAAAGGGTATGCGGATCTCTGGGAGGAAGTTTTAGAAGTAATGGGAGTGGACGACGGTAGTCCGTTCGACCGTGTGGAAGGGACCGTGCAGCTATCTGGAGAACCCCCACGGGCTTTCACAGAAAGGCTGTGGCCAGTGTATCGACGCAGCTGTCTGGGTATGCCTGAACGGGCTGTAATGAGCGACGAACAGCAGGTTCATTGGCTCCGTTGCTTAGTTACCAACAGCTTGCCAGAGATACGGGCCCTAGCCAGATCTTGGTTTGATCCCCAAGGTCCCGGTGTCACGGAGGAGACGGTACTCCGTCAGCTAAATGTTGCGTACAAGAATTGTAGAGGTCAGGAAACACCTCCCCAGAAGGGAAAGGTGCACGAGGCAAAACCCGCAGCCCCAAGCAAGAAGGAGTGGCGTCAGGAGGGGAATCGCCCTGTCCAAGCCAAGCTCAATTGCTACGGGTGTGGGAAGGATGGACATTGGCGCAAGGACTGTAGAAATCCGTGGAAGGATAATAAAGGGAAATTTCCCGCAGCCCAAGCCCAAGCCCAGACCGCCACCCCAGCACCAATTCAATTCAATTCAATTCAAATCGCTTTATTGGCATGACAAGTTACATCTTATGTTGCCAAAGCATCGGAAAACATTCATGTTTGTTCACAAAAATACAGATCTATCCATACAGTGTATAAACAGATATATCCCTGAGTGTATAAATATACTTTCATATAATTTATATATACTCTTATCTTATCTTTAGTGGTTGTTCCTCTGTTTATGGCAAGCTGTAACATAGTGTGCCGCTAGTGTTACGCAATTTCTCTCTTCCCCTAGTAGGTATGGGAGTTTTTGGTCGTCATTCAAATTTCTGAATTCCGGGCATATTTTTGTAAATTTTGGGTAGAAATTCTCCCTTATGCCCTGATATTTTCTACAAGCTGTGAGGAAGTGCATCTCTGTCTCCACCATTCCCTGACTGCAGTGAGAGCATATCCTGTCCTCTCTTGGTAGCCGGGTCTGCCTGTGTCTACCTTTTTCGATCGCCAGGCTATGTTCACTAAGTCTGTACATTGTCAAGATTTTTCTCAGTTTGCTGTCCTTTACCATGGTCAGGTAATCAGCCATGTTGTATTGTCTGTTTAGGGCCAAGTAGCAATTGAGTTTGCTTTGGGTTTTTGTTGTTTCTGCCCAATATGTCAGATATTTTTCCTTTTGCTTAGCGACGATTGTGTTGGGTCGAATTCTTTGTGTTACGCTGTCACTGTCCTGGGGCTGGTTATTGTTAGTAGTGTTAGTAGTTACTTCACTGAGTCCCAGGACTAGTTGACTGAGGGTATTCTTCTTTATGGTCATCTCTTGGCATTTCAGGGCGTCGTAGTGATAGCATTGGGGGTTGCTCATTTCTAGGTGTTTCCAAAATTTGGTGGCTCTTTTTTGGATAGTGATTATTAATGGATATTGGCCTAGTTCTGCCCTGCATGCATTGTTTACTGTTTTCCTTTGAGTCCAGAGAATACTTTTACCGAATTCTGCATGTAGGATCTCAATTGGGTGTTTGTCCCATTTTGCAAATTCTTGTTGTGTTAGCGGTCCCCACACCTCACTGCCATAGAGTGCAATTGGTTCAATTACTGATTTGAAAATTTTGAGCCAAATGCTAATTGGGATTTCTATTTGGATTGATTTTTTAATGGCATAGAAAGCCCTTCTTGCTTTCTCTTTCAGTTCATTCACAGCCAGTTTGAAGTTTCCCATAGAACTGATTTTTAAGCCCAAGTATGTGTAGTTAGTGGTTTGTTCAATTTTGGTTGTTCCTATTGTGAAATTTATTTTGGGTCCCTGATGTCTGGATCTTTGCTGGAACACAAGGACTTTGGTTTTTTGGGGATTTATTGTCAGGGCCCAAGTCTGGCAGTACGACTCCAGCAGATCCAGGTTCTGCTGTAGACCCTCCTTAGTTGGTGACAGCAGAACCAGGTCGTCTGCATAGAGGAGGAATTTAACCTTGGATTCATATAGGGTGAGGTCGGGTGCTGTAGATTGTTCAAGTAGTTTTGCCAATTCATTTATGTAAATATTAAAGAGTGTCAGTGAGATTGGCGAGCCCTGCGTCACCCCCCGCCCCAGTGGGAAGTATTTTGTTTGTTTGTCTCCAATTTTAACTGCACATTTGTTGTTTGTATACATTGATTTAATTACATCATATGTTTTTCCCCCTACTCCGCTTTCGATAAGTTTCAGGAATAAACTGTCATGCCAGATGGAGTCGAAAGCCTTCTGGAAATCTATAAAGCATGCATAGATTTTGCTTTTGTTATGGTGAACGTGTTTGTCAATTAGGGTCTGTAGGGTGAAGATATGATCTGATGTTCTATAGTTTGGCAGGAATCCAATTTGGCTTTTATTCAAGACATTGTGCTCCTCAAGGAAGTTTATAAGTCTTTTGTTTATGATGCTACAGAATACCTTCCCCAGGTTACTGTTTACACAGATGCCTCGATAGTTATTTGGGTCGACTTTGTCCCCACTAACCCAAGCCGTAGCTCCTGCCCCAGCACAAGGAGCTGGTGCAGTTATGGATCCCGCTGCGATTGAATCAATCATAGAGACAATGCGGTCTCTGATGATATCGCAAGGGAAGATAGCCGTCACCACTGGTCTTGTCGCTCCTGAAACCCCGACCGCTGTGCCCACATGATTAGAGCCAACGCAGCCTGTCGACCTGTGTCCTCTAGAAAGATATGCACAGGAAGAGACTTCCTGTAAAATGGAGGAATACCTGCGGTGCCAGGTTGCGGAGGTTAAGTTAGTTGAGCAGGCTTTAAGGGAGGAGAACGCCAGGTTAACAGCAGTTTAGAGGCTCAGCTAAGGGCTTGTAAATGGTTTCACATCAATCAGTGCAAACTGTTTAAGCCGGGTGCAAAAGAATCAGCAACCGAAGCCAGGTCTGAGGGTAAAGATCCTCAGCCTGAGGCGCGCGATGAGTCACAGACCACACAAGCTGGCGTTGTAGCCTGCTTGGAAGGAGAAGCTGTCCCGCCCACCTGGGGGGAGGTTTCCCCGATGGCCTGAGACTCGGACGAGGAGGGGCCCGAACAACAAGGTCCCGCCCTCGACACGATTCTGGATGAGGTGGAGTCGGAGGACGGAGGTCCCGCCCTCAACTCGAGCGTGGGGGAGGTAGAAATTGGGGGCAGGGATCCTTCACCTGTAGGGACAGGTGAGGAGGAGCCGTCTGCCACAGACCAAAATCCCAAAGGGGCGGAGCCTGAGGGGAGGGAGTCAAAGCCCACAGTCGTGGAAGAGCCACGGGCTGTGAGAGCTAAAGTCCCACCCGAAGGTCCACTCGCCAAGGGAGCCTGCCCGAATCCCAAAGGGGCGGAGCCTGAGGGAAGGGAGCCGAAGCCCACAGTCGTGGAAGAGCCACGGACTGTGAGAGCTAAGGTCCCACCCGAAGGTCCACTCGCTAAGGGAGCCACGCTCAAAGTACCTTTTCGCAGGTCGACTCGAACGCCTCAGCCAGTAAAACCTTGGCCCGAGTCCCCCGCTCCCAGTAAACGGCGACTTGAGAAATCCTTGACAAAACGCAGTCCCCGATTAACAGCAAAAGGCTGCGGGGAACCCAAGCCACAGGTCACTGCAGCCCCGCCACAGGGAGCGGCAAGCTGCAGTCCAATCAGGGATTAGGCAAGCCGCCCGGGGACGGGCAGCGCTGTACATAAGTTAAGTTTAAGTTTTAAGTTTAAGGTGTGTAAATATTAAAATGATTAGAGTTTAAGTAGTTTTAAATCTGCCCAGTGTGTGTGTTGTTTTGGATCGAGGTCGAAAGACCCGATCATGCCGTCACCCAAGCCACAATCTCTCGGGAGCCTGGCTATATTGTGTGATATATTACAGGAACCAATAAAGATGAGAGGGATCCTCATCACGTTCGTGACGATCGGGTGGAGCTGGGCCTATCGGGGCCGCACTAAGGAGTCTACCATCTACGGGTGCTCTGGCAACAGAGGCCTCAGCGCGACTGACGGAACCGACCCACGGGATGCTGAAGAGACTGCTGCCTACTTCCATGAAGGAAGATGGCCAGGCTGGCTGGGGTCGAACTCTACTGAATACTTCAGCCAAACGGGGTTTGCATACAGAGAAACGTCTCTGATGTGCCTCAGGGTGCAGATCATTGCACCCAGGATCAGCATCACCGTGGGCAAGAAGATTTGCCTTGTTTGCCACGGACATGTACCTTTGGATCGTTGATGGTGGCTGCGCAAGTTGAGCAGCACCATGAAGAATTCCACTGTGGAATGGGAGAGATTGGGTAATAACACCCATCGGACAATTACGGGAACTCACGGGGGTTTGAGTGTTGGGACAAATGGTGGGAACCAGATGAGGGGATCTACATCTGTATGTGGGGTTCAGAACGCGCTTGCCCCACAGGCATCTCCATCTTTTTCCAAAGACAGTGGCAGGATGCTGGACAAGGAATGAGGTGGGATGTCAGCACATGGGCGTGCGGAGTCCCATACTCTCAGGTCCCAGTAAACACCACCGAGCTCATCACCCGACCTCGCAAGCCCTTGCCCGCAATTCCAGTAGCTAAAGCCCTCAAGGAAGGATGCCCCACCACGACAAAAGGACCCGGAAATGGATTGGTATTGGTACCCACAGGTCAGGTACTGTATCAAGGGGTCCACTACGCAGTGGCTTCGGTGATTTTAAACCTCACCAAGGTACGATTGCCAGAGTGGTGCCCCAGGGAAACAGAGCAATTATACCAGGTCCTGTTAACAAACATGTTTAAACAGTTTTACGAATTCGACTTTGCCGATGTCGACAGAGCCGAATTGTACACCACACCACATGAGGTCTTGGACAGAGTAGGGAGACAAAGAAGGAGTGCAGTAAATGATATTTTCACAGCTTTTAACACAGGAACTTCCGTCATCAACACACTGGATGACGTGGAGCTGCAAACCCAGATCAATGGTTTAAAAACACAGTTAAGGAAGATACTGACTGATGAGAATAAGGTAGTGGGTTCTGAGTTACATGAGGACCAGGCCATGACACTACACTTAAAAGAGATTATAGCTGAGCTGGAGAAACACGCCAGAAAGGTAAATGCTCTCATCGGGGAGGATCGGAATGCGTGCGATCAGGCGGCACAGAACGAAGCTTGTGGGCTATACGGGGCATGGTTACCGGGCGAGGGCCGCAGTAATCTGGAGGATTTAAAGCAAGGTTTAGTCCCCTCCTGGATCAGCAACAAGCACCTCGCAGCCCTCCACCCTTTTGAGAATACATTGAGTCTGTGCCAGCTCAGACTAGCCTCAGAGGCCTACCCAGTCCCAGTGGACTGTGGATGGTCTAATCACACCATTATGGGTATAGTGGTAAGAATGCCGGTGATGGGAAAGACAGCAAAACCTGCCCCGGTATACAGGGTGGAGAACGCTGGAGTCATTCAGGGGGGTGCGCACATTCGCTACACAGGGGTCCCACCTTATGTCATTCGATGGGAGCATGCAATGACGGGTACCGACCTCTCGGGGTGCCGGAGCCGGAGAGCACACATCATCCTGTGCCCCCAGCACTTGAATGCCCATTCAAAACCACAGTGCTGTTTCAGAACTGCTGGCGCGAAGCCTATAAATTGCACCATGGAGGCAATGGCACAAGGCCATATGCCCCCACAGGTGGCATATATAGGAGGTGGGACATACTGTGTCACCACTGCAGCGCCCCACTACCAACATGGACAGCACGGTTGGTGTCCAGTTAGTGACAGCAGCTTCTGCTTCAAACCCAGGGCAGAAGTTGAAGTGGCCCAAGAGCGAATTGTCCCTATTCCTGAACCTTCCACTGTTCACATCACTGTGAAAGAGAATTTCACCGATCTGTAGCGATTCGTTGCACAATTTGGATATATCATTCCCCCTCTCCCTGAACACCTCACCAAGATATTAAAAGCCGTTGTTGTTTCACAGAAACACTTCTACACACTGGAGCAGAAGACTTTAGAGATAGGGGCAGACATATTGGATATAGTGACCCCCACCATGGTGGGACCTGTTCACTAATATAGAAGTCCCTTCCTGGATTAGGATAGCCTCCCACATTCTTGTAGTGTGCCAGGTTATCATTGTAGTTTATTTGCTGTTTGTACACTGTAAAAAGGTCAAACATTCGCAAAAGTACGAGAATAGAGGGGAATGGAGGGAGCATTATGTGCAGGTAGAAGAAGAGACACCCATTTAGATTTTGCTGCTTTGTATAAAGTTAAAGTTTTCCCTCCCTCCTCTGTATTATTTTTGACATGTATTCATGTGCATTTCATTTTTCGTGTGTGTACTTTATTTTATTATTGCATTTGAATTAGATGTGATGTTATTATTAGAAGGTAATGTGTATGCACTAGGTGATGTAGGGGTATAAGGACCCCCTCCACACCTGGAAGTAAGTTGTTAGATTTTTAACTCCAGTGTATTGCCATCTATGGATGCTTAATGTACACTAGATTTTTCTGAAATGGGAAATGCATGTGTCGTGGGGTCATAGATAGGTAAATACTGGGCATGGTTAGATTGTGGAAAGTCAGAAAATTTTGCTCACCCAGAATTATGATACTTCAAGCAAGTTATAGTATCATCAGGGGGGAGTGTAGGATTCGCAAAATTGGACTTTGTATTAATAAGGGTCAAATGGCAGAAGAGGCTGTGATTTTAAAGACTGTTTTAAAAGAAGCCCAGAAAAAGGGGCATCCAAAATGGCCACCATACCATGTGACCGGCTTATTGGGACACTTTAAAATGGTTCCTGTGAACCCTCAGACAGCTTTGTGGATTCAACCCACAGTAAGTTCTGGAAGCCGCTTCTGAGAGAACGAAACCAGACCCCCACATATACATATGGATTAGATGCAGATCCAGTCAAGATCGGCCTGGAGACAGAAAATGTTGACCCAGACAAAAGGGGACAATTTCATATTCATGAGAACAGCACCAAGGACTAGATAACGAGATCAGCAGGACATTAAAAACAATGAAGGTCATTCCAGACCAGAGATGGGCCTTTACCGGCCATCTAAAACATTTTAAAATACAATAACTACCCCGCTGTGCTCCCAGCCCGCCAAAAGTTAAACAAAGACTAACCTGATTTTGAGCGGGAAGTGGAGACTCCTGAAGAAAAGGTATAACTGGAGGAGTTGGAGTTGTACAGGTAGACACCGGAGTTGCAGTGGAACAAGAGTTGAGCAGTTGCTCGAGTTACAGCTGGAGACACAGAGACAGTCATAGAGAGACACTCGGAGAGAGACACACGACCGAGTGGCAGTGGGTGAAGTGGAGCCGCTTTGGGAGAAGATCAGCAAACTCCTCTCCACCACTGGAGGAGGAAGAAGAATTAAGCCAACATCAGGAAGGCCATTCGAAGCCGGCGTCCTGCCCCGGGGAAACACATCGGGAGATCATTGACCATCCCCGGGCCATTGCCGAAATGAGAGGCCATCGACCCAACTTGGGAGAAGAGACAAAAACAAACTGAAGAAATGATGGGAGCCAGCCCAAGGCTTCTCTGACCGGGGTCGAGCCGACGATCCCCGACCCCGCCGACAGCCAGAACCAGCCAGTGTCCAGCTGCCCCCGACCCCCACCTCAGGAGGGAGGTGTGGTGCAGCTCACTGGGGCTCCACGATCCACGTGGAGACGGAAAGCCTGAAAGGATCAAACGCAGACTGGTTCAAAACCTTGCACTTCCTAGTTGGATTGATTAGCATGTTTCTGGCACTTCACAATCAGATCTGGATAGGTTTAAGGGGGTGGACTTAAGGGTACAATTAACATGAGTTGTTGTCCCTCGATGTTCCGTGTGTTTCCTTATTCCATGATGATTTTTGTAGAGTATAAGATGCCTGTATTTGCCTTAGTTAGTATTGTGTCGTTATGATTTGTTTGTGTTTTTCCCTCCCATGTACTCCCTTATCTGCTTGCATTTGATTTATTTTTCCACATGCAATAAAATTTCATTTTGTTTCATCAAACTTGGTCTACAAGAGTTTTCTCTACATTGTAGTTCCTGCCCCAAAGTCCAGAGTATAGAATCTAAGGGGCGAGTGGGTCGAACCACTCAAGGTTTTACTGTGCAAGAGAGAGAGGCCTCTAGAGAGAGAAACCTCTGTGATCTAAAACCCCTTACAGGCGAAAGGGGACATAGAAGTGGGGACTCTGCTCAAATCGCTTCCGCTTCTCACCCGTTGCCCCCCGCCTTTAGTCAGAGCCCCACCTGCTGCCTCATGTCCCGATGGCTGAGTCTGCCCCTGCACAGGTGCAGGTGAAGCAGTCTTTGGCGGGGTCCTCACGGGCTTCAAAACTCAGAGGACATCGTCCAAGAGCATCTGAGCAGTCAAAGCAGGGATGTGAGCAGCCTGCTGAAGCCACAGGGGTTGCACATCGTAGGAGTTGTAGGAAAAGGAAGATGAAAGATTATTCGTTCCACAAGGATATGCACATGGGTGTGTTAGACATATCACAATAATAAATTAATGTATAAGTTTTAATGCACATATAAAATAATTTCTTTGCACCACTTTCCAGCCTTGCCCATTTTTGCCTGCAGCCTGCCAATTGGCCTTCTCAGTTCTGATGAATGGAATGACAAGATTTAAATCTGAGTAATATGTGTCTGGGAAAGGGATGCTTTGTTGATTGCAGGACTGCTTTCTGCTGGGCATGGGGGTTGGGGAAGTGGGTTCAGCCTGTGGCTGCCAGATGGGTACAGTGGCACAACCTAACTAATTCTTGCCATGAGGAATCCATCCCAAGCATCCCAGGCTGCAATGTGCACCGCTGCTGGTGCCATGGCCACATGACATTCCTCTTTCTCCTCATCTTCCTCCTCTGAAGAGGCAATGTGCTCTGCGCCTTGCTCCTCCTGTTGCTCCAATCCTCGCTACTGTGCTTTGTTGTGCAGAGTGCAGCAAACGATGATCAGTCTGGAGCATATTGAAGGGTGTCTCCAGATCTGTCGAGGCACCTGAAGCACATCTTCAGCATGCTCCTTTCTTGCTCAATAATACATCTTGACGTTATATGGTTTTGATAGTTGCACTCCTGGATCTCATTGCTTGGGCTCCTTATGGGTGTCATCAGCCACATCTTAAGTGCATAGCCCTTGGCTCCAAGCAGCCAGATGTTAAGTCTGTTCAGAGGTGTGAAGAGATCAGGGAGGGTGGACTGGCACAGGACGAATGTATCCTGGCAACTCCCTGGGAATCTTGCACACACATGCACAATGATCTTTTGTGGTTGCAGACGAGCTGCACATTGATGGAGTGGAAGCCCTTACGGTTAACAAACACTCCTGGGTGATCTGGGGGTGCTTTATTTGCCACAGGTCTGCAGTCGATGATGTCCTGCTCCTGTGGGAAGCCAGCCAGTGCTGCAAACCTGAGCGCCCACTCATTTTGACTGGCTTCATCGGTGGCAAAGTGTACATAACTGCCTGCCCTGGCAAACATGGCATCGGTCACCTGTATGATGCACTTGTGGCCAGCCGACTGCAAAATCCTGCAAATATCTCCAGCGGATCCCTGGAAGGAGCTTGAGGCAAAGAAGTTGAGGGTGGTGGTCACTTTGACAGCCACTGGTAAAGCGTGGCCACCAGGTCCAGTTGGCAGCAGGTCTTGTTCCAAATGTCTGCCACCACCTGACATGAGACCCTGAGCCTCCTGAGGCACTGCTGTTCAGACATGTCCTGGAAGTTGATCCTCTGCCTATATACCCTGTGTTGGGGGTATCGCCTCCTGCGAGCTGCACCTCTGTGTTCATCCCCTCTCTCCTGTGGAGCGGCAGGTCTGTGAGGAGAAGATTGCTGCTGCTGGCCCCCCTGCTGCTGCTGCTAATCTTGGTCCTCACCTGAGGTCCAAGATGAAACAGCGTAAGTGGCACCCACGCTGATCTGCTATACGACAGATGGAAAGTGGAGATCAAGCGCACAAACCTCCAATGCAGTGAAAATCACCTGCAAAGTTGTAGAAATCACCTGCAAAGTACTGAAAGCAAACTCTCAGAACACGTGCTGTGAGTAAAAGCCTTTCAGTTAGGCAAGGAAACAGGTGTGAGGTCTCAGTACTTATGCGATTTTTTGCCGGTCATTTGTTCAACCCCCTCAGTTGCCGCTGTGCTCTCGCCTTGCTTTCACTGGCAAGGTCCAGGAAGCCCGGGAAACCCGTGTACCCACAGTGAAAGTTGGAAACCCCTGTTAAAATACCTGTTAACTACCTCTTAAGTACCTCTTAATTGCTTTCAATTGGTAACCCGCCTCTCGCAAGCTGCTGAACACGCTCCAGTGAAATAAAAGAAAGACTTGCATTTATATGGTGCCTTTCACGACCACCGGACATCTCAAAGTGCTTTACAGCCAATGAAGTATTTTTTGAAGTGGAGTCACTGTTGTAATGTGGAAAACGCAGCAGCCAATTTGCAATCAGCAAGCTCCCACAAACAGCAATGTGATAATGAACAGATAATCAGTTTTTGTTATGTTGGTTGAGGGATAAATATTGGCCAGGACACTCGGCAGAACTCCCCTGCTCTTCTTCGAAATAGTGCCATGGGATCTTTTACGTCTCATCCGACAGTGCAGCACTCCCTCAGCACTGCACTGGAGTGTCAGCCTAGCTTTGTGTGCTCAAGTCCCTGGAGTGGGACATGAACCCACAACCTTCTGGCTCAGAGTGCTACCAACTGAGCCACAGCTGACAAATGTGGAGGTCAGCAGGTTGGAGCCGGCTTCCTGACACGCTGTTAATTTGAGTGTATTTTGCCACCCTTCCACTCCCAAACCCACTCACTCTTTGATCTTAAAATTCCCACAACCCGCCCCCCACTCTCTGTACCCGTCATTTCCTTTTTTAGTTCTCCGCTGTATTGTCTGTATTCAGCTTGGGTCTCTACTCTATTATGAGCCTGGCATTTATCATAAGCCTCCTTTTTCTGTTTTATTTTAATCTCTTTGGCCTAGAAATTGGGGGTTTATCGCCACCCATTACCACCAGATCTGGGCACAAAATGGCAGCCGCCACTCTTCCGTCAGCTGCCGGTGGGCCCCGCAGCGGCCACCATTTTCGGATGGCTGGCAGTGCTGCCGATATCAGTGATCGCTAAAATTATGGAGATGATGCAAATCGTGATTTCAGTGAATGTGCAACACTCACTTGACGCCTGATCTGTGAGGTGGAGTTCGCCGTTCCACTTACCGGCATGCCTTAAGTGCAATGAGCTGAACAAGCGTTGACAAGCAGGAAGGAGACTCCAGCAATGATATTTAAAGGGATCATCAGCAACTACCTGCACCTGACATGTTTGTTCAGCTTGACTGGCTCTGTGCAATTTTCTGCAGCTCCAGAAACTTTATAAACTTATTTCAAAGTTTAAGGTAACAGGGAGTGTTGTTGCAAGTGGGGAACGCCTCCATTATTATTTAAAGGCTTTTGCTCACATCGCTTGCTCACAGTCATGGGGGCTGTACTGGCAGTCCCCCTCATGCTCGAGTATCTTTGGGAGAGGGAGCGAAGGCAGCAAGGAGCGTGCACAGGGAGGAGGAGGATGGTCAGGGGAGCTCTCAACAGGAGGCCTTACCCACCCAGGGTCGTCCGAGAGCATTTCTCTTATATCCACTTAAGCCCTCCAGTACACGCCGGAGCGGGTGACCCATTTTGTGGTGGTCTGCTGCATGCTCCACAACTTCCCATCATAAGGGCGCAGCCCTTGCTAGCAGGGATTGCGGGACCACCTTAGGAGGAGGACAAGGGAGAGGAGGAGGAGGAGAAGGAGAAGGAAGAGAAGCAAGAGGAAGAGGACGAGGAGGGAGGAAGAAGGCAAGCAGTCAATCCCCCTTCCGGACGGGCTGTCCGTGAATGCCTCACCAGACTCCGATTCCAATGAATGAAACCCCAGATCCCCGTTGCTCACCACATCCCCATCATACAATCCCTCTGTCATGGAATATCACAGCGTCCTCCTGGGCACAAAGCTAAAATGAGAGACACCACAAAAGATTCCAACCAAAATTAATAAATTTATCCAAAATCAATTCACACATATTTACACTTACGATATGAACTAATCACCCTTGTGCAATCTCTTAGTGCCTGTCGGTCGGGTGCGCATTCCTGTTCTAGTGGTCATATGAAGTGCTCTTCCAGTGGCTGCAGCAGGGCTGGTGGAAGGCTGCTGAGTTTCCATGGGGGAGACTTCAGATGGCCTTGCAGGATGACTTCGAGCAGCTCTGGCCCTAGAAGGCCTGGATGCAGACTGCACCACCTCAGCATGGGTGGCAGCTTTCCTTGCTCTGTGCTTCTTGACATTGCCACGAGGCTCTCTGGCAGGCTTGCCATTGCACCTAACAATTCGGTGTGCAAGGCCATCACCCTTCTGAAGGCCGCCCCATCGAGGTCCTCATCTGAGTCCTGTGCAACAGAACTTGCATGCGAACTCGCCCTCCAGGGAGCTGGCACCCGAGCTACCCTTTCCCCCTGGCCTTGCTGCAGCCCATTTGTGCCCGGTGCCTCACCCTGTGCAGATCCTGCTTCTACATTAGCCTCTAAAGTTGGCGCAGTGCCAGTTTCTGAGCAGGTGTCTGCGGGTGACAGCTGCAGTGACGCAGTGTTTCCTGCTCCTTCTTCTCCCCCCTCACTCTCAAGCATATCCTTAGGGATAGGCTGCTCCGGCGCTTGTTGTGGCTTATCTGAAAGCAGAAAGGCACAAGAGTCGGGTTATGGTGAGGGGAGGGTGGCGGGGAAGCAAGATATGCATGCATACAGCATCAGCTGCTTGAAAGTGGGAAGAGATTGTGGGATGAGGGGGAAGTGGGCTGTGAGAAGAAAGATTAGGAATGAGCATACCGTTGTTGGCCCCAAAGGGTTCAACCTGTCCGGTTGCCATGGCCTCTATAACTTGCTGCCCAATGATGTTCAGCACGCTCTCCTCCAGCTGGCTGAGATCGTGGATGTCAGTCTGCCTCCCGTCGGTCTGCCACTGCTCCCTCCGATTCTGCGCAAACTTGGCCTGAAGAGAAAGAGAAGTGCGTGAGTGAGTGTGGTGCAATGTGTTTGGGTGAAGTGCCTGCCATAGTTGAATAGCTGTCAGTGTGTGCAAGGTGTGATATGTGGGTGTGAGTGCTGCGGCAGTGATAAGTTTGTACGGGTGAAATGAAGCTCTGATTATGAGGTGTGAGTGTTGATAGGTAGAGATTGTTGGTAGGTGAGCGCTGGGGTTCACAGAATCACAGAAACCCCACAGTGCAGATAGAGGCCATTTCGGCCCATCAAGCCTGCACCGACACATATCCCACCCTATCCCCGTAACCCTATGTATTTAATCCCCCTAAAACTACGGTCAATTTATCATAGCCAATCAACCTAACCTGCACATCTTTGGACTGTGGGAGGAAACCGGAGCACCCGGAGTAAACCCACGCAAACACGGGGAGAATGTGCAAACTCCACACAGACAGTCGCCCGAGGCCGGATTCGAACCCGGGTCCCTGGCGCTGTGAGGCAACAGTGCTAACCACTATGCCACCGTGCTGCTGTGGTGCATTGAACAGTGTATGAGGCTTGTGGTGAAGAAGATGGGATATGGCATTTGCTAAAACCTTCACTCACCTTGACCTGCCGTGTGAGGTCATTAAACTTCTTTTGGCACTGGATGGCCTACCTTGGGACCACAGTGCTGGCCGTGACATGGGCGGCTATCTCCAGCCAGAGCCTTCGTGAGGTATGTGGCGAGTGCCTCCTGCCAGTGTGTGGGGAGATGATAGCCCACCTCCTCTCCACGGCCTTGACCAGTGCCTCAAAAGCCGCATCAGAAAATCTGTGGGCTCTCTCCCTTTCCTGATGCTCCGCCATGGGTTTGCACTACCTTCTTCTTGCAGCTGCAGTTCTGAGTGGCTTGACAATGAGGTGCTGCAGCATCAATGCACCTCCCCTTTAAGTACTGAATAAAGCCTGTGGCAAACATGACTGGGAATTAGACTGGACCTGATATTGGCCCACGTGTTGAGCGTTATGCCAATGAGCAGCAGTTTTAGCTCTGAAATCAAGACTACAATCATGTTAATGAGGACTGAGCATGAATTTTGCGTGCTACCTAGACCATTTTGAAGTGGTGCAGCTTAACATTGTTGGGTCTTAACACTGCCCATTTCATGGCCATGTCCAATTTCTAGGCCTATATCTTTCGTCATCCAGGGAGCTCTAGCTTTGGATGCCATTCCTTACTCCTCGTGGAAATGTGTCTGGCCTGTACCCAAACTATCTCCCTTGAAGACCTCCCATTGCTCATGTATTGTTTTATCTGACAATCTTTGATTCTAATCCACCTGGGCCATATCCCCTATCAACTCACTGAAATTAGCATTCGTCCAGTTGGCTATTTTCACGTTTGATTGTTTCTTGTGCTTTTCCAGAACTACTCTAACCTAATGACACTGCGATCACTGTTTCCCAAGTGTTCCTCCCACTGAAACATGCTCCACTTAGAATCATAGAATGATACAGCACAGAAGGAGGCCATTCAGCCCATCATGCCTTTGTTGGTTTCTTGGCAGAGCTATCCAATTAGTCTCACTTCCCTGCTCTTTCCCCGTAGGCCGGTAAATATTTCCTTTTCAAGTATTTATTCAATTCCCTTTTGAAAGTAAATTATTAAATTTGCTTCTGCCACCCTTTCATGCAGTGCATTCCAGATCATAACAACTCGCTATGAAAACAATTTCCTCATGTCACCTCTGGTTCTTTTATCCCACTTCATTCTCAGAATTGGATCCAGCACTGCTTCCTTCCTCATTGGGCTGGAAACATACTGATCAAGGAAGTTCTCTTGTACACATTTCGGGAATCACTCCCCCTCTTTGCCCTTTACATTGTTGTTTTTCCAATCTATATTAGAATAATTGAAGTCCCCAATCATCACTACTCAATAGATCTTGCATCTTCCCAACATTTGGTGGCCTCTAGTATACACCCAGCAGCGTAAAAGCTCCTCTATTATTCTTTATTTCTAACCAAATAGATTTAGTCTTTGAAACTTCAAGTACAACGTCAACCACCATTGCTGTAACAATATCTTTGATCAATACTGCCACCCTCCCTCTTTCTTTCTTCACTATCTTTCCTGAATATTTTGTATCCAGGAATATACGCTGCAAAATTCGTCTCCATAAGTGTCCAGATTTTCGGTGCTATGGGTGCCGTTTTGTGCCCAAATTGGCACCTGCGCTGCGCGTTCTCACTTCTAATGCGGGCCGCGCCGGACACCAGTTTGGTGAGGTCGCTAGCACGAGCGCTGCTAGTGCGCGCTGGCAATATGCAGATTACGCAGATCGTGACGTCAGTCAGCGTGTAAGGCTGATTTGACACCAGCGGTGCCATTTTCCACCTCAACACTGCAGCCAACGCCTTCTCTTACACACGCACAGCTGAACATGCGTTCAGCAGCAGGAAGGACCCCCACCAGAGCTATTTAAAGGGATCATCACCTGCTTTCAGGTTAGATGTTGAATGATTTCTACTGGCTATTGGTGAGTTTGTAGGGGTGTTCCTTGGTTTGGTGTCTTTTTTGAAGTTGCTGAAGTCTCAGACCAGTTGCTCACACACATGGGTGCTGAAGTTTGTATCACCCTTGGCTTGCAGTATGATAGGGAGAATGAGCAGAGGCAACACAGAGGAAGACAAGCTGCTCAAAGAGGGAGGAGGGGGAGAAGGGCTCTTAGCAGGAGGGAGCACTTCTCCTACCTCAACCTCAGCGAGGAACAGTGCATGCGACATCTCTGCTTCACTAAGGAGGTGCTCACTGAAATCTGCCACCTGTTGCAGGCAGAACTGTAGCCTCAGAGCAGGGCGAGCTGAGCATTGCTAGTGGCTGTGAAGGTGACCGTGGCCATGAATTTCTATGCATCGGGCTCCTTCCAGGCTGGGGCAGGCGACATTTGCAAGATCTCACAGTTCGGCATTCACTGTTGCATGAGGGAGGTCACTGAGACTCTGTATGCAAAGAGAGGTGAATATATTTAATTTTCTCTTGCCTGAGATAAGCAGGCAGAGCAAGCAGGTGGAACGAGCATGTGGCTTCGCCAGGGTAGCAGGCTTGCTCATGGTGCAGGGTGCCAGTGACTGCACACACATTGCTTTGCGGGCGCTGCCTATGAACTCGGAGATGTACTGCAGTCAGAAGGGATTCCACTCCCTCAATGTCCAGCTGGTGTGCGACCAAACTCAGCGCATCGTGCAAATCAAAGCTCGGTATCCTGGCAGCAGTCATGATGTCTTCATTCTGCGGCTGTCCACTGTACCATCCACTTTTCAGCCAACACCACAAACCAAAGGATGGCTATTGGGTGACAAGGGCTATCTGCTGACCACCTGGCTCACGTCTCTGGTGTGCAACCCAAGCACACATTGCCTATAACAAAAGCCATGCTGCCACATGGAATTTGATCGAGCAAACCATTTGGGGTCCTTAAACAACCATTCCGCTGCTTGAACCACTCTGGAGGAGCACCGCAGTAATCACCAGAGCGTGTCTCAAGATTTGTCGTGGTCTTCTGCATGCTGCACAACCTTGCCATCATGAGGGCACAACCCTTTCCACCAGGTATACAGTAAAGATTTAAGGTGGGGGAAGAGGGAGAATAGGAGGAAGAGGAAGAGGAGGAGGAGGAGGAGGAGGAGGAGGAAAGAAGGAGGCAACCAACACAGCACCTTTTTGGCCGGGCTGCCTGTGTTCAACTGATCCAACTACAGTACCAGTGAACGCAACTCAAATTCCCCATTCACTCACAGGCCCACACCTTACCTTCCCTTTGTTAGGGACCATCACAGTGTTCTCTTGACCACAATGCTACAATAAAAGCCACCACAAAACAAACATTCCAAACCAACTTTATACATCAATCCATCCAATATTGCATAACAAAGTCAACTAATCACCCTTGTGCATTCCCTTAGTGCCTGTCTTCCATGTGCCTTTGCCTGTCCTAGTGTTCCTACGCAGTGCTACCCTAGTGGCTGCAGCATCGCTGGTGGAAGGCTGCTGACTTTCAGTGGGGGGTCTGCAGATGGCCTTACAGGACGACCTCGAACAGCTCTGGGCTTAGAAGGCATGGCTTTAGACCGCACCACCTCGGCATGGGCAGCAGCAGTCCGGGCTGGCTTACTGACAGGCAACAACAAGGGCACTGGCGGGGTGGCAGTGGTGGGAGGATGAATGCCGTTATCCTGAGAGAGGACAGTAGGTTCGTGCTTCACGGAGTCACTGCCACTCCCCTGGGGCGGCGCCTCAGCGATCCTAGTAGTCTGTTGGAGGACAGATTGCTGGACTACTGTGATACCCTGCTAGCCTCTTTGAACACTGGAATCCAGAGCCATGATGGTAGCAGTCTGAGCTTCCACTGCAGCACTCAGATGTTAGGTGGCTTCTGCTTGTGTTGCAATGGAAGCTGAGACACCGGGCATCAGCTGCATCATGGCTGGGTCCATAAGTGCACTAATGGAGTTACACATCACTTCCATGCTGGAAAGGGTGGGCTCCAAACTCTGCGCAAAGCCCTGTGCAAAGTTGGTGCTGGACTGCTCCATGCTCCTTGACATTGCACTCAGGCTTTCTGGCAGGCCTGCCAATGCACCAAGTATTTCATTGTGCATACCCATCAGCCTTCTTCTTTAGGCCACCCATCGAAATCCTCATCTAATTCCAGTGCAGCAGAACTCGTGTGCACCCTCATCCTCCGGGGAGCTGGCACTTGCACTCTCCTATCCCCCTGCCCTGGCTGCAGGCCACTCATGCCCGGTGTCCCACCATGTGCCAATCCCACATCTAAACTATCCTCTAAAATAGGTGGAGTGTCTATATCTGAGCTGGTGGCTGTGGCTGTGAAATCAAGTGACAGTGCGTCTTCTGCATCACTTCCTTCTTCCTCTTGCACTTTCTGCTCCTCCACCGCTGTCTGGCCAGGTTGCAGTTCTTGGCTATCTGAAAGGAGGGAAGCACAAGAGTGGGTTGTGGTGAGGGGAGGGAGGAAAGCAAAAGGTGCATGCTTACACTGTGTGCAGCTTGTAAATCAGAAGAGATTGTAGGATGAGGAGGAAGTGGGATGTGAGAAGAAGGATTAGGTATGAGGATACCAGCATCTTGGATTGTTTCAGCCCTGCCGTGGGCCACGGGCTCAGCAATGGTTGCTCCAATAATCTCCAGCACCATGTCCTCCATGGGTTTAGGTCATGCAGGTGAGCCTGTCCCCGCCGGTTAGCTCCTGCTGACTCTGGTTATGAGCCACCTTGTCCTGCAAGAGAATAGGAAGTGTGTCAGTGAGTGTGGTGCAATGTACTTGGGTGATGTGCCTGTCATGATTGAATAGCTGACAGTGTGTGCAGGCTGCAAAATGTGACTGTGTGGCTTGCAGAAGTGGTAGGTGTGTGAGGTGAAGCTACGAATGAGTCATGTTTGATAGAGATTGTTGGTAGGTGAGTGATGGGGGTGTGGTGCATTGAGCAGTGTGTGAGGCTAGTGGTGCAGGTGGTGGGATACGGCGTTTGAAGATGAATTCACTGACCTTGGCCACTTGTGTAAGGTAATTAAAATTCTTCCTGCACTGTATCCAGATCCTCGGGGCTCCACTGCTTCCATTGACAGCGACGGCTATCTGCTCCCATTCCCTTCTCAGCTTGTGTGTCGATTGTAAATTCTCATCCTTATTTTCAAATCCCTCCATGGCCTCGCCCCTCCTTATCTCTGTAATCTCCTCCAGCCCTATAATCCTCCAAGATCTCTGCGCTCCGCCTATTCTGGCCTTTTGAACATCCACGGTTTTAACTGCTCCACCATTGGCAGTCGTGTCTTCAGTTGCCTAGGTCCTAAGCTCTGAAATTCCCTCCCTAAATCTCTCTGCCTCTCCACGTCTCTTTCCCCCTTTAAGACGCTCTTTAAAACCTACCTCTTTGACCAACCTTTTGGTCATCTCCCCTATCATCTCCTTATATGAATCAGTGTCAAAAAAATTTTGATAACGCCCCTGTGAAACACCTTGGGACATTTTATTATGTTAAAGGTGCTCTATAAATATAAGGTTGTTGTTGTGGTGTCTGGAGGACCTCCTGACCCCAAGTGGATAGAGGACACCTCGGCTCCTGTCCACCACCAAGACTTCCAGTGCTGCATCAGAAACTCTTGGAGCCTGCTCTCTGCCATGTTGTGCCATTACTATGTCTTCTCCCTGGTAAGACTCTCCTCCCCAGCCACTTCCAGCAACTGTTCCAGTCAGAATGCACCTCCGCTTTAAGATGTGCAGGCTGGCTTTAAGAAGTGCAGGCTAGCTTTAATTGGTGCTAGCCTTGCACAAATTTGGGGCCCCTGCTGAGGCATGCAGGCACTCAACAGCGTGTTTAGCACTAAACTGCATGCTGCTGTCATTTAAATTAGGAGGCAGCACAAAGTTTGTGTGCTGCATGCATCAGAAGGAATGGGCGTAGGGTAGTCGCTCATCCCGATACCCATGCCCGTTTTTGGGCCTTATCCAATTTCTAGGCCATAAAGTTCCCAATCCTCCCCTTGTTTGACCCAGGTTTCTGTTATTGCCATTATATCATAATCCTATGTGGCAATTTGTGCCTGCAATTCACCAACCTTATTTGCCACACTCATATCCATACCCATCCTAGTCTGCCTCATATTTCCCCCCCCAGTCTGTTCCCCCTTATTTCTGAACTACTCTTTATTCTAATGCTGTTTGCCTCTCCCAGTACTCTTTGCACCTTGTATCTCCTCTCTAATGCTTCATCCTGGTGCCCCTCCCCCTGCCAAATTAGTTTAAACCCCCTCCCACAGCATGAGTTAGCCTCTCCGCAAGGACATTGGTCCCAGCCCTGTTGAGGTGCAACCCTTTCATCTTGTACAGGTCCTTCCTGCCCCAAAACTGGTCCCAATGTCCCAGGAATCTGAAGCCCTCCCCCCTGCACCATTTCTCCAGCCAGGCATTAACCTGCCTTATTTCACTGCTCCTATACCCACTAATGTGTGGCACTGGGAGTAATCCAGAGGTTTGAGGTCCTGCTCTTTAACTTCCTCCCTAGCTCCTGAATTCTGACTGCAGAACCGCATTCTTTTTCCTTCCTATGTTGTTGGTTCCCACATGGACCACGACTTCTGGCTGTTCTCCTTCCTGCTGCAGAATGTTCTGCACCCTCTCAGTGATGCCCTTTACCCCGGCACCAGGGAGGCAACAAATGAGAGACTCACACCGATGGTTGCAGACATGCCTGTCTATCCCTCCTAACTATTGAATCCACTATAACAACTGCTCTTCTATACTTTACTGTGCCCCCCATGTTGTTCTTTGCCCCGCGGTGCTGTTGATGTGCTTTATACTGCACTCCCCCAAGGTGTCATCACCCTCACTGCTATTCAGCACTGAAAACGGGTTTGAGAGGCTACACTCCCAGAGGATTCCTGCACTGCCTGCCTTTTTCTACCCTGCAGGAGGGCTACTCACTTACTATCCTCCTGAACTATCTGTGGATGTGGAGTGACCACCTCATGGAACGTACAATCCAGTAAATTCTCAGCCTCCCTTATGCCCTGCAGTGACTCCAGCCACTCCTCAAGCTCAGAAACCCTGAGCTCAAGTTCGAGCAGCTGGAGGCACTTCCTGCACACATGGTTATCCAGGACACATGACATGTCCTGGAGTTCCCACATGGCACAGGAATTTAAGGCAATGGTTCTCAGCTGTCCCATCATTTACTTAAAACCTATCTACTTATGTTATATATATGTGTGCATTAGTTTAGCTTCCCATATTTATTATTTAGGTGTACCAGATTATTATTTAATGCAATTCAGATCCCTTTAATGTTGGTATCCTCTACTTAGTTAATTTTATCCCTTTAGATTTAAACAGCAATTAGATAATGACCAGATAATCTGTTTTACTGATGTTGTTTGAGCGATAAACATTGGCCAGGACAACTCCCCTGCTCTTCTTCAAATAGTGGCATGGGATCTTTTACGTCCACCTGAGAGAACAAATAGGGCCTCGGTTTAGTATCTCATCTGAAAGGCGGCACTTCCGACAGGGTAGCACTCCCTCAGCACTCCACTGCAGTGTCAGCCTGGATTATGTGCTCAAGTCTCTGGAGGGGGACTTGAACCCACAACCTTTGACTCAGGGGCAAGAGTGCTCCTACTGAGCGCCTTTAATGTAGAAAGACATCCCAAGGTGTTTTATGAGGTAGTAATGAGCACAGATAAGGTAAATCCAGAACACTGCATCAAGTTAACCATGAATGTAGGACAAGATCAAACTTGCGAAGGGCAAATTTGGACCTGAGTTTCTTCACCCAACGAGTGATCAACACATGGAAAGGATGTCACTGTAGGGTAGTGGAGGCAAAAGTGGAGGAAAGGTTTGATACTCTGATGGATGGGACTGTAGGGGCAGGTTAAATGTTATTGGAGCTGCTTCCACTCCATCACGGTAGCTTTACCACGGCCAAATCCCCATTTACGCCACACTGCTGGTGAAGGCAGCGGAGCACGAGCAGCCCCAAGGAAAGTCCCCTGTCCTGGGTTTCCCTGGATGGGTAATCTAAGATGGGCTGAATGACCCTGCTCATCCATATCTATCTTGTGATCTTGTGAGATGACTTGAACTTTTTTTTCCTGTCTCCTGTATTGTGTGTGAGTGTGGGAGGAGGGGGAGAGGGAAGTGGCTGCTGCCGCTTGGTTATAACAGAGCAAAAAAAAGCTTTTATTACATACGAGTCAGTTGTGAGACATCTTCTGGGAACTGGATGAATTCTTACCCAGATTCATTTGGTGGTAAACCATAATGTGTCAAAATGTGTCGAAACTACAGTTTTGTGGTAATTCCCAAAGTTCCTGATATCAAATGCAGTGTTAGGTTTTGTTTGGCTGCCGATGGCCTATTGAAGAGGAGTCTGTCCCGACTGTTCACTGACAAAATTTTGACTGAAAAAATAGTTACAATACTCAACCCAATCGCACATCCTGAGTTACTTTGCTCAGTGGTTTAGCAGAAGCACTTTTTTAGAAACGCTTTTAAAAAAAACAATAAATTGGTGTAATTGTTTTATATCATGGTTATTTATAGGGGAGGTTAAGTCTGGGGTGATTGATATTCAAAATACTCTCCCCCCGATTGGGTTAGATTTTGACTTTGCGCGATTATGTAAAACGGTTGATAACGATTCGCCAGCCCATTTTTACATCTTTCCTGACTGACGTCAATGGATATAAAAATCAGTAGCGGTGTAAAAATGGGCTGCTGACTCGCTATCACCAGTTTTAGACTATCG
This sequence comes from Somniosus microcephalus, assembly GCF_052327205.1. Lineage (NCBI taxonomy): Eukaryota > Metazoa > Chordata > Chondrichthyes > Squaliformes > Somniosidae > Somniosus > Somniosus microcephalus. The sequence goes on from NC_140994.1 coordinate 129,210,730, forward strand.
CACAAAATCAAGATCTACCCCCATTCTGTACTGAAAAAGTCTAGAGTCCAAAGTTCCTTTTGATAGTATAAAAAAATGTCAATGTTCTGAGTTCTTGGATGCACCCAATATTGACTGTCCTTTACCGCTGGGTCATTCCATCATGACGCCAACTAGGAATGTTACTAGAGGGTGTCGAGCAGCTTCCTTGGAAACAAAGGGTGTGACTTCAGGGCAGATGAGAGCCAGTGGTCTTTGGATTGGCTCTCGGACCAGTCTGAAGTCAATGGACCTTTGTTCCCTATGGAACCTCTCTGAGATGTTTGACGACGCTCCTCGGTGATGTGACTGAGCAAACTAGCAGGAACTGAGCGCTGACCTCGCTCAAGGCCTTACAGCTCTGTATTGGTTTTTTTTAACGGCGAACAGAATTTTCCCATCTAAGACAGCGGCGAACTTTAAATAAAGAGTAATCCCCTTAGATTTATCTTCCTCTTTAAAGTGACATGGTCAATGACACTCACAATGGCTCTGTGGGTAAATGCACTGCCCAGGGTGGTAGTGACCAGGAATGTCCCAGGTTTGATGTTTGCTCTGCACTGAGTCAGCTGAGATCAGCCTGGGCAATGGTGCAGCAGGAGGGAAGCGGGTGTTATAGTGACCTCAGTGTTCCCAGGGACAGGGAGGGGAAATATCCATCAAGTTCTCTCACGCTTGTGCTCGCTGACCTACATTGGCTCTCGGTCCACCAACGCAAAGATATTAAATTCTCATCCTCATGTTCAAATCCCTCCAGAGTCTCACCTCACCTCATCTCTGTAACCTCCTCCAGCCCTACAACCCTCCGAGATTTCTGCGCTCCTCCAATTCTGGCCTCTTGTGCATCCCCCACTTCATTCGTCCACTATTGACGGCCATGCCTTCAGCCGTCTAGGCCCTAAGCTCTGGTATCCCCTCCCTAAGCCTCTCTTTCTCTCCTCCATTAAGACCCTTCTTGAAACTCACCTCGTTAACCAAGCTTTTGATCACCTGTACTAATGTCTCCTTCGTTAGCTCAGTTTCAACTTTTGCTATTCAGTGCACCTCCCCCTCCACCCCCACACTATATGTTGGGTGAGAAACAGAGTCAAGTCGGATTGACTAGCTTCCCCAGTTGCATAGTGAAGGGAAATCTATTTTAAACATCCCTGACAACAACAAGAACTTTAATACAAAAGAGAACGATACTACTTTAAAATGCAAGTTGAGGACAAAGAATATGGAGGAATATTTTTAACAGACATTATTCATATAAAAGCAGTTATAGCCAAGGACACATCTGGGGTTGTTAAGAAACCAGGGGAACCGACCAGCACAGTCTTGAGATAAGACCATCATTAAACTGCAACAAGTGGCACGCATGATGAAGTAACCCCACTAAACTTTGAACCAATCATACTGTTGGACACAGCAAAGGCTATGGGCCCTGACAACATCCCGGCTATCGTGCTGAAGACTTGTGTTCCAGAACTAGCCGTGCCTCTAGCCAAGCTGTTCCAGTACAGCTACAACAATGGCATCTATCCGACAATGTGGAAAATTGCCCAGGTATGTCCTGTCCATAAAAAGCAGGACAAACCCAACCAATTACCGCCCCATCAGTCTACTCTCAATCATTAGCAAAGTGATGGAAGGTGTCATCGACAGTGCTATCAAGTAGTACTTACTCACCAATAGCCTGCTCACTGATGCCCAGTTTGGGTTCCTCCTAGACCACTCGGCTCCCAACCTCATTACAGCCTTGGTCCAAACATGGACAAAGGAGCTGAATTCCAGAGGTGAGGTGAGAGTGACTGCCCTTGACATCAAAGCAGCACTTGACCGAATGTGGCATCAAGGAGCCCTAGTAAAACTGAATGGGAATCGGGGGGAAAACTTTCCACCTGCTGGAGTCAAACCTAGCACAAATGAAGATGGTTGTGGTGGTTGAAGGTCAATCATCACAGCCCCAGGACATCACTACAGGAGTTCCTCAGGGCAGTGTCCTAAGACCAACCATCTTCAGTTGCTTCATCAATGACCTTCCCTCCAACATAAGGTCAGAAATGGGGATGTTCACTGATGACTGCACAGTGTTCAGTGCCATTCACAACTCCTCAGATAATGATGCAGTCCATGCCCACATGCAATAAGACCTGGACGACGTTCAGACTTGGGCTGATAAGTGGCAGGTAACATTCTCACCACAGAAGTGCCAGGCAATGACTATCTCCAACCAGCGAGAGTCTAAACACCACCCCTTGACATTCAATGGCATTACCATCACTGAATCTGTAACGGCTTCAGCGGCACTTCCCTCTGCTCGCCGCTTGAGGGCGGTTTTTGAGGCTTCGGTGCGCTGCTGCCGTGCCTTTGGGCCCCTCTCCTCACCTGTTTCTTGAGTAATTGTTCTCATCAGAGTAAATTAGGCTAGTTAATAAAGCTGGCTCGGTCCAGTCCCTGTTTTGTCTCTGTGCCTCTGGCCTCACCTGTGTGTTGTTAAAGTATTTGTCGTCTCATTTGAATAATTATGTCACGTGACCACTCTGGCCTGTATTTAAGCTTCCTGTTTCCTGTCATCTTTGCTCAGTCCTGGGTTTGCCTGTCTGCAAGTAACAGCTCTTGCTGTTGTCTCTGGCATTCTCGAGTCTCTCTGTGTTTTCGAGTCTCAACTGAATCTCCTTTCGAGTGTTACCATGTCTCTGTGTTTTCGAGTCTCAAGTGAATCTCCTTTCGAGTGTTACCCTGTTTCTATGTTCTCGAGTCTCAAGGAAGCATCTTTCGACTTCTACCTGGTCTCGAGTCCTTGGATAGGTTTCCTGCGCTTGGGTCCACTACCGTAACCCTAGCAAAACGGCCCCATGAATGCACGGCCCCATGACAGAATCCCCCACCATCAACATCCTGGGGGGTCACCATTGACCAGAAACTTAACTGGACCAGCCACATAAATACTGTGGCAGCAAGAGCAGGTGAGAGGCTAGGTATTCTGTGGCGAGTGTCTCACCTCCTGACTACCCAAAGCCTTTCTACCATCTACAAGGAACAAGTAAGCAGTGTGATGGAATACTCTCCACTTGCCTGGATGAGTGCAGCTCGAACAACACACAAGAAGCTCGACATCATCCAGGGCAAAGCAGCCCACTTGATTGGCACCCATCCACCACCTTAAACATTCACTCCCACCACCACTGGCGTAACGTGGCTGCATTGTGTACCAGCCACAGGATGCACTGCAGCAACTCGCCAACACTTCTTCGGCAGCACCTCTTCTACCTAGAAGGACAAGGGCAGCAGGTGCATGGGAACACCATCACCTCCAAGTTCCACTCCAAGTCACACACCATCCTGACTTAGAAGTATATCACCGATCCTTCATCGTCGCTGGGTCAAAATCCTGGAACTCCCTACCTAACAGCACTGTGGGAGTACCTTCACCACACAGACTGCAGCGGTTCAAGAAGGCGGCTCACCACCACCTTCTCAAGGGCAATTACGGATGGGCAATAAATGCTGGTCTTGCTAGCGACGCCCACATCCCATAAAAACAAATTTTAAAAAATCATGCACAACAAGAAGAATAGCCATGCTTGAATGAGCCAATGATTGAGATATACACGTGAACGCCACGTGAAGAATCGGTACACAAAAAATATAAGAACTAACATAAAACCTAGTTTTTTTACTGCAGTTGGTTAGGATAACCATATCCTGGTCTAACGAAGAGACGACGTCTAAAGATTTCAACAGACTTCAAGTGATCATCGGTTTTGTCACCGGGCACTTAAAAACTCCAGGAAAGTTTAAGTTTGGTCCTTATTTAATCCGTGTGTTAGTGGTTAAATAAAAACTCTCTGGAAGATAGTGCATCTGTATGGTTTTATGCTAAAGTGGATACAGGTCTAGGAACCTTACTCTAACACCTAATGTGCGAGGTGTGAAAGTCGTAAATAATTTCTACAATAGCTTGCCAGCATTAAATATGCACACTCACGTGAAGAGTGGTGGATTGGGCAAGATACCAGAGTGGCTACCAACAGCTGTGAAATACTACTCTAACATGAGTTGCTCACTCTGGGAGACAATGGGACAAAATGAGAGATGGAACAAAAAGTGTGCCTATTGCAACTGCTACTGCTTGTTAACCAGCTTGACTATATACCAGCATGTACAATATCAGTTGAATACGCACCGTTGCACTCTTGCACATGAAGTATTAATGATGCACCATCAGTGAGAGAGAGAGGCTGGAACATCGGCATTGAGAGCGAAGACTCAACCATAGACACTGATGTGGTTGACATCAGCCAGTACTAGAGCTGTGGATTTTGGTCTCCACTGTTAGCAGCACCAGAAAAGTGCTCCAAAATATGGGAACAGCCCCATAACAGGTACAATCTTTGTTTTAGTGGCTTCAAAAGGGTTGTGAGGCCCAAGACACTTGGACAGTATTGAGTTACAGGCCAACAATATAAAATGGTGAGGTATTTTCAATCTTCTTTCCTCCCTCCTAGAGGTAAATCATGTTTCCATTGGTGAAGGCAACACATTGATCCTTTGTCCAACTGGATCTTTTCAGATGTCCGTGATTTTAAAAAAATATTAATTTTGGGGACGCGAGCACTATAGCATTCATTGCGCATCCCTAGTTGCCCTTGAGAAAGTGGTAGTGGGCCTTGTTCTTGAATCACTACAGTCCATGTGGTGAAGTTACTCTCACGGTGCTGTTTGGTAGAGACTTCGAGGATTTTGACCCAGCGACCATGAAGGAACAGTGATATATGCCCAAGTCAAGAACGGTGTGTGACTTAGAAGGGAACTTGGAGGTGGTGGCATTCCCATACATCTGCTGCTCTGGTCCTTCTAGGTGGTAGAGGTCGCGGGTTTGGAAGGTGCTGTTGAAGAAACCTTGGTGAGTTGCTGTTGTGCATCATGCAGATGGTACACACTGCAGACCACAGTGTGCCGGTGGTGGAGGGAGTTGATTGTTAGCAGTTGAATCAGCCACTGGGGGTTGTAGGGGGCAATGGAATTGGAATTCACCACAGCCAAGCCTTATCCAGCCCAAACCTAACATCCACACACACTTCACACACACACTTTACAGTAGTGATTAAGAGTGGGAACCTGGGCTATTTTAATTTTCACCCCTCTCCCTAGCTCAGGGTTGATGAGGCCACAGCCATTCTCTTACTGACTCCCTGGCTGAGATCAGCTAACTATTACAGCCCAGGGACTGACCCTGGGATCTTTCTGGTCTGTATCAGTAACACACCACAATGTGCATGTAATGATGGGTCACCGGGAAGCCCACTCGGGCTGAATTTTGTTTAGTTTGTGGCTAAAATGTATTTGTATTGCATGCAGGAACATATTCCAATCTCATTGTAGCATGAATGCAGCCATCAGTTCAAATCCCCTCCCCTCATGAATCGCAGGTCATTTATTTTCTCTCTGTTACATACAATAAGATCAATTGTTTGGGAGAAACAAGAGGACGATTAAATGTGTAAAATAACCTACTTAAACAGCAACCAATATTTACTTCCAAAGGGAAAGATCCTGCCTGATCAGCCTCCTTGACTTTTATGAGGAAGTGACATTCCAATTTGACTTTGGGATATTCTATGAAGTTGTGTAGCTTGACCTCCAGAATGCTTTTGCTAAACTTACACGTGAAAGATTTTGATGTAAACTGAAGGCAACTGGGGGGGAAATTCGGTTGCTTTGCACCTCCCGTTAGCGCCCTAGAGGCATTCAATATTCAGGAAGGACAGGCAAAAAGGAAAAGGAGGTGGGGTAGCATTGCTGGTTAAAGAAGAGTTGAACACAATAGTAAGGAAGGATATTGGCTCTGATGATGTGGAATCTGTATGGGTAGAGCTGAGAAAAACCAAGGGGCAGAAAACCTTAGTGGGAGTTGTATACAGACCCCAAACAGTAATGCTGAGGTTGGGGATGGAATTAAACAGGAAATTAGAGACGCGTGCAATAAGGGCACAGCAGTTATCATGGGTGACTTTAATCTACATATAGATTGGGCTAACCAAATTAGTAACAATACTGTGGAGGAGGAATTCCTAGAGTGTATACGGGATAGTTTCCTGGAACAATATGTCGAGGAACCAACTAAAGATCAGGCCATCTTAGACTGGGTATTATGTAATGAGAAAGGATTAATTAGCAAGCTTGTTGTGCGAGGCCCTTTGGGGAGGAGCAATCATAATATGATAGAATTCTTCATTAAGATGGAGAGTGAAGTATTTGACTCAGAGACTAGGGCCCTGAATTTAAATAAAGGTAACTACAATGGTATGATGCGCGAGTTCGCTAGGATGGATTGGGGAATGTTACTTAAAGGGTTGACGATGGATAGGCAATGGCAAACATTTAAAGATCGCATGGATGAACTACAGAATTTGTTCATCCCTGTCTGGCATAAAAATAAAACAAAAAAGGTGGCACAACTGTGGCTAAAACAAGGGAAATTAGGGATAGCATAAGATCCAAGGAGAGGACATATAAATTGGCCAGAAAAAGCAGCTAACCTGAAGATTGGGAGCAGTTTAAGATTCAGCAAAGGAGGACAAAAGGATTAATTAAGAGGGGGAAAATAGAGTATGAGGCTAAGCTTGCAGAGTACGGTGGCATAGTGGTTAGCACTGTTGCCTCACAGTGCCAGGGACCCGGGTTCGAATCCGGCCTCGGGTGACTGTCTGTGTGGAGTTTGCACATTCTCCCCGTGTTTGCGTGGGTTTCCTCCGGGTGCTCCGGTTTCCTCCCACAGTCCAAAGATGTGCGGGTTAGGTTGATTGGCTATGATAAATTGACCCTTAGTGTTAGGGGGATTAAATACATGGGGTTACGGGGATAGGGTGGGATATGTGTTGGTGTAGGGGTTACGGGGATCGGGTGGGATATGTGTCGGTGCAGGCTCGATGGGCCGAAATGGCCTCTATCTGCATTGTGGGGTTTCTGTGATTCTGTGAGTACATAGAAACTGACTAAAAGCTTCTATAGCTATGTGAAGGGAAAAAGATTGGTGAAGTCAAGCGTAGGTCCCTTGCAGTCAGAATCAGGGGAATTTATAATGGGGAACAAAGAAATGGCTGACCAATTAAATACATATTTTGGTTCTGTCTTCACAAAGGAGGACACAAATAACCTCCCAGAGATGTTGGGGAACATACGGTCTAATGAGAGGGAGGAACTGAATGAAATCAGTATTTCTAGGAAAATGGTGTTAGGAAAATTGACGGGATTGAAGGCCAATAAATCCCCAGGGCCTGATAATCTACATCCTAGGGTACTTAAGGAAGTGGCCCTAGAGATAGTAGATGCATTGCTGGTCATCTTCCAAAATTCTATAGATTCTGGCACAGTTCCCATGGATTGGAGGGTAGCTAATGTAACCCCACTATTTAAAAAAGGTGGTAGAGAGAAAATGGGGAATTACAGACTGGTAAGCTTGACATCAGTAGTGGGGAAAATGCTAGAGTCCATTAAAAAAGATGTAATAGCAGAGCACTTGAAAAATAGTGACAGGATCGGACAAAGTCAACATGGATTTACAAAAGCTAAATCATGCTTGATTAATCTACTGGAATTTTTTGTGGATGTGACTGGTAGAATAGATAAGGGAGAACCAGTGGATGTGGTGTATTTGGACTTTCAGAAGGCTTTTGATAAAGTCCCGCATAAGAGATTGGCGTGTAAAGTTAAAGCACATGGGATTGGGGGTAAGGTACTGGCTTGGATAGAGAACTGGTTGGTAGACAGGAAGCAAAGAGTTGGAATAAACGGGTCTTTTTCCGAGTGCAAGCAGTGACCAGTGGGGTACCGCAGGGATCGGTGCTGGGACCCCAGCTATTCACAATATATATTAATGATCTAGACGAGGGAACTAGAAGTAATATCTCCAAGTTTGCAGACGACACAAAGCTGGGTGGGCGTGTGTGCTGTGAGGAGGATGCCGAGAAACTCCAGTATGATTTGGACAGGTTGGGTGATTGGACAGATGCAGTATAATGTGGATAAATGCGAGGTTATCCACTTTGGTGGCAAAAACAGGAAGACAGATTATTATCTGAACGGCAATAGATTGGGAGAAGGGGAAGTGCAATGAGACCTGGGTGTCCTTGTGCACAAGTCACTGAAGGTAAGCATGCAGGTGCAGCAGGTGGTTAAGAAGGCAAATGGTATGTTGGCATTCATAGCGAGAGGATTCGAGTACAGGAGCAAGGATGTCTTGCTGCAGTTGTACAGGGCCTTGGTGAGACCACACCTTGAGTATTGTGTGCAGTTTTGGTCGCCTTATCTGAGGAATGATGTTCTTGCCATGGAGGGAGTGCAGCGAAGATTCACCAGACTGACACCTGGGATGGCATGAATGATGTATGAGGAGAGATTGAGTTGATTGGGTTTATACTCACTGAAGTTTAGAAGAATGAGAGGGGATCTCATTGAAACTTATAAAATTCTAACAGGACTAGACAGACTAGATGCAGGAAGGATGTTCTCAATGGCGGGGAGTCCAGAACCAGCGGTCACAGTCTAAAGATAAGGAGTAAGCCATTTAGGACAGAGATACGGAGGAATTTCTTCACCCAGAGAGTGGTGAACCTGTGGAATTCTCTACCACAAAAGGCAGTTGAGGCCAATTCATTAAATATATTCAAGAAGAAGTTAGATATATTTCTTAAGGCTAAAGGGATCAAGGGATATGGGGAGAAAGCAGGGACAGGGTACTGAATTTGGATGATCAGCCATGATCTCATTAAATGGAGGAGCGGGCTCGAGGGGCCGAATGACCTATTCCTGCTCCTATCTTCTATGTTTCTAAAGCAACTAGCACCCGGGCGCGGCAATGTTTGCACCGCTCGCGAAATTGACCAAGCACTTTGTGACTGCGCTAAACACTACCGCCACGATCTCCTGCACCCGCAGATCGTGACGTCAGTCGAGCATGCAATGCCCCGGTAGTGCCCTGGACCGGATATTGAGTGATGCCCCCTGCCTTACTGCCTGCCACTAGCAATGACAGTTTTAGGGGGGCATTTTGCAGTTGGTAAGGAACGGGGGAGCACTATTTATAGGCGACCGCTTTCTGCCTTTTTTTGTCAGCAACATTTTTGCACGACACATTCTGGGAGAGAGAGAGAGAGACCTCTGGAGAGATTCAACGCTGTGTGAAGGAGTTTTGGGTACTGAGCGGCACTTTGCAGGTTAATTTTGATTTGACCTTCCTTGCATCGATTTAGAAGAGACTATGGGGGCTGCACTCTGAGCTCTTTCCCTGGGTTCTCTCCATTGTTCTTTCCAGCAGATTTGATGTACAGGTCTCTCCAGGCCGAGATTCAAGGATGCAATGAGCAGGGTGTGGATGGAGAGCAAGATCAACCCTCCCCTTTAAGAACTGGCCGGCGCCAGTGTGTCTGTGTTCCATTGCTGACTGACATCACATGAGCTTCGCCAACGCTCTGAGGTAGCGCCTCACTCCTCAGCGTTAGCACCTTAAGAGAGGTGTGAAGTGCCTGATTTAGCGCTCCAATCACCTCCAGGAGTGATAGAAGCCAAGTTTGCAGTCGGAGACGATAATTAGCACCAGGCACTAAACTTTGCGGCCAGCTGATAATTGCACCCCAAATGGGGTGATACCGCGTTTCTCCCCCTTGGCACACTAAGGCTGAGGAATTGGCTGAGAGAAAAAAGGTAGCTGGCGCTATTTAGTGGAGGAGTCTTGAGCCAGGGAGACATACTGAGTGCCCCAGGGGTAGGTGTTAGGTCCACTGCTGTTTCAAATTTGCATAAATATTCTGTATTCAAAAATCTAATGCAATTTGGTCACACTTGTAGTTGATACTAAACTGATAAAACAATTTCTGCAGCTATAAGGTCTTAGCACCTCAATATATTTACAAGAATGATACCAGAACTGAGAGGTTATAACTAACAGGCTGGGGCTCTTTTCTCTAGAAAGGAGAAGGCTGAGGGGTGACCTAATAGAGGCCTATAAAATTATGAAGGGGTTTGATAGGGAAGAGGTACATATGATAGGGGGGGGAAGTTTCTGGGGGTCAGCAGGCAGGATCGGTGGTGGGTCGGGTGGGAAAGTGGTTTTTTTGACAGCGGGTCAGGACCTCATCACCACGCGCCTTTCCCAATGTCGGGCCTGTCAGTGCTGAGCAGTCCCGACAGGCAGTGGAAAGAGACCCAATTAATCTCATTATTGCCTTGTTGACAGATCATTAACAGGCTTTTTTAACTTAACTTTTCACTTTACCTTCATGGCCATGGGAACCACGCTGTTTGGGGACCACAGCTGTCAACCTGAGGTGGGAGTTCAGTGGCCATTGCGCCAGCTGATTACTTGAGAGCTTCAAATGTACAGTAAAAGCTCCCACCTGACAGATCATCACTTTCCTCAGCCACAAGCTGTTTCTCAGTCCATTTCCAGCACAGATTCTGTAGGCTTTCTACTTTCCATTCTCCATCCAGGATCATCCCTTTGGAAGAACTCTCTCACCATTGACAGAATGCTTCTGCCACCTGTACTTCACCTGCCATCTATTCCAGCAATATGGGTGCCCTTTATACTGTCTCACCTTGGTCCTCAGAATCGGACCACAATGAGCCCCAACACCAGCAGTACCAGGCACACCAGCAGCACCAACAACAACACCAGCCTTCTCTGCAATCACCTGATGCTGTACAAGACAGAGGGCAGCAGCACCCGATCACATAGCTGCCCGGGAAGCCAGGGATGGCCTCATCATGGCCAGATTTACTTCACTTGATGCTGTACACATGATCCGCCAGGTTGGCACCACCCCACACCCACACCATAAAGCATCCCTACAATGCCCAAGCCATTCCTTTCACACATACCACCATTGCGGGGGGTACCGTTATGTCTCACCATTCACTGCAACTCACTAACCTACTTCCAAAGGTGCACACAAATCTGTCCAAGAATGCAAAGTGTGGAAAGTAAAGGTTTCAATGTTTGACAGCACATTAACAGAAACTTTACATGAACATTGGATAATATACCCAAGTGGCTACCCTAGTGTGTTGTTAGTTGGTATGATTGCACTAGGATGAGGCTGAGTGTGAGGGGATGTGATAATGTAGATAGAGAGAGAGGGATGGGTGGAGGTGTAAGGTAAGTTGGTGTGAGTAAGGATGTGCAGGGACAGGGTAGGGAAGGCAGAGTGATAGGGATGTGATGAGAGGCACAGCAGGATGAGGCTAAGTGTGACTTTGTACTAACATTTTGTGGTGTAATGAAATCATTGAAAGGTTTGCGCCACTGCACCCAGGTTCTCCTGATGACATCCCTGTTTGTGCCCTCCTGTGCAATGTGCAACCAGGCTGTGTTGGTCTCCTGGGGAGGTCTCTTCTGCCCAGGGGAAGGGAAGAGAACCTCCCTGCGTGCTGTGACTCCCTCCATAAGCATATGAAGGGAGTCATGGGAGAATCTGGGTGCAGCACTTCAATGCGGTGGAACATTGACAGCACGAATATCAAAATAAAGTTGGCCATGGTCCCTTTAAGGAAATCGGCTGATGACACGTCAGGAAATGACATCACCAGGCCCGCTTCCGCTAATTGGCCTGGGAAAAACGCTGGGCGGGCTTAACAAGCCCAATCAATGGAAAGTCATTTCACAGAGCAGGATGGAGCCAGCAGCAGGACCGGGACCCACAACTGACATTGCCCGCCACGGACCCGCCGAGGTCAGCAAAATCGCAGCCGATGATTCCATTTGTAAGGGAGTCCAAAACCAGGGGTCATAAGTGTAGAATAGTCGCTAATAAATCCAATAAGGAATTCATGAATTCACTGTCTTTACCCAGACAGAGGTCAAAATGTGGAACTCTCTACCACATGGAGATTAGCATAGATTTAAGGGGAAACTAGATAACTACACGAGGAAGAAAGGAATAGAGGATATGTTGATTGGGGTAAGATGAAGTAGGGTGGGAGGAGAATCTTACGGAGCATAAATACCGGCATGGATAAGTTGGCCCAAATGGCTTTTTTTCTGTGCTGTAGATTCTATGTAATTCTATGTATATAACAATATTTTAAATCTCCCCTATAATTGTGATGCATAAGGTGAGAGCATTTCCTTCCCCAGTACCCTCTGCAAAGTTTGGATACAAAGAAGGGATTCTTCTCTTCTAGGTGGGGTTCTGGCAGGGTGGGACTTCTGTCCGCCCCTCTGTATCTGTTCTAATCCTGACCCATCTTCCTGGTTGGATGCCCGCCATCTAGAACGAGCAAGGGCGGAAAATCCCGCTGAGGACCTCTGCAGCACCACAGGAGATGGCAAGGGGCCTTAAAGGAGCAGAAGCACCGCAAAGATGGCAGCGAGGGTCACACTGAAGGCCTCAGGCTGGCCCCAACTCGGGTGGAGAGGAGGCCGTCACAAGGCCCTCTACTACCACCGGGGGACCTCAAAGCCTTTACCACCACTTTTGAGGGCCTACTGCCACCTTCCACATGGCGGCCCTGGGAAGTGGCTGTAAGTGGGGCGGATGTGGCGGTGAAGTGGCAGTAAGCCTCACCGCCTGGATTTTCCCTCATTGTGCACCAGGGAAGGAGAGTTCTCCCTGCTGATTCAAAGACGGTGTCTGTTTCCTGCGTGGAGCCACCGATCTTCAATACAACTGTGGAATATTGTTTACTAGTTAACCGCATGTACCTTGAAGGTAAGAGGGGCAAAATCTAAAATGTTATATGTGAGACAAAATTCAGTGTGCTGGCAAATCCCCCATGGCATTCCTCGCGGTGGAGGAGGGGTCATTTTTATTTACAGGATCAGATCGGATGCTTGTATAACACCACACTCGATCTTACTCTCCACTGATTTCAAAATCAGGTTGGGTATCAAAGGAGCGGCCAATCCAAATCCCAACAGTTTCCCACCAGGCGGGTTAGTTTAAAATGACCTCCTGCCCCGGCGAGACAGAAGTTTTATGAGAACAACAACAGCAACTTGCATTTATATAGCGCCTTTAACATATTAAAATGCCTCGAGGTGCTTCACAGGAGCGTTATCAAACAAAATTTGACACTGAGGCACAGGAGGAGATGTTAGGACAGGTAACCAATAGCTTGGTCAAAAATGTAGATTTTAAGGAGAGCCTCAAAGGAGGAGAGAGAGGTAGTGAGGCAGAGAGGGAATTCCAGAGCTCTGGGCCTTGATACCTGAAGGCACGACCGCCAATGGTGGAACGATGAAAATCGGGGTTGCGCAAGAGGCCAGAATTGGAGGAGTGCAGAGATCTCAGAGAGTTGTAGGGCTGGAGGAGGTTACAGAGATAGGGAGGGGGCGAGGCCATGGAGGAATTTGAAAATGAGGATGAGAATTTTAAATTTGTGTCCTTGCTAGACTGTGTGCCAATGTAGGTCAGCGAGCACAGGGGTGATGGGTGACCGGGAATCTATGCAAATTTGGATATGGGCAAACAAAAGGATGGAATTTAAAAATAATTGACACCCTTACCTAACAAAAATCTACCGATCTCGGTCTTGAAAGCCACATTTGTCCCCCAGCATCCATAGAATTTGGAGGGAGAGAATTCCAGATTTGCACTACCCTTTGTGTGAAGAAGTGCTTCCTGATTTCGTTCCTCAATGGCCTAGTTCTAGTTTTAAGTTTATGTCCCCATGTTCTTGATTCCCCCATCAGAGGAGATAGGCCCTTATATTAATGGGGAGGTGGGGAGGGTGTGGGGGAGCCCGGTAGCAGGCAAAGAATCAGGAAGACTGGGGATGTAGAGGCCTCGCCGATCTTAATGGCAGGACCTAATTTGTTGTTGTTATTTACAATCTACATTGGCTGGTGCGGTACAGTACAGTACAAGGATTGCGGGTATGGTAGCGTAATGGTTGTGTTACTGGACTAGTGATCCAGAGATTGTGAATTCAAATCCCACCATGGCAGTTTGAGAATTGAATTCAGTTTAAAAAATAATCTTCCAAAAAAAACTGGTTTCAGTAAAAGTGACCATGAAGCTATTGGATTCTCCTAAAAACCCAACTGGTTCACTAATGTTCATTAAGCAAAGAAACCTGCTGTCCTTACCCAGTCTGGCCTATGCACCAGCCCCACAGCAATGTGGTTGACACGCGAGCGCCTTCTGAAACAAGTCATTCAGTTGCATCACGCAACTAGGGATGGCCAATAAATGCCGGCCTTGCCAGCAACGCCCACATCCTGAGAATGAATGACAATAAGTGATCCGTACCCAAGTCCCACACATCAAACCTTTCAGAAACTAAGTTGAGGAAGTAAAACAGATAGGCTTCCTGTTTGAGAGTTGAAATACTTTTAAGCTCTCATTTCATTACTTTTCTGAGAAAAGACAGAGAACTCTAAATTATTTTTCTGCTGCTAAGGTTGGCAGGAGACAGCACTGTACAAGGATTGGTGGTATGGTAGCATAATGGTTATGCTACTAGACCAGTAATCCACAGCTTGCGAGTTCAAATGCTCAACAAGATAACACATTGGCTCAAATGTAAAGGGACGGGTCTATGGGAGATTGCCTCAAAAGAGGAGAGTGACATTAAAGAGAAGTGGTTTGGAGAGAGAGCGAGTTCCAGGGTGCAGCGTCAGGTTGGTGGAAGGCTTCACCGTCATTGGATCTGGAGAATATTGCAAAAAGCGAGCAAGGTTGTGGAGGATTGGCAGATGAGGGTAAAGGTTTTGAAGTTAACATGCTGGGGGGACAGGGAGCAAACAAGAACAGAGTGATGTTTATGTGGGGCTTCATACAACAACAATAAAAGCAACTTATATTTATATAGCGCCTTTAATGCAGTAAAACATCCTAAATCGCTTCACAGGAGGTTTACCAGGATGATACCAGAGATGAGGGACTTTAGTTATATGGAGAGTTTGGAGAAGCTGGGATTGTTTTCCTTACAGCAGAGAAGGCTAAGGGGAGACCTAATAGAGGTGTTCAAAATTATTAGGGGTTTTGATAGAGCACATAGTGAGAAATTGTTTCCTCTGGCAAGTGGGTTGTAGATTTAAAATAATTGACAAAAGAACTAGAAGGGAAATTAGGAGATTTTTTTTCACACAGATGGTTGTTAAGATTTGAACTTTCAAAAGGCAATTGGACATGTACTTGAAGAGGACTAATTTGCAGGGTTATGGGGAAATAGTTGGGGTGTGGGATTAAATTGCACAGCTCTTTCACAGAGCCGGCACAGGCCGGTCGAATGGACTCCTTCTGTGCTGTAAGATTTGATGATTCTATGATTCTCTGAAAGAGCAAAATGAAAGCACTTGAATGTATATAGCATCCTTCATGTCCCCAGCATGTCCCAAAGCACTTTACAGGCAACGAGTTCAGACTATTAAAGAGTGTGATAAGCCATTGGGGAATTTGGTTCTGCTATGCATTGCTATACAAAAGAAAAATGATTTTCAGTTCTATAGCGTATTTCATGACCTCAGGGTGTCCCAAAGCGCTTTACAGCTAATGAAGTACTTTTTGAAGTGTAGTCACTGTTGTATTGTATGCGGCAACCAATTTGCACACAGCAAGGTCCCACAAACAGCAATAAAATAATGACCAGATGATCTGTTTTAGTGATGTTGGTTGAGGGATAAGTATTGGCAAGGACACCGGGGAGAACTCCTCTGCCCATCTTCAAAATAGTGCAGTAGGTTATTTTACGTCCATCTGAGAGGGCAGAAGGGGCATCAGTTTAATGTCTCATCCACAGGACAGCCAGTGAACCCTGTTTGAAAGTGTGTGTGGGGATCTTGGGTGAGAATAGGATGCACCTTGACGAAGATGCCCCTCCACCAATAATTTCATGGGTAAATATTAACCAACTGAGGTCACACGTGCCCTCAGAAGTTACTATATATTTTCAATTTTCTCCCTCAATTCTCCTTTCCTGAATCAGGCTGAGGTAAAGGCACTAAGCACAAAATCCTCCATTCTGAAGAGACATACAATTGCCCCATAATTGCATCCTAATTGAGAGATGCTAAGCTGTAGAGAAAACTATGACTATAGGACATGGTAATGGAGGCACGATAGGTTTCTACACAGATAAGCTAAGATGGGCCAAATAACTTGCTTCTTTCATCTATCTTCTAATCTTCAATATATGATTATTAGGAGAAAGGTATATAATTGATACTGTTTATGGCCCTTTTCCTCACAGTTTTTTCCCTTTCCTGAAGGCATTGATATATGTGGTATTACAACAACAACAACTTGTATTTATATAGTGCCTTTAATGCAGTAAAACGTCCTAAGTCGCTTCACAGGAGTGTCATCAAACAAAATTTGACATCGAGACACATAAGGAGATATTAGGACAGATGACCAAAAGCTTGGTCATAAAGATAGGTTTTAGTGAGCGTCTTAAAGGAGGAAAGAGAGGTAGAGAGGTGGAGAGGTTTAGGGAGGGAATTCCAGAGCTTAGGGCCTAGGCAGCTGAAGGTACGGCCACCAATGATGTATAATTGAAATCGGGGATGCTCAAGAGGCCAAAATTAGAGGAGCGCAGATATCTCAGAGGGCTGTGAGGCTGGAGGAAATTACAGAGCTAGGGAGGGGAGAGGCCATGGAGGGAACTGAAAACAAGGATGAGAATTTTAAAATCAAGGCATTGCTTAACCGGGAGCCAATGTAAGTCAGCCAGCACAGGCGTGATGGGTGAACGGGACTTGGTACGAGTTAGGACACGGGCAGCCGAGTTTTAGATTAATTCAAGTTTACGGAGGGGAGAATGTGGGAGGCCAGCCAGGAGTGCATTGGAAAAGTCAAGTCTAGAGGTAACAAAGGCATGGATGAAACATAGAAACATAGAAACATAGAAGATAGGAGCAGGAGTAGGCCATTTGGCCCCTCAAGCCTGCTCCGCCATTCAATGCGATCATGGCTGATCATCCAAATTCAGTACCCTGTCCCTGCTTTCTCCCCATATCCCTTGATCCCTTTAGCCTTACGAAATATATCCAACTCCTTCTTGAATATATTTAATGAATTGGCCTCCACTGCCTTCTGAGGTAGAGAATTCCACAGGTTCACCACTCTCTGGGTGAAGAAATTCCTCCTCATCTCTGTCCTAAATGGCTTACCCCTTATCCTTAGACTGTGACCCCCTGGTTCTGGACTCCCCGACCATCGGGAACATCCTTCCTGCATCTAGTCTGTCCAGTCCTGTTAGAATTTTATAAGTTTCAATGAGATCCCCTCTCATTCTTCTAAACTCCAGCGAGTACAAGCCCAATCGACCCAATCTCTCCTCATACGTCATTCCTGCCATCCCAGGTATCAACCTGGTGAATCTTCGCTGCACTCCTTCCATGGCAAGAACATCCTTCCTCAGATAAGGCGACCAAAACTGCACACAATACTCAAGGTGTGGTTTCACCAAGGCCCTGTACAACTGCAGCAAGACATCCTTGTTCCTGTACTCAAACCCTCTCGCTACGAAGGCCAACATACCATTTGCCTTCTTAACCGTCTGCTGCACCTACATGCTTACCTTCAGCGGCTGGTGCACAAGGACACCCAGGTCTCGTTGCACTTCCCCTTCTCCCAATCTATTGCCATTCAGATAATAATCTGCCTTCTTGTTTTTGACACCAAAGTGGATAACCTCGCATTTATCCACGTTATATTGCATCTGCCATGCTTCTGCCCAATCACCCAATCTGACCAAATCATCCTTGAGTTTATCGGCATCCTCCTCACAGCACACACGCCCACCCAGCTTTGTGTCATCTGCAAACTTGGAGATATTACATCTAGTTCCCTCGTCCAGATCATTAATATATATTGTGAATAGCTGGGGTCCAAGGACCGATCCCTGCGGTACCCCACTAGTCACTGCCTGCCACTCGGAAAATGACCCGTTTATTCCAACTCTTTGCTTTCTGTCTGCCAACCAGTTCTCTATCCAAGTCAATATCTTGCCCCCAATCCCATGTGCCTTAACTTTACACGCTAATCTCTTTTGCGGGACCTTATCTAAAGCCTTTTGAAAGTCCAAATACACCACATCCACTGGTTCTCCCTTATCTATCTTACCAGTTACATCCTCAAAAAATTCCAGTAGATTAGTCAAGCACGATTTACCTTTTGTAAATCCATGTTGACTTTGTCTGATCCGGTCACTGGTTTCCAAGGTTTTAGCAGTGGATGATCTGAGGCGGGGTGGCTCAGGCGATATTACGGAGGTGGAAATAAGCCGTCTTAGTGATGGGGCAGAAATGTGCTCGGAAGCTCATCTCGGGGTCAAATACGACACCAAGATTTTAAACAGTCTGGTTCAACCCCAGACAGTTGCCAGGGAGAGGGATGGAGTTGGGGCTAGGGAACGGCTTTTGTGGCAGGGACCAAAGACAATGGCTTCGGTCTTCCCAATATTTAGTTGGAGGAAATTTGTACTCATTGAGTACTGGATGTCGGACAAGTAGACTGAGAATTTAGAGACAGTGGAGGGATCGAGAGAGGTGGTGGTGAGGTAGAACTGAGGCACATGTGTAAACTGACGCTGTGTTTTCAGATGATGCCGTTGAGGGGCAGCATGTAGATGAAAAATAGAAGGGGGCCAAGGATAGATCCTTGAGCGACAGGAGCAAGAGCAAAAGCGATTGCAGATGATTTTCTGACAGGATAGGATGTGGCTCGCAGAGTTTTGAGCTTGTGTAAGATGGAACTGGCAAGGAGAGCATTGCAGGAATCCATCTTTGAGGTGATGAAGGAGTCGATAAGAAAGAAAGAACTTCCCTTTTTCACGTGCCTTTCACAGCCTCAGGACGTCCCAAAGTGCTTCACTGCCAATTAAGTATTTTAAAGTGTAGTCCCTATTGTAATGTAGGAAACGCAGCAGCCAATTTCTGCACAGCAAGGCCCCACAAACTGCAATGTGATAATGACCAGATAGTCTGTTTTTAGTGATGTTGGTTAAGGGTTAAATGTTAGCCAGGACACCGGGGAGAACGCCTCTGCTCTTCTTCGAAATAGATCTTTTACATAGCAACATAGAAACATAGAAGATAGGAGCAGGAGTAGGCCATTCGGCCCCTCGAGCCTGCTCAGCCATTCAATGAGATCGTGGCTGATCATCCTGTCCCTGACATCTCCCCATATCCCTTAATCCCGTTAGCCTTAAGAAATATATTCAACTCCTTCTTGAATATATTTAATGAATTGGCCTCCACTGCCTTCTGTGGTAGAGAATTCCACAGGTTCACCACTCTCTGGGTGAAGAAATTCCTCCTCATCTCTGTCCTAAATGGCTTACCCCTTATCCTTAGACTGTGACCCCTGGTTCTGGACTCCCCAGCCATCGGGAACATCCTTCCTGCATCCAGTCTGTCCAGTCCTGTTAGAATTTTATAAGTTTCAGTGAGATCCCCTCTCATTTTTCTAAACTCCAGCGAGTATAAGCCCAATCGACTCAATTTCTCCTCATACGCCATTCCTGCCATCCCAGGTATCAGTCTGGTGAATCTTCGCTGCACTCCCTTCATGGCAAGAACATCCTTCCTCCAATAAGGCGACCAAAACTGCACACAATACTCAAGATGTGGTCTCACCAAGGCCCTGTACAACTGCAGCAAGACATCCTTGTTCTTGTACTTGAACCCTCTCGCTACAAAGGCCAACATACAATTTGCCTTCTTAACCGCCTGCTGCACCTGCATGCTTACCTTCAGCGACTGGTGCACAAGAACACCCAGGTCTCGTTGCACTTCCCCTTCTCCCAATCTATTGCCGTTCAGATAATAATCTGCCTTCCTATTTTTGCCACCAAAGTGGATAACCTCACATTTATCCACATTATACTGCATCTGCCATGCTTCTGCCCAATCACCCAACCTGTCCAAATCATAATGGAGTTTCTCGGCATCCTCTTTACAACACACACGCCCACCCAGCTTTGTGTCATCTGCAAACTTGGCGATATTACATCTAGTTCCCTCGTTTAGATCATTTATATATATTGTGAATAGCGGGGGTCCTAAGACTGATCCCTGCGGTACCCCACTAGTCACTGCCTGCCAGTCGGAAAAAGAGCCATTTATTCCAACTCTTTGCTTCCTGTCTGCCAACCAGTTCTTTATCCAAGTCAGTACCTTGCCCCCAATCCCATGTGCCTTAACTTTACACGCTAATCTCTTATGTGGGACCTTATCGAAAGCCTTCTGAAAGTCCAAATACACCACATCCACTGATTCTCCCTTATCTATTCTACAATTTACATCCTCAAAAAATTCCAGTAGATTAGTCAAGCACGATTTACCTTTTATAAATCCATGTTGGCTTTGTCCGATCCTCTCACTGTTTTCCAAGTGCTCTGCTATTACATCTTTTATAATGGGCTCTAGCATTTTCCCCACTACCGATGTCAGGCTTACCGGCCTATAATTCCCCGTTTTCTCTCTACCACCTTTTTTGAATAGTGGGGTAACATTAGCTACCCTCCAATCCATGGGAACTGTTCCAGAGTATATAGAATTTTGGAAGATGACCAGCAATGCATCTACTATTTCTAGGGCCACTTCCTTAAGTACCCTAGAATGTAGATTATCAGGCCCTGGGGATTTATCGGCCTTCAATCCCGTCAATTTCCCTAACACCATTTTCCTACAGTACTGATTTCATTCAGTTCCTCCCTCTCATTAGACCTTATATTCCCCGACATCTCTGGGAGGTTATTTGTGTCCTCCTTTGTGAAGACAGAACCAACGTATGTATTTAATTGGTCTGCCGTTTCTTTGTTCCCCATTATAAATTTCCCTGATTCTGACTGCAAGCGACCTACACTTGACTTCACCAATCTTTTTCTCTTCACATATCTATAAAAAAATTTACAGTCAGTTTACATGTTCCCTGCAAGCTTATTCTCATACTCTATTTTCCCCCTCTCAATTAATCCCTTTGTCCTCCTTTGCTGAATCCTAACCTGCTCCCAATCCTCAGGTTTAATGCTTTTTCTGGCCAATTTATATGTCTTCTCCTTGGATCTTATGCTGTCCCTAATTTCCCTTGTTAGCCACGGTTCAGTCACCTTTTTTGTTTTATTTTTTTGCCAAACAGGGATGAACAAATTCTGCAGTTCATCCATGTGAGCTTTGAATGTTTGCCATTGCCTATGCACCGTCAACCCTTTGAGTGACATTCCCCAATCAATCCTACCCAACTCCTGCCTCATACCATCGTAGTTTCCTTTATTTAAATTCAGGACCCTAGTCTCTGAGTCAACTACTTCACTCTCCATCTTAATGAAGAATTCTATCATATTATGATCGCTCCGACCCAAGGGGCCTCGCACAACAAGATTGCTAATTAATCCTTTCTCATTACATAATACCCAGTCTAAGATGGCCTGATCTCTAGTTGGTTCCTCGACATATTGTTCCAGGAAACCATCTCGTATACACTCCAGGAATTCCTCCTCCACAATATTGTTACTAATTTGGTTAGCCCAATCTATATGTAGATTAAAGTCACCCATGATAACTGCTGTGCCCTTATTGCACGCATCTCTAATTTCCCGTTTAATGCCATCCCCAACCTCCGCATTACTGTTTGGAGGTCTATATACCACTCCCACTAACGTTTTCTGCCCTTTGGTATTTCTCAGTTCTACCCATACAGATTCCACATCATCAGAGCTAATATCCTTCCTTTCAATTGTGTTAATCCCCTCTTTAACCAGCAATGCTACCCCACCTTCTTTTCCTTTTTGCCTATCTTTCCTGAATATTGAATACCCCTGGATGTTGAGTTCCCAGTCTTGGTCACCCTGGAGCCATGTTTCCGTAATCCTAATCATATCATATCCGTTTACCTCTATTTGCGCAGCTAATTCATCCACCTTATTATGAATGCTCCTCGCATTAAGACACAAGGCCTTCAGGCTTGGTTTTTTTAACACTCTTACACCTTTTAGAATGATTATTTACTGTGGCCATGTTTGTTTTAAACCCTTGATTTCTCTGACTGCCACCTTTGTTTTTCTCCTTCCTTTCTTTTGCTTCTATCCTTGTTTCCCTTTCCTCTGTCTCCCTGCTCAGGTTCCCAACCCCCTGCCATTTTAGTTTAAACCCTCCCCCAGAGCACTAGCAAACACTCCCCCTAGGACATCGGTCCCGGTCCTGCCCAGGTGCAAACCGTCTGGTTTGTACTGGTCCCACCTCCCCCAGAACCGGTTCCAATATCCCAGGAATTTGAATCCCTCCCCCTTGCACCATTCCTCTAGCCACGTATTCATCTGAAATATCCTTCTCTTTCTACTCTGACTAGCACGTGGCACTGGTAGCAATCCTGAGATTACTACCTTTGAGGTCCTATTTTTTAATTTACCTCCTAACTCCCTATATTCAGCTTTTAGGACCTCATCCCATTTTTTACCTATATCGTTGGTACCTATATGCACCATGACAACTGGCTGTTCACCCTCCCCTTCCAAAATGTTCAGCAGCCGTTCTGAGACATCCTTGACCCTTGCTCCAGGGAGGCAACATACCATCCTGGAGTCTTGTTTGCGGCCGCAGAAACGCCTATCTATTCCCCTTACAATAGACTCCCCTATTACTATAGCTCTCCCATTCTTTTTCCTCCCATCCTGTGCAGCAGAACCACCCATGGTGCCAGGAAGTTGGCTGCTGCTGCCTTCCTCTGATAAGCCATCTCCCTCACCAATATCCAAAGCGGTATATCCATTTGAGAGGGGGATAGCCAGACGGACCCCTGCACTACCTGCCTGCGCCTACTACTCTGCCTGGTGGTCACCCATTCTCTTCCTGCCTGTGCAGCCTTTACCTGCGGTGTGACCTACTCCCTAAACGTGTTATCCACGATGTCCTCAGCATCATGAATGCTCCAGTATGTATCCAATCGCAGCTCCAGCGCCGCAATGCGGTCTGTCAGTAGCTGCAGCTGGATACACTTCCCGCACACATGGTCGTCAGGGACACAGGAAGTGTCCCTGAGTTCCCACATAGCGCAGGAGGAGCATACCACGGGGCCGAGCTCTCCTGCCATGACTTACCCTTTAATTAATTCAAATTAAATTAAATCAAATCAATCCCACCAATTACACTACAATTAAATGATATACTTAAGGGCCCTGGTTTACCAGCAGTCGCCGCTACACCATAGACACCCTATAAACTATAAACCACACAATTTAAGTTTGGAAAAAGGAGAAAGAGAGAAATACTCACCAACCAATCACTTACCTGCTTTCTGGTGACGTCACACTTTGATTACTTTTTACTTCTCTCTCTCCCTCCCTCTGAGCTCGGAGATTGGTAAACCTACCTGCTCCTTGCCGCCTCTTAAATCACCGCCGCTGCCTCGCTCCACACAGGTCTGCCACCACTGCTGTGGGGCCTACCTGCTCCTCGCCACCTCTTAAATCACCGCCGCTGCCTCACTCCACACAGGTCTGCCGCCACCGGAGGGCAAAAGGTGACCTTGGTTTAATGTCTCATCTGAAAGGCAATGATACTCCACTCCCGGATCACTGACTGGTGATCTCCCTGCTAGAAAGCGTGCGGATGTTGGGGGAGGGCTGGCTTGACATGCTGCCAATGTTTGAAAAGATTGCGACACTCGCCACATTCACACAGGACGAATGGCGGCTTGAGCAGGCTACCAGAAGGCTGCCTGAGCTTTGGGAACTTCACCTCCACAAAGAGTAAGGGTCTTGCACAGAAGAGGGGAAAGAACATCGGCGCGGAATGGCGGGGGGAGGAGGGGGAAGAAATGGCGAGACAGCAGACGGAGCAACTTGTTTGGTTACCGCATCACTTACTTGCATTACCTCACTGCAGCGGCTTGTCACCACATAGAAATTATAACCCTGCCCACGGAATCTGTACTGTGGTCACATGGTGTCATTTCCAACAGGCTCGATCCCAAATACTTTGGGAGCATTATTTTCTTTTGTACATCTGGATTTCCCAACCTTCACTCATCCACATTTGAATCTGAACACTCAGTGGTTGGGGGCTTTTAGTTGGGCAGCATTTTACTTTCCATTTGAATGGAGACCGAAGAGTAGGAGGTAATATCAATACAGCAATGGTTGCTTCACACAGAGCTAGGAATCGGACCTCACTGTGTCAATTTTACCTATCTCTAGGCCACAGATTCTTCATGGACAGATCATAATCAGAGAATGTTACAGACCAGAAACAGGCCATTCGGCCCATCATGTCTTTGCCAGTGTTTTTTTCCTCCACATGAGCTAACGAGTATAATCCCATCTCCAGTCCTGTAATAGTCCTCTTTGTCAATCAGGTAAAGGTAGAGGAAATAGGGTGAAAAGAGGCGAGAGGTACACTGTATTTCTTTTTTTAAGTATTTATTTTAGAAACAGGTGTCATCACACTTATAAACCAGATTGTTTACCTCACCTCCATTGCCACTAAAACCTTTACGTGTCAGCCTTGCCTCAGTGGCAACACTCACCCCTCTGAGTCAGAAGGTTGTAGGTTCAAGACCAATTTTTTTTAAAATTCGTTTATGGGATTTGGGCGTCAATGGCAAGGCCAGCATTTATTGCCCATCCCTAATTGCCCTTGAACCGCTGCAGTCTGTGTGGTGAAGGTACTCCCACAGTGCTGTAAGGTAGGGAGTTCCAGGATTTTGACCCAGCGACGATGAAAGATCGGCGATATACTTCTAAGTCAGGATGGTGTGTGACTTGCAGGGGAACTTGGAGGTGGTGGTGTTCCCATGCGCCTGCTGCCCTTGTCCTTCTAGGTGGAAGAGGTCGCAGGTTTGGGAAGTGCTACCGAAGAAGCCTTGGTGAGTTGCTGCAGTGCATCTTGTAGATGGTACACACTGCAACCATGGTGCGCCAGTGATGGTGGAAGTGAATGTTTGAGGTGGTAGATGGTATGCCAATCAAGCGGGCTGCTTTGTCCTGGATGGTGTCAAGCCTCTTGAGTGTTATTGGAGTTGCACTCATCCAAGCAAGTGGAGAGTATTCCATCACACTCCTTACTTGTGCCTTGTAGATGGTGGAAAGGCTTTGGGGAGTCAGGAGGTGAGACACTCGCTGCAGAATACCCAGCCTCTGACCTGGTCTTGTTGCCACAGTATTTATATGGCTGGTCCAGTTAAGTTCCGGGTCAATGGTGACCCCCAGGATGTTGATGGTGGGGGATTCGGCGATGGTAATGCCATTGAATGTCAAGGGGAGGTGGTTAGACTCTCGCTTGTTGGAGATAGTTATTGCCTGGCACTTCTGTGGTGCGAATGTTACCTGCCACTTATCAGCCCAAGCCTGAACGTTGTCCAGGTCTTGTTGCATGCGGGCATGGACTGCTTCATTATTTGAGGAGTTGTGAATGGCGCTGAACATCCCCATTTCTGACCTTCTGACCTTCTAAACTTGAGCACATAATCTAGACTGACTCATCAATGCAGTACTGAGGGAGTGCTGCACTATCAGAGGTGTCATGTTCTGCATAAACTGTTAAACCAAGGCCCATGTCTATTCCCTCGGGTGATCATGGTACTACTGAAGCAAGAGCAGTAGAGTTCTCCTGACATAACGGCGACTGTATTTCAAAGGTACTTTATTGGCTGTAAAGTGCAAAAGGCACTATATAAATCCAAGTTCGTTGTTTCTTTAGTATATTTTTTAAAATTTACTCATCTCTCTATCCCAAGGGCAATTCTACCACCCCACCTGCTCCTTTATTCATTAATCTGCTTATTAATCAGCATGCAAGTAATGGCCTGCAGTTAAAGACACACCCACTCATACGTAGACTGAGAGATTTCTCATGTTGTCATCTGCCATGAGCCGTCCGGTCTAACCAGGAAAGGGTTTCGTCATTCTGGTTGAGCTTTGTTTAAATGTTTTGTGTCATTTTTTTTTTTGTCCTGTCGAGAAGCCCAGAGGAAACTCTTGATGACGCGGCAGGAAGTGAGCCAGCTCAGTGAGGTAGTGTACTACCCTTGAGAGAATGACCACAAGTAAAAATATGGCTTTTAACCACCTCCCTGGTGCTGGCCTTGGCTCAGTTGATAGCACTCTCGTCTCTGAGTCAGAAGGTTGTGGGTTCAAGCCCTACTCCAGAGGCTTGAGCACATAATCTAGGCTGACACTCCAGAGCAGTACTGAGGGATTGCTGCACTGTCGGAGTTGCCGTCTTTTGGATGAGACGTTAAACCAAGGCATCACCTGTCCTCTCAGGTGGACTTAAAAGATCACAGGGCACTATTTCGAGGAAGAGCATGGAAGATCTCCCCAGTGTCCTGGCCAATATTTCTCCCTCAACAAACATCACTAAAAATAGATTATCTGGTCATTATCTCATTACTGTATGTCGGCAGACTGTGCAGAAATTGGCTACTGCATGTCCCATAATGGCATCCTAATTGAGAGATGCTAAGCTGTAGAGAAAACTATGACGACTGGACATGGTAACAGAGGCACTATAGGTTTCTACACAGATAAGCTAAGATGGGCCAAATAACTTGCTTCTTTCATCTATCTTCTAATCTTCAATATATGATTATTAGGAGAAAGGTATACAATTGATACTTTTTATGGCCCTTTTCCTCTCAGTTTTTTCCCTTTCCTGAAGGCATTGATATATGGGGTATTACAACAACAACAACTTGTATTTATATAGCATCTTTAACATAGTAAAATGTCCCAAGGCGCTTCACAGGAGTGTTATCAAACAAAATTTGACACTGAGCCACATAAGGAGATACTAGGAAATGTGACCAAAAGCTTGATCAAAGCGGTAGGTCTTAAGGCGTGTCTTAAAGGAGGAGAGAGAGGCGGAGAGGAATTCCAGAACTTAGGGTCTAGGCAGCTGAAGACATGGCCACCAAAGGCAAAGCAATGAAAATCAGGGATGTGCAAGAGGCCAGAATTGGAGCAGCGCAGAACTCTTGGAGGGTTGTAGGGCTGGAGGAGGTTACAGAGATAGGGATGGTGCGAGGCCATGGAGAGATTTGAAAACAAGTTCCACAGACACCAGCCAGTTCCCATTTTTTTGGGTTGGTATAGAGTTACGTCTGCCGGAATTTCGCACAGGTGGATATCAGGTGAGGAGCAGGGGGTGGTGGGCTTGACTGTGTAGCCCCCTGTCCTCGGTCCTCCCAGATTCATTGCCTTGGGAGTACATGGGAGGAATGGTGAGATTTTAAGGAGCACCTGTGAAATCAGAAATTCAGGAGAGGAGGAAAGAATGGAGGGGGAGGCGGCAAAGCGTAAAAAAGAGAACCTCCATCATTTATCTTTGGGAGTGATGTCAGGCAGTCACTGCAGTCAGGCAGGTTGTACAGGTCCTCAGGAATGAAACAGGCTTGTCTGCATTGTCAAATCTCAATTCTCCTGGGCTGCCTGTGACCAGGAAAGTACTCGACCTTTCGAAATGAAATAGAAATGAGTGAATCAGGGCATGTGGTCAAAGGGATATTTCTCCAGTTCCAGCCTCATTACCCACTGATGCCTAAGCTTTCTCATTGATTGACCATTGTGGGCTGTAACTGCCTTGGTGCAGTGTTTAACACATTCATGTTAAGTTATAATAGGTCAATGACTGCATTAAAATAGCACAGAGAAGGAGTTGATAGGATCTGGCATGCACTATCTGAAAGGGCGATGGAAGCAGATCCAATGGTAACTTTCAAAAAGGAATTAAGTATATACTTGAAAAGGAAAACAAATTGCAGGGTTATGGGGAAAGAGCAGAGGAGAAGACGAATTGGATAGCTCTTTCAAAGAGCTGGCAGAGGCACAGTGGGCCGAATGGCCTCCTTCTGTACTGTATGATTCTAAATAATTTAACACGAACACCTTAAACAGTGCATTATAAACCGGACACAGAGAAAATTAAACCCTGGCATGTACATAGTTAATTACCCGTATTTATGTGAATGGGATGATACTAGGGGTTAAAGTTATTTACTCAGACTGGTCGAAGGTGGGTAGTGGTGTTCCACAAGGTTTGGTGCTGGGACCACTGTTGTTCACCATTTACATAAACAACTTGGACTCAGGAATCAGAAGCATAATTTCAAAATTTGCAGATGACACCAAATTGGAGGGTATACTTAATACTGAAGAAGACTGTGACAAAATGCAAGAAGGCATTAAGAAGCTTACAGAATGGGTGTGTAAATGGCAAATAAATTTCATTATACACCATAGATAAATGCGAGGTGGTGCATGTTGATAGGAGGAATAAGGAGGCCACATACTTCTTGGGAATATGAGTTTAAAAGGGGTAGAGGAGCAAAGGGATCTAGGGGTTCAGATTCACAAATCATTAAAAGTAGCAACACAGGTTAATAAGGGCATAAAAGATGTAAATAAAGAACTGGGGTTCCTTTCTAGAGAAATAGAATTGAAAAGCAGAGAAGTTATGTTAAACTTGTATCGAACTTTGGTTAGACCACACTGAGTACTGTGCACAGTTCTAGTCTCCAAATTATAAAAAGGATATAGAGGCACTGGAGAAGGAGCAAAAAAGATTTACAACAATAATGCCAGAACTGAGTGGTTATAGCTAGTAGGAATGATTGAACAGGCTGAGGCTCTTTTCTCCAGAAAAGAGCAGGTTGAGCAGTAACCTGATAGAGGTCTTTAAAATTATGAAGGGGTTTGATACAGTAGTCGTATCAAAGATGTTTCCAGTTGTGGGGGAGTTTGAAACTAGAGGTCATAAATGTAAGATAGTCGTTAATAAATCCTACAGGAAATTCAAGAGAAATGTCTTTACCCAGGGCATGGTTAGAATATGGAGCTTGGAGTAGTTGAGGCGAATAGCAGAGATGCATTTAAGGGGAAGCTAGATAAGTAAATGAGGGAGAAAGGAATAGAAAGATATGCTGATAGGGTGAGATGAATTAGGGTGGGAGGAGGCTCGTGTGGAGCAGATGTGAAGGAATAACCAATATACCTATTCAGAAAAATACACCATTCTATAGAAGAATTTTGACTTTATTAAAACATGACAAACTGGGCTTGAAAATCTGGAAGCCTCAACAATCTAAAGCTGTGAACAGCATACAGGCTATTGAGATAAGATAAGTTGTTGACACTGAATCAATAGCCTTGTTGAAACAGAAGGTTAAAGGTTCCTGAAAGTCTGAAGCCTTGGAAAGAACACAATGGTACACCCAGTTAAAGTGTTTTAAACCAACATTTTGGAAAAGAAACACATAAATTAAAGAAACATATGCCTTCATGAAAATGACATCAAATGAAACACGAGAGATATAATTCTTAATGCAACCAGTTGAGGTAACTAAGAAAACAATGGTGCAGCCAGTTGAGGTGTTTTTAATTTACACTTCGGAAAGAGACACAAACAGAAGACTTTGGTAAGAATGACATCAAATAGAAACATCTGCTCTGCACCATTTTTTATGATAAGTTTTGAACACCTAAAGGTAGAGACACGATTCTTAATGCTACAAGCTGATCTGTAAAGCTTGCAGAAGTCAACAGAAAAATGACTAGAGATAATTAGCTTACATCAGCAGAAAACTTAAAAGGAAATACCACTGAGAAAGGGTATAAAAATTGGACTTTCAAATGGGAAGACAGATTTGCTTGAAGGGGCAAAGCGATTCTCAGGCTTCAGAGGCAAGCACTGTAAGTCTTCAACTCTTTGAGTCTCGGGGAATCAAAAAGGTACTGTATTTGATTTTGGTAGATATCCTGGAATAAGACTAAGAAATGTAAAAATGTAACAAAGTTAAGATTTGAGAATAAGGATCTCTGATAATAAGATTGTAAAAGCTTTTTGTATTTGTAATTGTTAATGTTGCGATTGAAATATTTATTGTAATTATATGTCGGTTCTTCAATAAATCTATGTATTTTTAGAATTGTCTCACATAGTACTTCTGTATCAAACTCACAAATTTAATCTCTGTACACTCTTTGGTGAGGAGTTGCAGAATTCTAGGGGAGTTTTCCGGACCCTCATAATATCCGGAAGGTTACAGTCTAGCTAAACTTATTAAAAGTGCTATCTGGAGGACGGTAACATCTTCAGGTTGTTCCTTTCCTTTAGGGAGAGATAGTCTGGACCTTTAGAGCCAATTAAGCATCTTTAGGATTTGGCTACCTCTAACTTTAGTTGAAAGTGAATGTCTGGGGAATACGCTTGATCCGGGGTAGCCCTAAAGGGTCTAGGACTAGTAATAATCCCTTCACATAAACACTGGCATAGACCTGTTGGACCAAATAGTCCATTTTGGTGCTGTAAATTCTATGTACTCTGACCTACACACAATATCATAGTGTGTGCATTCCCCTGCTAGGTATGATCTTAATTTTGATTTGTATGTTAATATTACAAATGTACAGAGAGCAGGTCCATACTTATACACAGCTGCTGGGTGATCCTGTTTGTGTTGCTATCGACTCTATGGCACAGAACTATCTTATGAAAGAGTCACATGATGATCCACGAGCTAGTTTATGGAGAGGAATGGATTAGGTCAATGGTGAATGGAGTCAGTATTATCAGCACCATTATCATCCATATACACTATCGCACCGGTCTTATCATTCTATAATGCTATAATTCTAGTCACACACTTTGGTTCACTTCCTGTCCAGTTTTCAGCTGATGGTGCATTTTATTTAAGACGAGTTTAATTTCTTTTTTTCCCCAAGTCAACCAGGCAGTGAAAGTCCATTTCTTCTGGTGTTTTGTCCGGTTGTCACACCTGGGCAGTTATCGAACATCAGGGTGCGATTTGGGCTACCCAAACTCCTCAGAGGTTGCATCAGAAGGCACTGTAACAGATGGCGGCCACGCTCCATCAACCAGTAAATATGGGACACGCAGATACATGTTAAAAGAATGGTCAGAGGGACAAAGAGAGGCCTGGAAAAAAAAGTACAGCTGCCGACACAAAACACAACAGTAACCATTTCTTTGAATACTTCAACAGTAAGAGAGCAGCCAGACACAAGTAAGAACCATTAACGATGCAAACAGGGATGAAACAGAGGATGATTAATATTCTGAATGACTGTATCCTCCAAGTATTCACAATGGATGAAATTCTTTCCCTAAGCAGAGATAAACTAAGCATAATTGATGATTTCAATATAAATATAAGTGAGTGTCAGGCAGGCTAAAAGGGTTCAAATCAAGTAAATTCACAGGTATTAACAAAAACGAGGGACGAGATTTGTGAGGCATTGACGTCATTATTAAGACGTCACTGGACACTGAGGAGTGTTGATAGATTGGAAACAGGCTAACATAGTGCCCCTTTTCAAAAAAAGTGACGAGGCAGACACAGACATAGGCAAATGTAGACCCGTTAACCTACTTCAATTTTATGTTAAATCATGGAATTAATTATCAGGTGTAAACTTGCAGAATATCTGCACAATAATAAGTTGATATATAACAGTCAGCATGAATTCAGAAGGGGAACATCATGCCTGACCAACCTTCTTAGCTGTTTTGAGGAAGTGACATTCCCAGTGGACTGTGGAAAGCCCTAGTACGTGTTGTACCTAGACTTCCAAAAAAACATTCGACAATGTTCCACATGAAAGGCTATCTATTAAGGTTAAAGTGGTGGGGACTTCGGGTAAACCTCGGACTTGTTAATAAATTGGCTGAAGGATATAAAATAGTGAGTGCTTGCATTTGTATAGCCCCTTTCACAACCTTAGGATGTCCCAAATCACTTCACGGCCAATGGAGATCTTTTGAGTTGTAGACACTGTTGCAATGTAGGAAACACAGCAGCCAATTTGTGCACAGCAAGGTCCCACAAACAGCAATGACCAGATAGTCTGATTTAGTGATATTGGCTGAGGGGTAAATATTGGCCAGGACACCTGGGAGAACTCCCATGCTCGTCTTTGAAATAGTACCATGGGATCTTTTACAGCCTCCTGAGAGGGCAAACAGGACCTCGGTTTAACGTTTCATCTGAAAGACAGCACCTCTGACAGTGCAGCACTCCCTCAGTACTACACTGGAGTGTCAGCCTAGATTTTGTGCTCAAGTCTCTTGAGTGGGACTTGAACCCTCAACCTTCTAACTCAGAGGCAGAAGCGCT
Organism: Somniosus microcephalus; assembly: GCF_052327205.1. Taxonomy (NCBI): domain Eukaryota; kingdom Metazoa; phylum Chordata; class Chondrichthyes; order Squaliformes; family Somniosidae; genus Somniosus; species Somniosus microcephalus. Next base: position 129,242,811 of record NC_140994.1, read on the forward strand.
ACCAACTGAGCACTTAATGGAATTACGTCAGGATTGGGAGGGGGGGTGGTGGGTGGGGAGTACTGAGTAGGGTGCCCCAGGAATCAGCGATGGAAAAACTAATGCTTTTAATTTGCATCAGTGACTTGCAATCAAAAACTCAATGCAAATTGGTCAAAGTTGCAGATGCTACCAAACTAGGAGAGGCAGTGGAATTAAAGGAGGCAGCTTAGAAAATACAGAATGAGTTGTTCAAAAATACGTAGCTGGGCAGAACAATGGCAGATGAAATTTAATGTGGACAAGTATAAAGTACTGCACATGGGAAGGAAAAATTGGTGACACGGGCACTCTGTGAATGGTGTTCAAATAACTATGGATAAAGTTGAATGACACCTAGGAGTCTTAGTAGAGCCAGTATTCAGCGGAGGTCGTTTTAACTTTGGCTGATGGTGTAAAATAGGAGATCTTGTATCGACCACCCATTATATGCCTCTCCTAATTTTCCTCTCCATTTACTGCAAACGAAAGGCTTGAATTATGATGAAGAATTGGAGAAACTTGAATTTTCCAGCCTTGAATGGAGGCAAATGAGAGGTAACCTTATAGAGGTATGAAACCAGTTCCGCATGCTACCATGATATAGATAGCATCATGACAGCAGTGGTGTCCATATGAAAGGACCCACTTGCATTTATACACCACCTTTAATACAATCCAAAGTGCTTCGTAGTTGTTGAATTACTTTTGAAGTGTAGCTACTGTTATTTTCTCAGTAAACATGTCAGCCAATTTGCACACTGCAAGATCCCACAAACAAGGAGGGGTAGACTGGTGCAAGAGCGATCCAAGGCTTCCCAAAGGAGCACTCCTGCACCTCCTGGCCCACAAGGAAACCTGAAAAATAAATTTAAAACTTACCTTCTGGGTCCCTTCTGGCCCAGGATCCGGCTCCTGGCAGGATTTCAGCTTGAAATTGCAGATCAGGTCCTGATGACATCATCGGACCCAATCTGCATATTTAAAGTAGGGCCCCGCTTTCTTCATGTGGGAGTCCTGTCCGCCTGCTCAAAAGAGCAGGTTAATATTGTAATGTATGTACCTTTAAGGGAGAGAACTACTTTTTACAGCTCCTGTATACTGTAGTAGCGGCAGTGACCACACCTGTATATAAACCCGGAGTAGTGATCTGTACAGTTAGTTCTAGAGTAACCCTCATTCAGTAAACACCTGTTGCACCGTTTCTCCTGCAGTCTGTGTCTTATTATACACAGACACAACATTGGCGATGAGCAGATTCGAACCTACCTGCAACTCTACATCACCTCCCAGGGATTCACTCCTGGAGAACAGTGGAAGGAGGTCGAGTCCAGAAGCATAGGCGTCGACCATGGGCAACCGCCCAGTCATCCAGTGGAGATTTGAGCATCGCAGGGGAGGCTGTCGAGAGCCAGGCTTGGCTTTCCAGTCACGGTGGTCCAGCGAAACGGGCTGGCAACAGGTACTGCGCAGACCCTTCCCAGACAGCGGCAGCTAGAGCCGACCGAGCGGCACAGAAAAAGGCCGAGCAACGTCGACGGGGGAGAGAGAGAGGGCAGAACGCACAGGGCGCAGACGGAGTTCAGGACCGAGCGGCGTCAATGGGGAGAGAGACGAGAGAGAGCAGAGCGCAGCCGGTGTTCAAGGGCCGAGCAGCGTCAACGGGGGAGAGAGACGAGAGAGAGCAGAGCGCAGCCGGTGTTCAAGGGCCGAGCAGCATCAACGGGGGAGAGAGGCGCGCAGGAAAACGCGAGGCACTGCCATTGCCATGAGTACCGCAGAGAGCGGCATTGGCAGCAGCGCAGGAGCAGCGCACGAAACCCACAGGGTGTCGCCATTTGCCACGAGGACCGCCGAGAGCGGCGTTGGCAGCAGCGCGGGAGACGCCATTTTAAGTTGCAGCGGGGAAGGAAGAAAAGCGCGGGAGACGCCATTTTAAGCCACAGCGGGGAAGAAAGGAAAGCGCGGGAGACGCCATTTTAAGCCAGTCTAACCACACCCAAAAATGCCAAAGAGTGGCAGTATCACAGCGTTCGACAATGAAGTCGAAGATTGGACGACATATGTTGAACGCATAGAAGTATACTGCAAGACGAATGAAGTGCCAGATGACAAGAAAGCGCTGGTATTGTTGAATTCAATGGGTGCAAAAAGATATGGCTTACCTAGTAACCCCAGAGAAGCCAGTAGAAAAGGATTTTGAAAACATAGTGTCAATCCTACAGGACCACTTAAACCCCACACCGCTGCTGGTAGCAGAAAGATTTAAGTTTCACAAAAGGAACCAGCATAAAGATGAAAGTAATGCTGAGTATTTAATGGAACTGCGCAAGCTATCGAAACACTGCCAGTTTGGAACGGGACTAGCAGATACTTTAAGGGACAAGTTTGTGTGTGGGCTTCAAAGTGAAGGAACCCAGAAACGGCTTCTATCAGAAAAGGATCTTACGCTGGACAAGGCTTTCAGCATTGCAGTATCACATGAAGCAGCAGCACGGGGCGCTGCAGTGATACAACGGAGACCGCAAGAATATGGCACAAATGAAATGTCATACGGAACAGTGAAGTGCTATCGCTGCGGCAGAACAACACACGACCATAATGATAATGATTGCTGGTTCAAGGACAAAGTGTGCAGACAGTGTGGAAAAGTAGGACACATAGCAAGAGTCTGCAGGTCGGGAAAGACAACCAGCAGCAAGAAATCTCCACAGGAGAAGTACAAGAAGGTACATAAGGTGGCGGAGAGTAGTTCAGACGAACAGAAAAGTGATACAGACTCCGGAAGCAAGGAGCTGGGTTGTCTGAAACTACATAATGTGATCAAAATGGAGGATCACCAAACTATCTGGGTCACGCACAAGATAGCAGGAGTCCAAGTGAAAATGGAATTGGACACAGGATCAGCCCTAACAGTCATAAACCGAAGGGACTACAAGCGGCTATTCTCACATATACCCTTGAGAGATACAAAGATTGTCTTGAAGACGTACACGGGGCAAAAGGTCTACCCCAAAGGAAAAATAAGGGTGAACGTTATATATAACGGCAAGGAAACACCAAAAATGGACCTATATGTATTGCCAGATGGAGGACCACCACTACTAGGACGTGAATGGATCTGGAAGATACAGCTAGATTGGCATTCCATACAAGCACTGACTGTAGATGCCAAAAAGGATGACGACGTCACACCTGGACGACTGTAAAAAATGCTAACTGACGCACAAGAAGTGTTCCAGCAGGGACTCGGAACACTAAAAGGCATAACAGCAACGATCAAAATAGAGAAAAATGCAAGCCCAAAGTTTTTAAGGCCAGACCGGTACCTTATGCGATCCGCCCAGCCGTCAAAGCAGAGCTGGAAGGTTTGGAACATTCAGGAGTACTGTCCAAAGTGGACTGGAGCGAGTGGGCTACACCCATCGTTCCTGTAATGAAGAGGTCGTTGAGTAATACGCCTGGGGAACCAAAGAAGGTTCGCATCTGTGGGGACTTTAAGGTGACAGTGAACCCAGTCCTTCACACTGTACAATATCCGCTTCCGCGGATTGAAGATATTTTCGCCTCGCTACCTGGAGGGAAACGCTTCACTAAGATTGATCTGGCCCAGGCGTACCTGCAAATGGAGGTAGAAGAAGCCTCAAAACAGTACGTCACGATCAACACTCATAAAGGTCTCTACCAATACAACCGGCTGGTGTTCAGGGTAGCATCAGCTCCGGCTATTTGGCAAAGGGCAATGGAACAAGTTCTGCAAGGGATTCCAGGGACCCACTGTTATTTGGACGACATCCTGGTCACGGGCGAAAATGACAGTGATCACCTCGCCAACCTGGAGCAGGTGCTCACTAGATTGAAGGAATATGGGCTCCGAGCTAATCGCCACAAATGCGAGTTTTTCCAGAAGCAGATCTTGTATTGTGGCCACGTTATTGATAAAGGGGGGTTACATAAGTCCCCTGAAAAGATTGAGGCAGTAGTCAAGGATCCAGCACCGGAAAATGTGTCACAACTGAGGTCGTTCCTCGGGCTGGTGAACTACTATCATAAGTTCTTGCCGAATTTGTCTACAGTACTACACCCACTGAACACCCTACTGCAAACGGGGGTACCATGGAAGTGGAGTGATGAATGTAAACGAGCTTTCCAGAAGAGCAAAGCATTGATCACATCAAAAGAGGTGTTGGCTCATTTCAACCCAGCACTACCAATTTGGTTGGCGTGTGATGCATCACCCTATGTTATTGGAGCGGTGCTGTTGCACAAATTCCAGGACGGCTCGGAGAGGCCAGTAGCCTTTGCGTCTCGGTCACTAACCTCAGCCGAGCGTAACTACGCCCAGATTGACAGGGAGGCCCTCAGCCTAGTGTGGGGAGTAAAAAAGTTCAATCACTATCTGCACGGGCAGAAGTTCACCTTGCTGACTGACCACCAACCACTTGTCTCCATCTTTAATCCAAAGAAGGGCGTTCCGGTGATGACTGCGCAACGGCTGCAAAGATGGTCCCTTTTTCTAGGGGCGCACCAATATGAAATCGAGTATAAGGGCACGAAACAGCATGGAAATGCTGATGGGCTATCACGCCTGCCACTGCCTACTGCGGAGGAAGCACCAGCAGTGGATCCTGTCGAAATATTTCATTCGACTATAATTGAATGCCTGCCAGTAACTAACGCTGGTATAGAGAAGGAGACCCGAAATGACCCGACACTGTCTCGGGTATATGATTTGACGGTGAACGGATGGCCAGCACATGGTGACTCACTGTTGCCAGCATTCTCATCCAGAAGAGAACAGCTGTCAGTATGCCAGGGGACCTTGATGCGTGGATCCCAAGTGGTAATTCCACCCAAGTTAAGGGAGAGAGTGCTCAATGAGCTTCACGAAGGTCATCTGGGAGGGGTGAAAATGAAAAGCCTTGCTAGGGCTTATGTGTGGTGGCCGGGGATCGATCAGCAAATCGAGGACCTGACAAAGAGCTGCTCAGGATGCCAGAAGGTCCAAAATGCACCACCACATGCCCCTCTACACCCATGGGAGTGGCCCTCATCTCCATGGCAACGGGTGCATATTGATTTTGCTGGTCCATTCATGGACTCAATGTTTCTAATAGCCGTGGATGCACACTCGAAATGGCCTGAGGTGATCAAAATGTCCTCCACCACCACGGAGAAAACTATTGCAGTCCTACGGACCATTTTTGCCAGGAACGGCTTGCCAGAGCAGATTTGCTCTGATAACGGACCACAGTTTGTGTCCAAAGAGTTTCGAAGGTTTATGAAAAGGAATGGGGTAAGGCATTACACATCCGCCCCGTATCATCCAGCCACAAATGGATTGGCTGAGAGGTTCATACAAACCTTTGAAAAAGCAGTAAAGGCCATGTGCGATGACGACATTCCACTGCAGCATAAGGTGGACAATTTCCTGTTAGCCTACAGAAATGCGACACATGCAGTCACCAACCAGGCCCCGGCCATGATGTTCTTTAACCGAAGGTTGAGATCTCGTCTGGATTTGCTCAGACCAAATGTACGAAGAGATGTTGAGAGTAAGCAATTCCAGCACATCAATGAGAAGCCGACAAGGAGCTTCAATGTAGGGCAACCAGTCTTGGCCTGCGACTACCGAACAGAGAAATGGCAACCAGGAACGATATGCACACGGCAGGGGCCACTAATGTACACAGTGGATGTTGGGGAGAACATTGTGAGACGCCATGTTGACCAGATCCTAGAGTCACAGGAATGAGTCAACCCCATGTCTCGGCCATACGTACCTGGTGAGGAACCCAACGTACAGGTCGCATCTATCTCAGAAACAATAGCATTGGAAGCTGATGAATCAACTGACGACAGGGTGCTAGAATCGCCTCCGCACCAAGAGCGAGACACCCGGGAAAGGCGTTATCCAGAAAGAATCAGGAAGCCTCCCCAAAGACTGAATTTATAAATAGACTATTTTCAACTAATGTTGCATGTTAAAAGTGTTAATTGTAATTAGTTTGATATTTAATTGTTAAATGAGTGTTATGGTACTGTTAATCTAAAAGGGGAGGAATTGTAATGTATGTACCTTTAAGGGAGAGAACTACTTTTTACAGCTCCTGTATACTGTAGTACCGGCAGTGACCACACCTGTATATAAACCCTGAGTAGTGATCTGTACAGTTAGTTCTAGAGTAACCCTCATTCAGTAAACACCTGTTGTACCGTTTCTCCTGCAGTCTGTGTCTTATTATACACAGACACAACAAATATGGGGACACGGCAGGAAGGAAGCGGGATCAGAGGGGGCAAGTGACTCCTTTTATTTTAACTGACCACCACCCCCGCCCAATTTCCACCAGGTGGAGGCAGTCAAAATCGGGGCCAGAGAGAGTAGCACCAAACGAGATAAAGTAAACGGGGATAGTGTCACATGGAGATCAATGTAGTTCAGCTGTCTGAAAGCTAGATTTTTTATTAGCAGTAAGGTGTGGCTGTGTTACCTTCCTCTTCTCTGGCTAATCTGCTGGACAATTTCAACATTTTCTATTTTTAACACAAATAGACACCTGTTTAGGATAAGGGGCCTGTTGCTAGAGATGCCACTCAGGAAAAATCCATGCCCTAAACTGTGGAGCACTTTGGGTGAATTCGCTTCCCCTTGCAACCATAAACTTCCTCTTTATCTTTAACCTCCACAGGTGGGTGAGAGGAGTTTTGATTTTCTTTCTAAAGGTCAGGAAGGCCCATTACATTGACGTTCATTCTACTATGCAGTCCCTACTTCTCCCCTGTATCATTATAATACTTATGAGAATACCTAGCCAGTGAGCTAAAGCTCTCTATTTGGACTCTCAGTAACTTTCCTACTCAGTTTCCACCGTGCAGATAATTGCATTGGAACAAGAACAAAAATGGAACTAGTTGTCCATTGTTTCTTATTTCTCGCGACTGTGTCTCTCAGTTTAAATTATTTTTTTAATTATCACGTTCTAGATGAAAGTTACACAGTCATTTCAAAATCAACCTATTGGCCAGAGACACAAATTTTCCTCCTGGGCAAATTTCCCACCATAGGAGGGTAGGAACAGGACTTCCGCTAGGATTCCCAATCCCACCGGGATCCTGATCCGTTTATCCTGTGTCAGGGCATGATTAATGATGCAAAGTGGGATCCTGGTGCGATGAGAAAGATGTGGCAACCAACATCTAAAATCAAATGATCTGGATTATCGCTGCTGTTTGTGGGACCTTGCTGTGCACAAATAGGCTGCCGTGTTTCCCTACATTACAATGATGATTACACTTCCAAAGTACTTCATTGGCCATACAGTGAGACATCCTGAGGTGGTTAAAGGTGCTATATAAATGCACGTCTTTCTTTATGTGGCAGTGTTTACAGTGCCATAAAGAAGAGGAGACAAAGTTAAATAGGACCAAAGGGCCCCAAATATCTGACAAGCCATCTTTATTTTCAAGCCTCAAGGCTCAAATAAAGTAATGTTGTGGGGCCAGAGGAAAGGGAGGGATGTCCACAATGAGGGTCTCTCCTCCAAAGGGGGGGTTTCATTGGGCCTCTGCCGCTGTTCCCGCGTCTACCACCCTTCTGGTGGGCCCTGTGGTTGATGACAGTAGCGGCTGAATGCAAGGAAATCAGATGGATCCCTAGGCCCTGCCACCCCACCATCATTTAAATGCAGTGAGTGATGAAGGGGCAACCAGTAGCCTTCCCTGCTGGGCCAGGGGAGAAAAATAGAGGTCATGCAGATATCGATTTATGGGCAGTACAGTGGAGGAAAATCCAGCCCACAAAATCTTCAGGACCCCTTTGAAAGGATGGGATATCCTTAACGTGCAAATATTTTGATTGCAAAATCCATTAAGAATAAATGTACTGAACAGGAACAATCATGGTATTCCACCTAAGGAGGCCGCTCTTGTGAGACAGCCAGTTAATGAAGCTTTGATCCCCATGTCCTCAGATTGTATCAAAGGCCTAAAAACACAGATGTTCTAAATTCACAATTCACATCAAACACCCAAGGATAGATTTGAACTTGCCGACTTCACGGCAACATAGTGGTTAGCACTGTTGCCTCACAGTGCCAGGGACCCGGGTTCGAATCCGGCCTCAGGTGACTGTCTGTGTGGAGTTTGCACATTCTCCCCGTATTTGCGTGGGTTTCCTCCAGGTGCTCCGGTTTCCTCCCACAGTCCAAAGATGTGCGGGTTAGGATGATTGGCTATGATAAATTGACCCTTAGTGTTAGGGGGATTAAATACGTGGGGTTACGGGGATAGGGTGGGATATGTGTTGGTGTAGGGGTTACAGGGATCGGGTGGGATATGTGTCGGTGCAGACTCGATGGGCCGAAATGGCCTCTATCTGCACTGTGGGGTTTCTGTGATTTCTGTGATCTGTGAACAGCAAACTGCAGGCTCACTTTTATGTCCCTTTTATGTCAAATGTTACAAAACTGCAGGCTCACTTTTATGTCCCTTTTATGTCAAATGTTACAATCAGCCCCATAATATTGGAATGGCCTCATTCATTCCTGTCCAGTGGGAGATAGCTTAGCTCCTGGGAGCGGAGGGGGGCGGGGGCGTACCCAAGAGGATTCTGATTGGCAGGTCGACAAGTCAATGCAGGGAGCTGGAGAGGGTCAGAGGTCAAGTCTTTGGCTTCCTATAAGCTGGAAAAGAACATTTTCCATTTCAGCCAGCCATACATCAAACACTCCCAGATCAGACTGAAACATATCTGACCCACAACCTCGATAGACCGCCCCCCTCCCCCCCAACACCACCATTGCACTATTGTGGAAAAGCATTTGCATATTTCCCACACCTGCTATCCTGCGGCCTCGCTGAGATTGCCAACTGTTGCAAACTTACGGACAGTTGTGCTCTTTGGGCCTACGTCTACTAGGGAGTTTCACATGGGGCCCTTACAGCCAGCAGACAGAGGGTCTCTTTTTGGATCCTTGGACTCCAGTAAAATAAACCTTTCAGAAACCAAGTCAGAGAAATAATTGATGCGTGCCCCACCGAACTTCCTGTTTGAGGGAGGAAGCCGAAACTGAATCAAGGCAGCTTAACTGGTGAGTTTTTACACTGAAGTGTTCAGTCCTCCTTTTGCCACTTTGCTCGAGAAAAGAAAAGATAAAACTTGCTGCCTTTTAAGCCCAAAAGTGTTTCAATCCGTTCAAAGTTCATGCTCCTCATTGCCTTGCTGATGGGAATGCTAGCTGACCAGAGTGACCGGCTGTGGATTCCCATTGAAAATAATGGAAACTCCTTAGCTTCTAGCTGGGAAACTTTTATGTGATAACTTGATACCTGGGAACAAGCCAAATACCAGGGGACCGCACACCAATAGGAGCTGGGACGGCGGGGGATCTTAGTCAACTTTTTTTCCCCAATCATGTTAGTCAAAGTGACGAATTGTAACTATTTTCCTAAAACACTGAGAAATGTTAGCCCTGGTCACATGGTAATGTGACGCCATTACCACGGTAACACGTCCTAGTTATTTAACGTCTGTTAGGTTTGTCTTGATGTGTTGACTTGGCTCAGTTAGAAGTAAGTTTCAGCCCCACCCCAGAGACTTGAGCTCATAATCCAGGCCAGCGCTCCTGAGGGAGTGCTGCACTGGCAGAGGTGACATCCCCTAGATGAGATGTTAAACCTGTGCAGGTAGATGTAAAAGATCGGGAGGCACTATTTGAAGACGAAAAGGGAGTTCTCCCCGGGGTCCTGGCCAACATTTATCTCTCAACCAATGGCAAAAAAAAAATCGATCATTTATCTGATACGCTGATAGATTTAGATGAGGAAAGATGGGAGGAGGCTCGAGTGGAGCATAAATGCCGGCATGGGCTGGTTGGGCCAAATGGCCTGTTTCTGTGCCATATATCCCGAGTAATCCTATGTAATCTCAACACGGTCTGTGAGACTTTGCTGGCACAGAATGGCTATTGCGTTTGTTTACAAAACAGACACTGCATTGCAAAAATAAAAAGGCAATTTGTTATTTGAAGCACTTTGAGAAATTTCGTGGACCCGATAAAAGTTTATGTAATGTGGGAGTGTGTGACTGTGAACACTGGAATGTGTGTGGGTGTGCGGGGAACTGTACTCATGACTCCAATTAGGTCCGGTCTTGAAATATCTTTCTTTTTGCTATGTGAAAGGTCCAGGATGATATGCCCTCTATTGGGCCCTTTTTCCTGACAGGGAAGAAGTACCTTACCTTGGCCAAAAATGGAAGCTATCAAGGTGAGAATTGCAGATGTGAATATTGCTTTGAGCCACTTGTAGTTGGCTTATTCTTATTTACTTCTCCCTTCCTCTGATATTCTCCCCTCCGTTACTGAAGGTGCTAACTGCCAGTGGCAGAGAGAAGTAAATGTTCTATGTTCCATGGGCACCAGCCCAGGCAGTGTCAGTCAGCTATTTGACCATTGAGGGCATCGCAATTTTGTCTTCACCCCATATCTACACACATGTACTCTCCAGCACAGGTCACTGATTAGTGATCAGGAACAGGAGCCTTGGCTGATACTTTTGCCTCCCTAACCCAGGGCAATGAAGTCAATTGCAGCTCCCCTACCTCCCCATCCAGTCTGAGATCAGCTCAGCAGATCAGGGATCAAACCAAGGGTTTTCCTTGTTTGCACAGCTCAGCTCCACGTCGGGACAGTGCAGTTGCTAACTGATCAAGCAGGGATCTGCTGAGCTCTCATGTTTTAAGCGTTGGAGTACTGGGCATAATTTCAAAATTTACACATGTTACGAAACTTGGAAGTGTAGTAAACAGTGAGGAGGATAGTAATAGACTTCAAGAGGACATAGACAGGCTGGTGGAATGGGCAGACACGTCGCAGATGAAATTCAATGCAGAAAAGTGTGAGGTGATACATTTTGGTAGAAAGAATGAGGAGAGACAATATTTGCTAAATAGCATAATTTTAAAAGGGGTACAAGAGAGAGACCTGGAGGTGCTTGTGCACAAATCTTTGAAGGTGGCAGGATAGGTTAACAAAGCAGTTAATAAAGCATATGGGATCCTGGGCTTTATAAATAGAGGCAGAGAGTACAAAAGCCAGGATGTTAGGCTAAACCTGTATAAAACACTAGTTTGGCCCCAGCTGGAATAGTGTGTCCAATTCTGGGCACCACACTTTAGGAAGGATGTGAAGGCTTTGGAGAGGATATGGAAGAGATGGAATATTTGAAGGAGAAAAAATTGCAGGGATATGGGGAAAGAGTGGGGGAGTGGGACTAACTGGATTGCTCTTCAAAAGAGCCGGCGCAGACTCGGTGGGCCAAATGGCCTCTTTCTGTGCTGTACTATTCTATGATTCTATGAAGTGTTGGATCCAAGCTGATAGGATAACAACTTCCCTGGACTTCTGACCTCCCTGTCACCCTTATTTTCATAGATTCATAGAAACTTACAGAACAGAAGGAGGCCGTTCGGCCCATTATGCCAGTGCTGGCTCTTTGAAAGAGCAGTCATGCTTAGTCCTGCTTTTTGTCCATAATGCTGTAAATTGATTATCCTCAAATACCTGTCCAACTGTGTTTTTAAATTATTTATGGAATCAGCTTCCAGCACCTTTTCAGGCAGAGCGTTCCAGATCCCGACAACTCTGAGTGAAAACATTTCTCCTCATCTCCCCTCTAGGTCTTTTTCCAAAGATTTTGAATCTATGACCTTGTAGGAGTCTACGTACTCCTAACAAAATATACTGAACTCGGAGAGGTTCAACAGAAAAGGTTTAATTGTTGAGACCACATGTTGAACACAAAAATGGCGTCAGAGCCTACACCAGGTCCGACTGCCTTTCATCAGTCCACAGCTTAGACTGCCCCTCCCCCGCTCTGGGCTTAACTGTGTTGCAGATCGAGTTTCTTAAAGGTGTGATCCTTCTTAAAGGCATGACGCCTGATTTATAGTCTACGGACCGAAAAGCGGATTGTGTCCTTTCTGTGATCGGTACGCCACACAGCTCCCCCCAGAATCCGCTAGTAGGGAGTGTACGAACCGGCGTGGTGGCTTGATGGCACGGCCGGAACGGCTCTTGGCGGTTGGTGTCGGGAGCGGGGCGGTCGGACGCGTCGGGCTCTTAGGCTGTCTGCCCCGCAGTGGGGGTTGGCCCACTTGAACGGGTTCGTCGGGCTCTAGGTGCGCCAGCTTGAGCCGGTCGACCGACACCTTGTCAGTTCTGCCGCCCACTTGGAGGAGGAAGAACTTGTTCCCCGTCTGGAGTACCTTGTAGGGTCCGTCGTATGGGGGCCGTAGAGGTCCTCGGTGGGCGTCATGGTGCACGAAAACAAATTTGGCCATGTGCAGGCTAGGTGGTACGCGGGTTGCTGGTTCGCCATGCCGGCCGGTGGGTACCGGAGCGAACTGTTGTGCTCGGTTGGCGAAAGCGCGGCGTTGCTGGTCAGCCGACCAGGGGGCCATGGCGGTGGGCAGGAACTCTCCGGGTACGTGCAGCGGCTGGCCATACACGAGTTCCACCGCCGAGGCTTGCACGTCTTCCTTGACCGCGGAGCGTAGGCCAAGTAGCACCCATGGGAGGCGGTTGATCCAAGCCTCGTCCTCGAGGCTGGCGCGGAGGGACGCCTTCATGGACCTGTGGAATCGCTCGCACAGTCCGTTGGTTTGGGGGTGGTAAGCCGTGGTGCGGTGAACGGCCACCCCGAGGTTTCGGGCGATGGCGGCCCACAGATCAGAGGTGAATTGCGGGCCTCTATCCGACGTTATGTCGGAGGGGACGCCGAACCGAGCGACCCAGGTCCCGATGAACGCCCTCGCGATGTCGGCGGTGGTGGTGGACATCAGTGGAATGGCCTCGGGCCAGCGGGTGGTACGGTCCACGATTGTCAGCAGGTGCGTGTGACCTTGTGATGGCGGCAGGGGGCCGACGAGGTCGATGTGGACGTGGTCAAACCTTCTTTCTGGCACGGTGAACTCCTCGAGTGGGGCTTTGACGTGCTGGTGGATTTTGGCACGCTGGCAAGCTATGCAGGATCTGGACCAGACGCGCACATCTTTGCGCAGGCCGCGCCAGACAAATCGGTTGGACACCAGTCTAATGAACACGCGGGTGCCGGGGTGTGAGAGGCCATGGACGATGTCGAACACCCGTTTCCGCCAGGACGCCGGGATTACGGGGCGGGGTTGTGCCAAGGAGGTGTCGCATTTGACTGTGACGGCGGACGGGCCGCAGGCGACGTCGGTCAGTCGCAGCCCTGAGAGGGTTGTGGGCGCGGAGAGCAGATCGGGGTCAGTGCGTTGCTCCGCTGCCAGTTGAGCATAGTCCACTGCCAGGTGGGCGCCGTGGACGGCGGGGCGGGATAGGCAGTCGGCCACCACGTTGTCTCGACCGGAGACATGCCGGATGTCCGTGGTGAATTCGGACACCGCGGTGAGCTGGCGTTGTTGCCTGGCTGACCACGGGTCCACAGATTTCGCCATTGCGAATGTCAGGGGTTTGTGATCGACAAACGCGGTGAAGGGGCGGCCCTCCAGAAGAAATCTAAAATGGCGGACTGCCAGGTACAGTGCGAGGAGCTCGCGGTCAAAGGCGCTGTATTTGGCCACCGGGGGGCACAGTTGGCGGCTGAAAAAGGCCAGCGGTTGCCAGGCCCCGTCGACCCACTGTTCGTACACAGCGCCGACCGCGTGGTAGGAGGCGTCTGTGGTGAGGGCCACCCTGGCGTTGGGCTGTGGGTGAGCGAGCATGGTGGCGTCGGCAAGCTCCTTTTTGGTCGAGTCGAAAGCGGTCAACATGTCCGCCGACCACTCGATCGCCATTCTGTCTTTCTTACCCCGGAGGGCTTCGTATAGGGCCGCATGAGGGAGGCCGCTCCGGGAATAAAGCTGTTGTAAAAGTTGATCATCCCCAAGAACTCCTGGAGGCCTTTGATGGTGGTAGGCCGGGGGAACTGCTGGACGGCTTGCACCTTGGCGGGCAGGGGAATGGCTCCGTCCTGCGTGATGTGGTGGCCGAGGAATTCGATCCTGCTGAGGCCGAATTGGCACTTGGCTGGGCTGATGATGAGCCCGTGCTCACTGAGCTGCTGGAACAGGGTGCGGAGGTGCTCGATGTGTTCCTGCTTGGAGGAACTAGCTACCAGGATGTCATCCAGGTAGACAAAGAGGAAATTCAGGTCCCGGAGGACCGAGTCCATGAGCCGCTGGAAGGCCTGGGCCGCATTTTTGAGGCCGAAGGGCATTCGGAGGAACTCGAATAGCCCAAAAGGGGTGATTATGGCCGTCTTGGGAACGTCCGTGGGGTGGACTGGCACCTGATGGTAACCGCGCACCAGGTCGACTTTGGAGAAGACTGAGCGGCCGGCCAGTCTAGCCGAGAAGTCTTGAATGTGCGGTATGGGGTACCGATCCGGCGTGGTGGCATTGTTTAGGCGCCGGTATTCCCCGCAGGGGCGCCATCCCCCGTCGGGTTTGGTGACGATGTGGAGTGGGGAGGCCCAGGGGCTGTTGGAGCGGCGGATGATGCCGAGCTGTTCCATTGTGGCGAACTCGGCCCGCGCGATCTCCAGCTTGGCCGGGTCCAGCCTGCGGGCGTGGGCATACACCGGTAGGCCTGTGGTGGGGATGAAGTGTTCTACCCCGTGCTTAGCAACTTTCGCGGAGAAGGTCGGGTTGGTGAGGGCTGGGAACTCAGCCAGGAGTGCTGAGTAGTTGTCCGTTGAGCGGGCACGGCACTGCCACGCCATTTCGGCGGGTTGGGGGGGTGCCATGGCGCACGGGATAGGTGACATGGTGTTCATGTCCACGAGGCGGCGCCGAGGCATGTCGACCAACAGGCCGTGGGCGCACAGGAAATCCGCACCGAGGAGCGGGGAGAGCACCTTGGCGGTGATAAACTCCCAGTGGTAGCGGCGGCCTGCGAGGTCGATGGTGACGGTGCGGGTGCCGTAAGTCCGGATGTCGGTGCCGTTGGCGGCAGCCAGCGCAGGGCCGCGGCCGCCTCGCTGGATCTCGAGGGCGGACGTGGGGATGATGCTGCGCTGCGCGCCCGTGTCGCATAGGAAACGGCGTCCGGAGGCGCTGTCCGTAACGTACAGCAGCGCGCCTGCTTGCCCCACGGCCATCGTGTAGGCCGGTGTGGGGGCGGTTGGAAACGTGCAGGGATGGCTGCAGCGGCGTGCCCGTGCGCCGAACCGGGTATGGAAGTAGCAGTAGCCCTGGGTCGGAGGGCTTGGGGGACGTGGGGGCCTGGGGGGCCTCGTGGCCGAGTTGTGTGGCCGCGCGATAGAGGGTGGAGCGCGCGCCGACGCTGCGGAGGCCAGGTCGGGGGTGACAGCGTGGTTGGAGCCGGCGGACAGGAGCTTATCGGCTTCGTCGGCCAGGTCCTCAAGGTCCGTGAGGCTGGACGCCACGATCGCTGGGCGGATGCTGGGGGGTAGTTGGCGGATAAAGAGCGTGCGGAAGAGGGAGCCGGGCAGTTTCTCGTCGGTCAGAGCAAGCATGTGTGAGAGCAAGTCTGACGGCGTGGAGTCACCGAGGCCCGGGAGGTCGAGGAGGTGGCAGTTGCGCACGAATTGGGAGGCTGTGAATTTTTTAAGGAGCGCGGCCTTGAGAAGGGTTTTGTAGTGTTGTCCAGACTTTCGTGATTGTGGAGCTGCCCAGGGAGGCGAGGAGGTAGTCGTACATCGTTGCGTCGGCGGTGATGCCGCGGAGTCGGAATTGCGATTCGGCTTGAAGGAACCAGGCAGTGGCTAGGTTCTCCTAGAACTCCGGCAGCTTCACAGAAACTGCGTTTGTGTCAGCCATGGTTACGCTTAAGAGTCGTCCTGAGCGTCGGGGTCACCAATGTAGGAGTCTACGTACTCCTAACAAAATATACTGAACTCGGAGAGGTTCAACAGAAAAGGTTTAATTGTTGAGACCACATGTTGAACACAAAAATGGCGTCAGAGACTACACCAAGTCCGACTGTCTTTCATCAGTCCACAGCTTAGACTGCCCCTCCCCCGCTCTGGGCTTAACTATGTTGCAGATCGAGTTTCTTAAAGGTGTGATCCTTCTTAAAGGCATGACGCCTGATTTATAGTCTACAGACCGAAAAGCGGATTGTGTCCTTTCTGTGATCGGTACGCCACAACCTCTAGTTATTGACCCACTCACCAGAGGGACTTTTTCCCTAGTTACTCTATCAAAACCTCTCATCATCTTGAACACCTCTATTAGGACACCTTTTAACCTTCTATGTTCCAAGGAGAACAGTCCTAACTTTTCCAAGCTCTCCTTATAACTGCAGTCCCTCATCCCTGGTAACATCCTGGTAAACCGCCCAGAACTGTCCACAATACTCCAGCTGAGCACTACCCAGTGATTTATAAAGTCACAGTCCATGAATTAAGAAGGGTTTAATACCTTTTGAATTAAATAAAATCTTTAACGCTCTGACCATGAGCAGTTTATAATACATAAATAAGACATAATCCGTCTTTCGGATGAGACGTTAAACCGAAGCAGTCTGCCCTCTCAGGTGGATGTAAAAGATCCCACAGCATTATTTGAAGAAGAGCAGAGGAGTTATCCTCAGTGTCCTGGCCAACATTTATCCCTCAACAAACATCACTAAATCAGATTATCTGGTCATTACCACATTGCTGTTTGTGGGACCTTGCTCAGTACAAATTGGTTGCTTACATTGATTACACTTCAAAAAAGTACTTCAATTGGCTGTTAAGCGCTTTGGGATGTCCTGAGGTCATGCATGGCACTACAGAAATGCACATTCTATCAATTTGTACAGGCCGTGCCTTTTCCAGTAATCAGCTTGCACTGATTGACATTCCGGCAAGAACGGTGACTTGGATGAGATACCAGTGAACAGCTGGCAATGGTGGAGCCTTATGGAGTTAGAGTCAGCACCTTTGGGGTGGGGTTGGGGGGCGCGGGGTGGGGGGTGCTGGTGGGTGCAGGTTGGTCAGGAAGAAGGGAGGGTTTTGGGGAGGGAATTTTCGAGAGCTGATTTTACAAATTTGTGCTCCCGGGGAAGAACATTGCCTTTATCACTGGTACAGTTCCCACAATTTTCTGGATGGAAAATCATGAGGAGCCCGCCTGCAATTTCCCAATGAGTGCTTTCAGCGGGTAAGGCTCCCCCACTGGGTACTTGCAATCAAAAAATTGGCCCTATGAAGTACGTGACACAATCTGTTACAAGGCGATCAGCACATCGGGCAATACAAGTTCAGCGATGAAGCTCTTACAGCATGATTTGCCCAACAGAATGGAGTTACTTGGCTTTTACATCATCAGACTCTGACAACCTTTATAAATCACTGGTTAGACCTCAGCTAGAGTACTATGTCCAATTTTGCACACCACACTTTAGGAAGGATGTATAGGCCTTGGAGAGGGTACAGAGGAGATTTACAAGAATGGTACCAGGGATGAGGGTTTCAGTTATCTGGAGAGACTGGAGAAACTGGGGTTGTTCTCCTTAGAGCAGAGAAGGTTAAGGGGAGATTTAATAGAAATGTTCAAAATTATGAGGGGTGTTGACAGAGTAGATAGGGAGAGACTGTTTCCAGTGGCAACAGGGTCAGTAATCAGAGGAGATAGATTTAAAATAAAGCCAGTGGGGAGATGAGGAGACTTTGTTTACTCAGCGAGTTGTTATGATCTGGAATGCACTGCTTGAACAGGCGGTGGAAGCAGATTCAATAGTAACTTTCAAAAGGGAATTGGATAAATACTTAAAAAGGAAAAAAACTTGCAGGATTAAGGGGAAAGAGCAGGGGAGTGGGAGTAATTGGTAGCTCTTTCAGAGAGCCAGCACATGCATGATGGGCCAAACAGTCTCCTTCTGTGCCGTATGATTCTAAATGATAGCAATTCTAACATCATTGCCATTCAGGGCTTCTGGTGGACTTACATCAGAGCAACTTGTTGTGTAAAGTAATTCTGTTGTTACGTAACAGTGCAGCATTACTGAACAACAATGATCTCATCTGGGTTTTCTTCAAAGCTAGCTCAGTTAACTCAGTTAGCTAAGTGATAGGTTGAATGAATGATGTCAGCTCCTCTTCTTGAATAAGACAAGGCATTGCGAAATATCCTCATTGTTTTCTGCCAGGTAAACATTTATCTGCTTGGCTCACTTCACTGTTGACATGTGTTAGAAAATCACTGAGGGTCATCCCCACATGACTCATGCGCATAACCCAGGTGGCCATTCCAGTGCAGTGCTGAGGGAATGCTCTATTGTCAGAGGTGATATCCCTTGGCTCGGATGGTAAATCAAAGCCCCATCTGCCTGTTGAGGCAGATGTGAAAGATCCCGTGTCACTATTTGAAGGAGAGCAGGATGTTCCCCTGGTATCCTGGACCAAAGTTCCTCCGGCAAGAATGGATTTGCTGGTCATTCATCTCAATACCGTTTTGAAACATTCTTGGTCCAGAATGGATACTAAACTATTAGAGTTACCTTACACCAAAGTCATTCATTTTCTGAAGCATTGTAATTCAATGGCCCGGAATTTGCTGTCAGCGACAAAGTGATGGCGCTCACCGCTGACCTCAAAGATCTAGCGTGAATTTCAGCTCTCCCGACCTTAGTTTGAATCTGGCGCCAAATCAAGCGAATCTCACCGTCCAGCAACAGTAATGTCATCAAGCAGGCTGAGCAGCCAATCACATTGAAGAATTCCCATAGGCAGCAAACCAGGAAGTAAAATGCACAGATTCTAATTTACTTTTTATAAATTTTACAGCGAGCGAAATAAAATTTGTGAAATACAGATAAGATTAAGGTAGAAGCAGAAATATCATAAACAAACTTTTTAATCATATTAATGGAAAAATTTGACATTCCACAAATATAAAATTAGTTTTTCAGGGCTGGAACAGTTGTTCAGCAGTCAATACACCATTAAAAACCCAGTTACACCTTTTTCAACAAAGCTTAACATTTTCAGGGGGGCAAAATTCCAGGGTAATAGGGAAGATTTTGTCCTTCAGTGTGATTGAATTGATTGCTGGCTATGGGAAGGGGCAGGCGGTGGCGTCCACAGCACAATCTGTGACGGAGCAGGGAATAACTGAGTGCAACTTCTGGATTTCCATGTCTATTGCGCATGCACTAAATCCTGAAGTTCCTCTCAATTTCAGAGAGGTAATGACAGCTAATGCTGACAGTTTTGCTATTATCACCCACCGCAAAATCCAGGCCATTGTATTTAAATGACTGAATAAGGTGCTATACAAATGCAAGTTTTTTCACTTCTCTGCCGATCTTTATTTGGATATTACCACTTGGGATGAGCAGCAAGGAGTAACATAGAAACATAGAAGATAGGAGCAGGAGTAGGCCATTCGGCCCCTCGAGCCTGCTCCGCCATTCAATGCGATCATGGCTGATCATCCAAATTCAGTACCCTGTCGTTGCTTTCTCCCCATATCCCTTGATCCCTTTAGCCTTGAGAAATATATCCAACTCCTTCTTGAATATATTTAATGAATTGGCCTCTACTGCATTCTGTGGTAGAGAATTCCACAGGTTCACCACACTCTAGGTGAAGAAATTCCTCCTCATTTCTGTCCTAAATGGCTTACCCCTTATCCTTAGACTATGACCCCTGGTTCTGGACTCCCCGACCATCGGGAACATCCTTCCAGCATCTAGTTTGTCTAGTCCTGTCAGAATTTTATAAGTTTCAATGAGATCCCCTCTCATTCTTCTAAACTCCAGCGAGTATAAGCCCAATCGACCCAATCTCTCCTCATACATCATTCCTGCCATCCCAGGTATCAGTCTGGTGAATCTTCGCTGAACTCCTTCCATGGCAAGAACATCCTTCCTCAGATAAGGCGACCAAAACTGCACACAATACTCAAGATGTGGTCTCACCAAGGCCCTGTACAACTGCAGCAAGACATCCTTGGTCCTGTACTCAAACCCTCTCGCTACGAAGGCCAACATGCCATTTGCCTTCTTAACCACCTGCTGTGCCTGCATGCTTACCTTCAGCGACTGGTGCACAAGGACACCCAGGTCTCGTTGCACTTCCCCTTCTCCCAATCTATTGCTATTCAGATAATAATCTGCCTTCCTGTTTTTGACACCAAAGTGGATAAACTCGCATTTATCCACATTATATTGCATCTGCCATGCATCTGCCCAATTACCCAACCTGTCCAAATCATCGTGGAGTTTCTCGGCATCCTCCTCACAGCACACACGCCCACCCAGCTTTGTGTCATCTGCAAACTTGGAGATATTACATCTAGTTCCCTTGTCTAGATCATTAATATATATTGTGAATAGCTGGGGTCCAAGGACCGATCCCTGCGGTACCCCACTAGTCACTGCCTGCCACTCAGAAAAAGACCCATTTATTCCAACTCTTTGCTTTCTGTCTGCCAACCAGTTCTCTATCCAAGTCAATACCTTGCCCCCAGTCCCATGTGCCTTAACTTTACACGCTAATCTCTTATGCGGGACCTTATCGAAAGCCTTTTGAAAGTCCAAATACACCACATCCACTGGTTCTCCCTTATTTATTTCACCAGTTATATCCTCAAAAAATTCCAGTAGATTAGTCAAGCACGATTTACCTTTTGTAAATCCATGTTAACTTTGTCCGATCCTGTCACTGTTTTCCAAGTGCTCTGCTATTATATCTTTTATAATGGACTCTAGCATTTTCCCCACTACCGATGTTAGGCTTACTGTAATTTCCCATTTTCTCTCTACCACCTTTTTTGGTGTACTTCAATTGTATATTTTACATCTGTTTAGAAATCCCCAAATAGTCTGGGTACGGTAGTATATTGGTTATTTTACTGCTCTCGTAAACCAGAACTAAACCTTGTATTAGTAAAAGTGGCCCATGAAGCTATCGGATTGTGTTAAAATTACAACAATTCACTGATGTCTTACTTGGTCTGGCCTGTACGTGGCTCCAGACCCACACCAACATGGTTGACACTTAACTGCCCTCTGAAGTAGTCACTCAGAAGCATCAACCCACTTAACACCACACGGGACTGTAGCGGTTCAAGAAGGCGGCTCACCACCACTTTCTCAAGGGCAACTATTTAAGAAAGGAGGGAGAGAGAAAACGAGGAACTACAGACCTGTTAGCTTCACATCAGTAGTTGGGAAAATGCTGGAATCTATTATAAAGGATGCAATAACTGGGCACTTAGAAACTAATAGTTATATTGGGCAGAGTCAATATGGATTTATGAAATGGAAATCCTGTTTGACAAACCTATTGGAGTTCTTTGAGGATGTAACTAGTGGAGTAGACAAAGGGGAACCGGTAGATGTGGTGTATCTGGATTTTAAGAAGGCCTTCGATAAGGTCTCACCCAAGAGGTTGGTGAACAAAGTTAGGGCACATGGAATTGGGGGTAATATACTAGCATGGATTGGGAATTGGTTAACAGACAGAAAACAAAAGAGTAGGGATAAACGGGTCTTTTTCAGGACGGCAGGCTGTGACTAGTGGGGTACCGCAAGGATCGGTGCTTGGGCCCCAGCTATTCACAATCTATATCAATGATTTGGATGAGGGAACTAAATGTAACATTTCCAAATTTGCTGAAGATACAAAGCTAGGTGGCAGTGTCAGTTGCGAAGAGGATGTGAAGAGGCTTCAAGGGGATCTCGACAGGCTCAGTGAGTGGGCAAAACATGGCAGATGGAATATAATATGGATAAATGTGAAGTTATCAACTTTGGTAGAAAAAACAGAAAGGCAGAGTATTTCCTAAATGGTGAAAGATTGGGCAATGCAGATGTTCAAAGGGACCTGTGTATCCTTGTACATGGGTCACTGAAAGTGAATGTGCAGGTGCAAGCAAACCATTAGGAAGGCAAATGGTATGCTGACCTTCATTACAAGAGGATTTGAGGTGAGACCACACCTGGAATACTGTGTACAATTTTGGTCTCCTTACCTAAGGAAGGATATACTTGCCATAGAGGGAGTACAACGAAGGTTCACGAGATTGATTCCTGGGATGGCGGGACTGTCGTATGAGAAGAGATTGAGTAAACTAGGCCTGTATTCTCTTGAATTCAGAAGAATGAGAGGGGATCTCATTGAAGAATACAAAATTATGACAGGGCTTGATAGGATGGATGCTGGGAGAATGTTTCCCTTGGCTGGGGAGTCAGGAACCAGGGGCCACAGCCTCAAGATAAAGGGTAGGCCATTCAGGACTGAGATGAGAAGAAATTTCTTCACACAGAGGGTGGTGAATCTTTGGAATTCTCTACCCCAGAGGGCTGTGGAGGCTCACTCATTGGGTATATTCAAAACAGAAGTTGATAGATTTCTGACTAGTAAGGGCATCAAGAGATATGGCGATAGGGCCGGTGAATGGAGTTGAGGCAGAAGATCAGCCATGATCTTATTGAATGGCGGAGCAGGCTTGAAGGGCCGAATGGCCTACTCCTGCTCCTATTTGTTATGTTCTTATGTTCTTAACTAGGGATGGCCGATAAATGTCGGCTTTGCCAGTGACTCCCACATCCAGAAAATAAATGTTAAAATATATATACAACTGTAATGCAATTGAAAAGTAATAGTGATACTGCCTACATCCAGGAACATAGCACATTCTTGTGCACATGGTTACTGCTGACCCCAGCACAGTGGGGAAGGCTAGCTGCAGTCATAGCAACAAATGTATGCATACTGTCCAGAAAATATTAGCAATTGTAAATCAGTCTGAGTGTTTCAATCAATTGGTATATTCAAAGAAATACAATGAAGGGGGTCATTTGGAGGGAAAGGAAGCCATTAACAAACATGAAAAAAATAGATAGACTTACATTGCCAGTGTCACCTTCACTGGGTATCACACTGAATGGAAGTGTTTGATTGCAGGGTATTTTATAGATCCTGCTTGCACTGACACTACGGTCTAGAGATTATGTCGTGCAAGATTACTCCAACACGTGCATTCTATCAAATTCCTCCATCTTTTTATTTTACTGGAGCAATTCATCTGTTTAAATTAACACCACCTCCATTAAAACAATGGGCAGAGAAATTTGATATGAGCACATTGGGCTGGATATTCCGATCCCTACGGGTGGATACTCGCTGTGTACACACCCGTCGGGACATCGGAAATGCCGGTTTCAGGCATGTCAAACGCATGCGCTGAAAACCGGCATTTCCGATCTGACAAGAATAAAATATTTAATTTATTATAATTTCAACTAATTTTAAAAATGTGATTTTTAAAAAAATGTATTTAATGTTTTACAGTGTTTTTGGGCTGATCTCCATTCATATATTTGACAGAAATAACAACAGAAAATGCTGGAAATACTCAGCAGGCCAGGCAGCATCCGTGGAGAGAGAAACAGATTTAACGTTTCAGGTCTGGGACCCTTCATCAGAACTGGAAAAAGCTGGTTTTTCCAATCCAATCTTTATTTGGATATTACCACTTGGGATGAGCAGCAAGGAGTAACATAGAAACATAGAAGATAGGAGCAGGAGTAGGCCATTCGGCCCCTCGAGCCTGCTCCGCCATTCAATGCGATCATGGCTGATCATCCAAATTCAGTACCCTGTCGTTGCTTTCTCCCCATATCCCTTGATCCCTTTAGCCTTGAGAAATATATCCAACTCCTTCTTGAATATATTTAATGAATTGGCCTCTACTGCATTCTGTGGTAGAGAATTCCACAGGTTCACCACACTCTAGGTGAAGAAATTCCTCCTCATTTCTGTCCTAAATGGCTTACCCCTTATCCTTAGACTATGACCCCTGGTTCTGGACTCCCCGACCATCGGGAACATCCTTCCAGCATCTAGTTTGTCTAGTCCTGTCAGAATTTTATAAGTTTCAATGAGATCCCCTCTCATTCTTCTAAACTCCAGCGAGTATAAGCCCAATCGACCCAATCTCTCCTCATACATCATTCCTGCCATCCCAGGTATCAGTCTGGTGAATCTTCGCTGAACTCCTTCCATGGCAAGAACATCCTTCCTCAGATAAGGCGACCAAAACTGCACACAATACTCAAGATGTGGTCTCACCAAGGCCCTGTACAACTGCAGCAAGACATCCTTGGTCCTGTACTCAAACCCTCTCGCTACGAAGGCCAACATGCCATTTGCCTTCTTAACCACCTGCTGTGCCTGCATGCTTACCTTCAGCGACTGGTGCACAAGGACACCCAGGTCTCGTTGCACTTCCCCTTCTCCCAATCTATTGCTATTCAGATAATAATCTGCCTTCCTGTTTTTGACACCAAAGTGGATAAACTCGCATTTATCCACATTATATTGCATCTGCCATGCATCTGCCCAATTACCCAACCTGTCCAAATCATCGTGGAGTTTCTCGGCATCCTCCTCACAGCACACACGCCCACCCAGCTTTGTGTCATCTGCAAACTTGGAGATATTACATCTAGTTCCCTTGTCTAGATCATTAATATATATTGTGAATAGCTGGGGTCCAAGGACCGATCCCTGCGGTACCCCACTAGTCACTGCCTGCCACTCAGAAAAAGACCCATTTATTCCAACTCTTTGCTTTCTGTCTGCCAACCAGTTCTCTATCCAAGTCAATACCTTGCCCCCAGTCCCATGTGCCTTAACTTTACACGCTAATCTCTTATGCGGGACCTTATCGAAAGCCTTTTGAAAGTCCAAATACACCACATCCACTGGTTCTCCCTTATTTATTTCACCAGTTATATCCTCAAAAAATTCCAGTAGATTAGTCAAGCACGATTTACCTTTTGTAAATCCATGTTAACTTTGTCCGATCCTGTCACTGTTTTCCAAGTGCTCTGCTATTATATCTTTTATAATGGACTCTAGCATTTTCCCCACTACCGATGTTAGGCTTACTGTAATTTCCCATTTTCTCTCTACCACCTTTTTTGGTGTACTTCAATTGTATATTTTACATCTGTTTAGAAATCCCCAAATAGTCTGGGTACGGTAGTATATTGGTTATTTTACTGCTCTCGTAAACCAGAACTAAACCTTGTATTAGTAAAAGTGGCCCATGAAGCTATCGGATTGTGTTAAAATTACAACAATTCACTGATGTCTTACTTGGTCTGGCCTGTACGTGGCTCCAGACCCACACCAACATGGTTGACACTTAACTGCCCTCTGAAGTAGTCACTCAGAAGCATCAACCCACTTAACACCACACGGGACTGTAGCGGTTCAAGAAGGCGGCTCACCACCACTTTCTCAAGGGCAACTATTTAAGAAAGGAGGGAGAGAGAAAACGAGGAACTACAGACCTGTTAGCTTCACATCAGTAGTTGGGAAAATGCTGGAATCTATTATAAAGGATGCAATAACTGGGCACTTAGAAACTAATAGTTATATTGGGCAGAGTCAATATGGATTTATGAAATGGAAATCCTGTTTGACAAACCTATTGGAGTTCTTTGAGGATGTAACTAGTGGAGTAGACAAAGGGGAACCGGTAGATGTGGTGTATCTGGATTTTAAGAAGGCCTTCGATAAGGTCTCACCCAAGAGGTTGGTGAACAAAGTTAGGGCACATGGAATTGGGGGTAATATACTAGCATGGATTGGGAATTGGTTAACAGACAGAAAACAAAAGAGTAGGGATAAACGGGTCTTTTTCAGGACGGCAGGCTGTGACTAGTGGGGTACCGCAAGGATCGGTGCTTGGGCCCCAGCTATTCACAATCTATATCAATGATTTGGATGAGGGAACTAAATGTAACATTTCCAAATTTGCTGAAGATACAAAGCTAGGTGGCAGTGTCAGTTGCGAAGAGGATGTGAAGAGGCTTCAAGGGGATCTCGACAGGCTCAGTGAGTGGGCAAAACATGGCAGATGGAATATAATATGGATAAATGTGAAGTTATCAACTTTGGTAGAAAAAACAGAAAGGCAGAGTATTTCCTAAATGGTGAAAGATTGGGCAATGCAGATGTTCAAAGGGACCTGTGTATCCTTGTACATGGGTCACTGAAAGTGAATGTGCAGGTGCAAGCAAACCATTAGGAAGGCAAATGGTATGCTGACCTTCATTACAAGAGGATTTGAGGTGAGACCACACCTGGAATACTGTGTACAATTTTGGTCTCCTTACCTAAGGAAGGATATACTTGCCATAGAGGGAGTACAACGAAGGTTCACGAGATTGATTCCTGGGATGGCGGGACTGTCGTATGAGAAGAGATTGAGTAAACTAGGCCTGTATTCTCTTGAATTCAGAAGAATGAGAGGGGATCTCATTGAAGAATACAAAATTATGACAGGGCTTGATAGGATGGATGCTGGGAGAATGTTTCCCTTGGCTGGGGAGTCAGGAACCAGGGGCCACAGCCTCAAGATAAAGGGTAGGCCATTCAGGACTGAGATGAGAAGAAATTTCTTCACACAGAGGGTGGTGAATCTTTGGAATTCTCTACCCCAGAGGGCTGTGGAGGCTCACTCATTGGGTATATTCAAAACAGAAGTTGATAGATTTCTGACTAGTAAGGGCATCAAGAGATATGGCGATAGGGCCGGTGAATGGAGTTGAGGCAGAAGATCAGCCATGATCTTATTGAATGGCGGAGCAGGCTTGAAGGGCCGAATGGCCTACTCCTGCTCCTATTTGTTATGTTCTTATGTTCTTAACTAGGGATGGCCGATAAATGTCGGCTTTGCCAGTGACTCCCACATCCAGAAAATAAATGTTAAAATATATATACAACTGTAATGCAATTGAAAAGTAATAGTGATACTGCCTACATCCAGGAACATAGCACATTCTTGTGCACATGGTTACTGCTGACCCCAGCACAGTGGGGAAGGCTAGCTGCAGTCATAGCAACAAATGTATGCATACTGTCCAGAAAATATTAGCAATTGTAAATCAGTCTGAGTGTTTCAATCAATTGGTATATTCAAAGAAATACAATGAAGGGGGTCATTTGGAGGGAAAGGAAGCCATTAACAAACATGAAAAAAATAGATAGACTTACATTGCCAGTGTCACCTTCACTGGGTATCACACTGAATGGAAGTGTTTGATTGCAGGGTATTTTATAGATCCTGCTTGCACTGACACTACGGTCTAGAGATTATGTCGTGCAAGATTACTCCAACACGTGCATTCTATCAAATTCCTCCATCTTTTTATTTTACTGGAGCAATTCATCTGTTTAAATTAACACCACCTCCATTAAAACAATGGGCAGAGAAATTTGATATGAGCACATTGGGCTGGATATTCCGATCCCTACGGGTGGATACTCGCTGTGTACACACCCGTCGGGACATCGGAAATGCCGGTTTCAGGCATGTCAAACGCATGCGCTGAAAACCGGCATTTCCGATCTGACAAGAATAAAATATTTAATTTATTATAATTTCAACTAATTTTAAAAATGTGATTTTTAAAAAAATGTATTTAATGTTTTACAGTGTTTTTGGGCTGATCTCCATTCATATATTTGACAGAAATAACAACAGAAAATGCTGGAAATACTCAGCAGGCCAGGCAGCATCCGTGGAGAGAGAAACAGATTTAACGTTTCAGGTCTGGGACCCTTCATCAGAACTGGAAAAAGCTGGAAATGTAACAGATAATAAGCTGGTGCAGAGACGGGGGTGGGGAGGGGGGGTTTAGGAGGGGAAAAGGAATTGAAAGAACATGCTGTGAAAATGTTGCAAATGGGAATGGCAAAATCATACTGCATGAAAAATGGGGGCAGGGATTATTATCTGAAATTGTTGAACTCTATGTTGAGTCCGGCAGGCTGTAA
Organism: Somniosus microcephalus; assembly: GCF_052327205.1. Lineage (NCBI taxonomy): Eukaryota > Metazoa > Chordata > Chondrichthyes > Squaliformes > Somniosidae > Somniosus > Somniosus microcephalus. The sequence goes on from NC_140994.1 coordinate 129,270,603, forward strand.
AGTGCCTAATTGAAAGATGAGGTGCTGTTCCTCGAGCTTATGTTGAGCTTCATTGGAACAGTGTAATAGGCCGAGGACAGAGAGATCAGAGTGGGAGTGAAGTGGAGAATTAAAGTGACAGGCGACCGGAAGCTCAGGGTCACCCTTACGGACTGAACGGAGATCTTCCCACCATGGCCACCAACCTCATAGTCCTCCAACCCCGCACAGCCCGCTTCTACCTCCTTCCCAAGATCCACAAACAGGACTGCCCTGGTAGACCCATCGTTTCAGCCTGTTCTTGCCCCACGGAACTTATCTCTTCCTATCTCGACTCTATTTTTTCTCCCCTTGTCCAGTCTCTTCCCACCTACATTCGCAACTCTTCCGACACCCTCCGTCACTTTAACAGTTTCCAGTTTCCTGGCCCCAACCGTCTCCTTTTCACTATGGGCGTCCAATCCCTCAACAACTCCATCCCCCACCAGGGCGGCCTTTGGGCGTTCTGTTTCTTCCTTGAACAGAGGCCCAACCAGTCCCCATCCACCATCAGCCCCCTCCGCCTGGCTGACCTTGTTCTCACATTGAACAACTTCTCCTTTGACTCCACTCACTTCCTCCAAATTAAAGGTGTTGCTATGGGAACCCGCATGGGCCCTAGCTATGCCTGCCTGTTCATGGGATATGTGGAACATTCTTTGTTCCAGTCCTACTCAGGTCCCCTCCCTCACCTCCTATTCCGGTACATCGATGACTGTATTGGTGCCGTTTTCTGCTCTCGCCCTGAACTAGATAAGTTCATTCACTTTACTTCCAATTTCCACCCTTCCCTCACCTTCACATGGATCATCTCCGACTCTTCCCTTCCCTTCCTTGACTTCTCCATCTCCATTTCTGGCGATCGGCTTTCGACAAACATCCACTACAAGCCCACTGACTCCCACAGCTACCTGGACAACACTTCCTCCCACCCCGCTTCATGTAAGGACTCTATTCCATTCTCCCAGTTTCTCCATCTCCGCCGCGTCTGTTCTGACAATGCCACCTTCCATACCAGTGCTTCTGACATGTCTTCCTTTTTCCTCAACCGAGGATTCCCCTCTACTGTGGTTGACACGGTCCTTGACCGTGTCCGTACTATTTCCCGCACTTCTGCTCTCACCCCTTCCCCTCCCTCCCAGAACCACGATAGGGTTCTCCTTGTCCTCACCTTTCACCCCACCAGCCTCCACATTCAACGGATCATCCTCCGCCATTTCCGCCACCTCCAACGTGATCCCACCACCAAACACATCTTCCCCTCACCTCCCCTTTCAGCATTCCGAAGGGACCGCTCCCTCCGCGACACCCTGGTCCACTCCTCAATCACCCCCAACAGCCCTTCTCCTTCACCTGGCACCTTCCCGTGCAAGCGCAGGAGATGCAACACATGCCCTTTTACCTCCTCCCTTCCCACTGTCCAGGGCCCCAAACACCCCTTCCAGGTGAAACAGTGATTTATTTGTACTTCTTGCAATTTAATATACTGTATTCGCTGCTCACGATGCGGTCTCCTCTACATTGGGGAGACCAAACGCAGATTGGGCGACCGCTTTGCGGAACACCTCCATTCAGTCCATAAGGGTGACCCTGAGCTTCCGGTCGCCTGTCACTTTAATTCACCACTTCACTCCCACTCTGATCTCTCTGTCCTCAGCCTATTACACTGTTCCAATGTAAACGCGAGGAACAGCACCTCATCTTTTGATTAGGCACTTTACAGCCTGCTGGACTCAACATAGCGTTCAACAATTTCAAATAATAATCCCTGCTCCCATTTTTCATGCAGTATGATTTTGCCATTCCCATTTGCAACATTTTCACAGCATATTCTTTCAATTCCTTCCTCCCCTCCTAAACCCCGCGCCCCCCACCCACCCCCCCACCCCCCCACCCCGTCTCTGCACCAGCTTAATATCTGTTACATTTCCAGCTTTTTCCAGTTCTGATGAAGGGTCCCAGACCTGAAACGTTAACTCTGTTTCTCTCTCCACGGATGCTGCCTGGCCTGCTGAGTATTTCCAGCATTTTCTGTTGTTATTTCAGATTTCCAGCATCCGCAGTATTTTGCTATTACATATATTTGACAGGTCTATCTGTCAAGTGTATGAGGGGAGATTCGCTTCTTTGATTGGCTCCCCATGGCCCAGGTGATCCCAGGGACACTTGTGAACCACCTGCACCTCTGGGATACGTGGGCCCTGCACATTTCGAGTTGGAGAGGCCCAGGAGCGGAAGTGTCCGGACCTCGGGAGCCCTCAGGTAAGTCCGTAGATTTTTTTCCAGATTGGAGGCCTCCACACGCAGGAAGCCTCCGATCGTAAAATACAGTGTTTGCATGGCAGAGTCAGCCATGGATCATTGGGTAGCACTCTCGCCTCTTGAGTCAGAAGGTTGTGGGTTGAGAGTCCACTCCAGAGAATTTGAGCACAAAATCTAGGCTGACACATCAGTAGAGCACTGCGCTGTCGGAGGTGCCGTCTTTCAGATGAAATATTAAACCAAGGCCCCGTCTGCTCTCTTGGGTGGATGTAAAAGATCCCATGGCACTATCCGAAGATGAGCAGCGGAGTTCTGCCGGTGGGCAATATTTGTCCCTCAACCAACACCAAACAAAGCGCTGATCATCTGGTCATTTATCTCATTACTGTTTGTGGGACCTTGCTATGCGCAAATTGTCTGCAGCGTTTCCTTCATCACAGCAGTGACTACACTTCAAAAATATTTCATTGGCTGTAAAACACTTTGGGGCATCCTGAGGTTGTGAAAGGTGCTATTTAAATGCAAGCCTTTCTTTCCTTCTTTCACATCATCATTTTTCGGCAAGTGCCGGGTTGTAATTGGAATGTTTGATGACTTCGTTATTTTTACTCAATTTCCCTTTGCTGTACATGGCACTTGAAGTTTTTCCTGAATACCAGCTCAGGTTCAGTTTATTAGAGATTACTGTTGCAGCTGTCGAGGGCGAAATAGGGGAAGGAAACAATGGCCCATGTGGAAGGAAGTGGTGGCCTTAGAGAGGAACATCTTTGGTGAATATGACCGTCAATGAGGAGTATGCCAAGGTATCCATAGTTCTGATGCTGTTACAATTTCTGTCACTGGTTAGATGCCATTCTGCTTAGAAAGAAGACCCTTGCCCATGATTTTCCTATCTATACAATATGAGGTGTTTGTCTTACAAGTGCCATTGGCTACATGCGAGACAATTCAAAGGTCTAAGTTAGTTCACTCTGCACTGTAGGTGAAAACAACATACAATGGACTGGAGACACAGAGTGTTAATGCATTACCACCATGTGCCAGGATGTGGTAGGACTTGCCACTCACCAAGCTGTGAGTCCTCAATCATCTGGACTGCCAAGAGATGGCACTAAGTGGAAGCAAGAGAAGCTGGGATCGGAGGGAAGGCTGTCCAGGATGATGCTTGTGGGACTCCTAGCAACTGAGTCAAGTGGGTCATTAGCAGAGGTATAAGAGGATTGAGGGCTGTACTGATAAGTATTGGTAGAGATGCTCAAATACTGTGTAGAACATAGTTGGATCATAAAAAGAGTGACGCAGGCATATAGGGTGTAGAATCTAAGGTGAAGAGCAGGGGAGTTCTCCTGGCCAATCTCTATCCCTCAACTAACAGAACTAACAAAAAACAGATTATCTGGTCATTTATCTCATTGCTGCTTTGGGACCTTGCTGTGCACAACTTGGCTGCTGAATTGCTTACAACAGTGACTACACTTCAAAAGTATTTCATTGGCTGTAAATCACTTTGTATATAAAAATGCAAGTCTTTCTTTTTTTCATATATAGATTATATTATGCAATTTTGCTTGAATTACTGCTGGAAAGGTGGGGCGTCAGATATAAAGTTTTCCGATCTCTTCCTCAAGGTGATCAATTTCCATAATGGAGCGTAATGTATATGGTCTGAGAACAGAGTGGGCTTAATGGGCTGGATGACCATATGAAAGGGTCCTCAGTCAGCTGAATGTGCATGGTGCAAAGGAGGAAAAGGGGGGAGAAACTAAAATGGAAGAAACAGCATGAAAAAGAACGGTGACATGGAATCCAATTATACTACTTTAAATCAGCACTGTGGTACCTTTTATAAGTCTGGATATCGTGTTGTCCAATTTAATTGGTCCATCTATTTGGCCTTCCACCATCCTGGTACTCGCATGATACAATAATAATAGAGTTGTTGACTAATCATAGCAATTAATCTCTATCAATTAGTCTACAACATACTCAGACATGACGCGAGGAAAATTCCAGTGGTGGAGACCTGTGGTAACCATAGGTCCAAAGTCAGTTTTTTTCTCCCAAGCATGCTACACTCACCACATCATACCTCAAATTACTCATATTCTGTATCCCAAAATGTTATTTTCTGAAATAAATCTATCTAATTTGCATTTGAATGAATCAATAGCAACTGCTTCCACCATCTACCCGGGGAGCCTGTTCGATTGATTGACCACTAGCTCACTGAGCTTTTGGCAGATTAGTTGTGAATTTACCTCACTCAAGCGCAGGCCGTGTCCTCTGGTTTACTGTTCTGGACAAGCTGAAACAGTTTGTCAGGGTCTTTATTATCTAATCCCTTTAAAGTCATAAAAGCAGCAATTACATCACCTCAACCTTCTCTTTCCTAGTGAGAATAGGCCCAATTTACATAAACAGAGATTTGTCACCTTCACATGGTGCCATGTCGTTCTTGTGACAATGAATTGCTTCCTGATCCCACACAGTAAGGCTTTCTCTCGGCCTCTTGCAGTCCGCCACCTCCTATCCATACTGCAGTAGCTCCCTGCATTACTTTTATCTCCACAGCACCAGTTGCTCGACTGATACCAATGCAGAACTTGGTCTGACTGACAACGCCAGACCTGCTGTTGGGTGTTGGTATAATTCCTGCTCGACAACGTAAATGAAGCAGGGGGGTGGTGTGGAATGAGAAAATAATTATTTAAATGTAGAAACTCGTCATCTTTTCCAATTTTTTTCGCAAAGGCTACTTATACTGGCATAGGAACTAGAGCAGACCATTCCGTCCACTCAGCCTGCTCTGCCATTTTGTTTAGCGTCTCTATCTTCTTCACCCAATTCCCTACCTTTCTTTTCCATTTGCTTGAATTCAAGACTCCTGTGCTTGTGTCAGGGTCCCAGCTACACTTTCCTCTGCTGGCCACCAGAGGGCGGTTTAGGAGGCCTAAGTACACTGCTGCCATGTCTCTGTACCTCTCTCCTCACCTGTGTCTCATTAGAGTAATTGTCTCATCAGAGTAATCAGGCCTGTTATTTAAGCCGACTATTTCCAGCCCCCAGTCGCTCAGTCTTGAGTTCTCATGCCTGCAAGTCACAGGTTAGTTTCTAGTCCTTGCCCTGTGTGTTGTATACTCGCTCTTGTTTCTTTGAATTGTTACTTTGATCTTTTGTTTGAAGAATTCTCTGTACGTCCTGTATTTGAAGAGCCTTCTACTAAAGCATCTTTTGAGTTTTACTCCATCTCAGGTCTCTGGCTGCCTGTCTGCATTTGGGTCCACTACCACACCCATAACAGCTTGTTCTCAAATCTCTCTGAGGTCTTGTCACATCCTATCTTTATCATTTCCTCCTCACCGCATACGCCCTCTACTGCTCTAGCACTGGATTTCCCCTCCTCCTCGCTTGCGCCACCATTCTCGTTCATTTTTCTTATGTTTGTAAATACATCTTACTGTTGTCATCCACTTACTTTCCAATTAGGCCATTCAGGAGTGAAATCGGAAAGCACTTTTTCACACAAAGGGTAGTAGACATCTGAAACTCTCTCCCCCAAAAGGCTGTGGATGCTGAGGGACAATTGGAGCGTTCAAGACTGAGTTTGTTTGATTTTTGTTAGGTAAGAGTGTCAAGGGATATGGAACAAAGCAGGAAAATTGAGTTGTGGCACAGGTCAGCCGTGATCTAATTGAATGACAGAGCAGGTCCGAGGAGCTGAATGGCCCTCTCCTCTTCCTTATGTTACTAACAATTCCAGTTGACTTTGCATCTGTGGCTAATTAGGGCAATGCGTTCAATATTCACACAACCCTGTGGGGTTGAGGACTGAGCACCAGCGGGTACGTTTCCATATAGGATCCTCTCGTACCTCTCTCAGGTGACCATTCTTCACGTGTGAGGCTAGATTGCAAGTTTTGGTGGGCCGTTCAACCGCGAAGGGCATCACAGTTAAGCCCGAAACCTCTATTCATCCACATTCACTCACTTTCCAAAAAGGAGGCTGATCGTTATTTTCAACCCCCTCCATGGCCTCATTCCTCCCTATCTCTGTAACCTCCTCCAGCCCTACACCCCTCCGAGACCTCTGCGCTCCTCCAATTCTGGCCTCTTGTGCATCCCCGATTTCTTTTGCTCCACCATTGGTGGCGGTGCCTTCAGCACCCTAGGCCCTAAACTCTAAAGTACCCTCCTAAACCTCTGTCTCTCTATCTCTCCCTTCTCCTTTAAGGTGCTCCTTAAAACCTACCTGTTTGACCAAGCTTTTTGTCACAGAATACAGTAGAAACCAGGCAGGATACAGAGAGTGCAGGTGGAAATTGAAAAAGAATATAAGAAAGGCAAAGAGAGAGAGTGTATGAGAAAAGATGAGCAGGTAACATAAAAGGGAACCCAAAAATCTATTATAAACATAGAAAAAGTAAAAGGATAGTTAAAGGAATGATGGAGCTGATTAGGGACAAAAAAGGAAATCTTCTTGTGGAGGCAGAGTGCATGACTGAGGTACTAAATGAGTACTTTGCACCTGTTTTCATAAAAGAGGATGATAATGTTACAGTAGAGGAGGGGGGAGTAGAGACATTGGATAGGATAGAAATGGATAGAAAGGAGGTGCTAAATAGGTTGGCATCACCCAAAGTTAACACACAGATGGGATGCTGAGGGGAGCTAGGTTGGAGATAGCAGAAGCTCTGACCACAATCTTGCAATACTCCTTGGATATGGGAGTGGCACCAGAGGACTGGAGGATTGCAAATGTTACACCCCTGTTCAAAAAAGGTGAGAAGGATAAAAGTGTTAGTCAGTCTAACGTCAGCGGTGAGAAAACTACTAGAGACCATTGTCAAGGATGAAATTAATTCTCACTTGGAGAAGCATGGGTTAATAAGGGATAACCAGCATGGATTTGTTAAAGGAAAATCGGGTCTGATTAACCTGATTGAGTGATGAAGCAACAGAGAGGGTTGATGAAGGTAGTGCAGTAGCTGTTATATATATGGACTTTCAAAAGGCATTTGATAAAGTACCACATAAAAGACTTAATCGGAAAATAGAAGCACATGGTATTAAAGGGATGGTGGCAATTTGGATATGTAATTGGCTAAGGGTTCGGAGGCAGAGCGTAGTGGTGAATGGATGTTTTTCTGACTGGAGAGAAATATGCAGTTGGGTCCCCCGGGGTCAGTATTAGGACCATTGCTTTTCTTGTTATATATGATGATTTGGATACAGGAGTACAATTTTGAAGTTTGTGGGTGGTACAAATCTTGGCAATGTAGTGAACAGTGAGCAGGATAGTAGCAGACTTGAGGAGGACATGGACTGACTGGTGAAATGGGCAGACACATGGCAGGTGCAGTTTAATGCGGATAAATGTGGAGTGATGCACTTTGGGAGGAACAACATGGAGGCAGTATAATCTAAATGGTAGTATTTTGAGGAAGGTGCAAGAGCAGAGGGACCTGGGTGTGCAAATGCACAAATCTTTGAAGGTTTCAGGGTAGGTTGATAAAGCAGTTAAGAAAGTGTATAGGACACTTGGCTTTGTAAAGAGGAGCATTGAATACAAAAACAAGGAAGTTATGCTAAACCTTTACAAATCTCTGGTTAGGCCTCAGCTGGAGTATTGTGTATAATTCCGGGCACCACACTTTAGGAAGGATGTCAAGGCCTTGGAGAGAGTACAGAGAAGGTTTACCAGGAATGAGGGACTTCAGTTATGTGGAGAGATTGGAGAAGCTGGGATTATTCTCCTTAGAGCAGAGAAGGTTAAAAGGAGACCTAATAGAGATATTCAAAATTATTAAGGGTTTTGATAGAGCAAGTAGGTAGAAGCTGATTCCTCTGGCAAGTGGGCTAGTAACCAGAGGTCATAGATTTAAAATAACTGGCAAAAGAACGAGTGGGGAAATGAGGAGAAATTATTTCACAGTTATGATCTGGAACGCGCTACCTGAAAGGGTGGTGGAAGCAGATTCTAAAGGAGCTTTCAAAAGGCAAATGGACATGTATTTACAGAGGGCTAATTTGCAGGGTTATGGGGGAAAAAGTTGGGGTGTGGGACTGAATTGGCCGGCTCTTTCAAAGACCAGGCACGACGGGCACCGCACTTTAGGAAGGATGCGAAGGCCTTAGAGAGGGTGCAGAAAAGATTTATGAAAATGATTGCAGGGATGAGGGACTTCAGTTATGTGGATAGGCTGGAGAAGCTGGGGTTTGTTCCCCTTCGAACAGAGAAGGTGGTGAGGAGAAATAACAGAAAATGCTGGAAAAGCTCAGCAGGTCAGGCAACATCCGTGCAGAGAAATTAGAGTCAACGTTTCGGGTCGAAACCCTTCAAAACTGGAAAGGAAATAAAATAGATCGAAGGCAGGGCTGCAGTAGAACACAAGAAGTAAAAGAGACATTAAGAGGTATTCAAAACCAGACGAGATGGTAATAGGAGAGTGGAGACAAAAGACGGCTGAGATTAGGTGTGAAGTGTACTGGCAGGATGAGAAACAGCTGCCATGTGGGAGAGAGGAAAAAAAGGAAAGTCGGGGGGAATGGGAAGACCCAAAACAAAGGGGTGGATAAAAAATATAAGTAAAAATGTAGTAGGGGCCGAGGTTATGATCTGAAATTGTTGAACTCGATATTGAGTCCGGAAGGCTGCAAAGTGCCTAATCGGAAGATGAGGTGCTGTTCCTCGAGTTTACGTTGAGCTTCCGTGGAACAATACAAGAGGCCAAGGACGGTGAGGTCCGAGTGGGAATGGAGCGGTGAATTAAAATGACAGGCGACCGGATGCTCGGGGTCACCCTTACGGACTGAATGGAGGTGTTCCGCAAAGCGGTCACCCAATCTGCATTTGGTCTCCCCAATGTAGAGGAGACCGCATCGTGAGCAGCGAATACAGTATACTAGATTGCAAGAAGTACAAGTAAATCGCTGTTTCCAGATCCTAACTGCTTGCTGCATTGAGAGGAGATTTGATAGGTGTCCAAAATTATGAGGGGTCTGAAAAGAGTAGAGAGAGAGAAACTGTTTCCATTGGCAGAAAGGGCGAGAACCAGAGGACACAGATTCAAGGCGATTGACAGAAGAACCAAAGACGACATAAGTAAAAACTTTTTTACGCAGCGAGTGGTTAGGATCTGGAATGCATTGCCTGAAAGGGTGGTGGGGGCAGACTCAGTCGTGGCTTTCAAAAGGGAGTTGGACAAGTACCTGAGAAAATTTGCAGGGCTACGGGGAAAGGTCGGTGGAGGGGGACTAGCTGAAGTGCTCGTGCAAGGAGCTGGCACTGGTTCGACGGGCCGAATGGCCTCCTGTGCTGTAATGATTCTATGAATATTTCCTTATGTGGTTCGGTGTCAAATTTTTGTCTGCCAACGCTCCTCTGAAGTGCCGTAGGACGCTTTAGTAGGATAAAGGTGCTATGAATGTAAGTTGTTGTTGATGGTGACCAGGAGCAGAAACCCCGGCTATTTCTTTTAACCCTTTCACTAGCCTCGACCCACCAATTACAAATGCCACGCTCTCTGAGATCGGGTAGAACCTTGGGGCCATCCTCATACTTGGCAACCGATGTCGAACCTCACTGACATTCTAATGCAAAGACCAAGCTCCAAATTTCCAGACCCCTTGTTTTTTTTGTTTGAGGTGGTGTTTAGAAATTGCAAAGCTGGGTTTAACTAAGGTGTGGCATGGAATGAACACGACAAATATTCCTACAAGGAACCAAGGGCAATTGCAGCCAGCAAGGCCAAGGGGGGTAGATTTCAGGCGGGCGGGTTATTACAGGGGTTGTCCCTTTGCATTACATAAAATCCAGTGCCTCATGTTTACTCACAAGTGGGGCAGAAACTGAAAGTGAAGAACAGTCAGCGCGGAGCGTACGTCTGACGTTGCAGCGGGCGGAGAGAGAGAGAGAGAGGAAGTGGGGAAGATCAGTTGCTGGGATGTGAATTTCCCGTGAGATCAGAGCAAGGTTATGGGAAACAAGACCGCGATTATCATGGAAGAGAGCATTTACTTTTTGGGATTATCCGATGCGTGATATTAGACAAAAAAAATTAGAAACGGAGAGAGAGCGCTAATCCGCTTTAGAAATTTCCAACTCTCAGCAACGAAAAGCAGAACCTGACACACTGTGACGCGTGTGTGGAGATTTCTTTCTGACACTCCCCTACCTGCCACTTGGTCACAGGATATTCTCAAAGCGGACGAGCAAATGCCTCCCCTTATCCCCATTCAAATACAGGGGCTTAAATACATTTGAGTCAGCTCCTGTTATATTCTGCAGCCCCACTGCACGCTCCCCTTTCCTCCCCAACTCGCATTACCTTCGGGCTCAGGGACTCTCACCTTGTTGCGTGTCAGTTTCTAATGAACTTGCAATTTCATTCAGTTTCTGCTCCTCCTCCTCCCCCTCATTAAAAAAAACCCACTGGAAAATTATTAAAGGTGAAATTGCTAAACCAACAAAAACTGCAAAGGGGAGATAGAAAGGTACCGCCCACAGGACGAGACTGGACTGTGAAAGGTTACATCGATTCAACACGTAGAGATTTTCGTTTAACGATGTGACTGTCAAGCAAGGAAGGGCCCGGGTGGGGTGTGAGTGTGTCTGACAGCATGCAGCATTTAAAAAAAAAAAAATAAGGATGGTGGGGATCTCCCGGGGAAAATATAAAGGGGGGGTCACTGCTATGTTTTCATTAAAGAAGTATGTCCTTTTGTCTCGACTGTTTTCATATCCATTATTTAGACTATCGGTGAGTAGGGATTCCTTCACTGTTCACTTTCAGTTCTTTCCTCCCACTCCCTCCACTCCAAGCCTGATATAAACTCGCAGCACCATCCCAGCTAGAGATCACAGGTGAGAGGCGAGAGATCATTGCACAGCGAGACAAGGTAAAATATTCGTCCGTGTTAGAATTGAAATCATTTAATATCATCGTCCTTATTTTTTCTCTTTAGTGAACGGATTTTACACTTACAGATAGATTTAATAACGACTAGCAGAGAATTCGCAGCTAAATAGAATCATTTTATTAATTTAGAAATAGAAGCACTTGATTCATTTAGAACTAGTTTTCAAAAACTTTAAAGGTCGCTGGACCACAGACAGATGAGTAGGTTTGAACTAAACGCATCTCCAGCCACGGAACGGTATTGATTTTTTCATTATTATTCATTTTTTGTTAAAGTAACTATGCTGCATATTAGAAGCCTTTGAAATCGATAGGCGTGTGTTTCAAGATGTGAAGCGGGCGCAGGCACCTCTTAAAATGTCACTTGTCTCATGATCCGTCAGTTGTAAACGATCAATTTAAAATGATATATTCCGAATCCTCACAGATTAATGTCTAGATTTAAATATTTTCATTACTTTCATCTACTGGTGGCAAAAGGTTAGTTTTCAAAGCTGTGAAAATCGTTTGTTTCCACAAGAATATGTAAGAATACATTCTCGTCTGAAATATCAATTCGTCTTTTCTAACATGCCATATGGAAGTTAATTTACTGCTAATTTCTATATTGAACAACCCGTGCAAATTAATGAGTGAACAACCGAACCGTAGCCAGCAATTAACTGTTAGTCAACGAAAATATGAGTAATTATTTTTTTTAAAAAGCAGGATTATCATTTAATTTCGTATTAATTAGTAAGCGATTTTCGATGACTGTGTTTTGCCCCGGCGTTTCAACCTCACCTCCTGCCACTTTTTTTTGCAGAAGTTTAGTGTGTGATTTGTTACTATTGAACGACTGATCTTCAAAAGAAAAAGCATTGTTACAGTGGGGTGATACACAAAAGAGTAGCTAAAATCCCTGCAGGGTTGCTTGTGCGGTAACTCCCTTGAGGATTCCCTTACTTATATTTACATAAATCTGCAAACAGCACTGGGGGGCGGGGTGCTTGTATATAAGGACAGTATGTGAAGGCCATATATTATAGTGAGAGATGATCAGCGAAGGTTGTGTTTAAAGGTAAGACAATGTTTTAACATATGGAGGGGGGGGGATTTTGGGGTCTATTTGAAGGTATAGCGAGTGTGAGGACTGAGGGAGTGACGGGAAACACTTGTCTAAAGTTCCTGAGCTCATTTGATGCACACGCCATTTGTGGGGAGCAATCCCGTTTAAGTTGTGGGGCTTCGCTCGAGTGAATCAAAGCCCCAGATTCACCCACTTATTCTGCACAGCAGAACATAAAGTAACAAGTACCCAGCCTGGTGCTGTCGCGTAACGGTGGTGAAGTAAAACATTTAGAAAGGTATTTATCGAAAACGTGGTCATCATAATACGTTTATTATATTTTCTCAAATTCTGTCTGGCTTGTAAAAATGTTTTTTTTTTAAATAATGTGAAGAGAGAAATTACAGTCGACGCTGTTCTGGTGCTAACATTTAACGGACTCGCCCCAAATTTTAGTTCAGCCGTTTAAACTAAACGGTCGGAGCGTTTGTAGCAAAGCAGCACGGACCGTAATTTCTCCACTGCAGTCTATTCAGAACATTAATGAGATTATATTTAAATCTAATTTCGATTTGTTTTAATGCAGTGTTCTTTAAAAATTGCATAAGAAAGAAAGACTTGCATTTCTATAGCGCCTTTCACGACCACCGGACGTCCCAAAGCACTTTACAGCCAATGAGGTACTTTTTGAAGTGTAGCCACTGTTGTGATTGTAGGAACATAGCAAGATCCCACAAACAGCAATGTGATAATGACCAGTTAATCTGTTTAGTGATGTTGATTATTGGCCAGGACACCTGGAAGAACTCCCCTGCCTTTCTTCCACTGGTGCCCTGGTATCTTTTACATCCACCTGAGAGGGCAGACTGGGCCTCGATTTAATGTCTCATCCCAAAGACAGCACCTCTGACAGTGCAGCACGCCCTCGGCACAGGATTTTGTGCTTGCATCTCTAGAATGGGGCTTAGAACCCAGAATATTCTAACTTGGTGGTGAGGGTGCGACACACTGAGCCAGGGCTGAATGCAGTAATTAACTTGTGACCTTGGGGTTAGGGAAGGTTGGTCTGGTGTGAAGTGATTTTTGGATTTGTCTGGGAACAAACTGTGTAGTTAACTCAGAGGTGAAGGCCGGTGCATCAGAATATCAGACCTGCGGAAGGAGGTTGACTTTATAACAGCTTAGGGATGTTGTAGGGACAACAAGGGATGCGCTGCAACTGAAAATGGTGCAAAGCCAACTTTTAAAGTATCCCAGTGTGTTGAATAATCTTCAATTCATTTCGTAAGTTTTTTTTTAAATTTGGAAAGAGCCAACTCTGCTGTCAGCTACCATCTATTATTGGCATTTGAATGCTAGTAAGCTTTGCCTGGTCAGTGAGCAATGCAGAGCCGGCGCTATAACTACGGTCTGCTATCTCCATAAAGCTCTAAGCAGATCTCAGAATAGTAGTTGTAGTATAATAATGCCCATGGGCTCAGTTGGTAGCACTCTTCACTCTGAAATAGAAGGCCGTGGGTTTAAGATCCACTCGAGAGTTAAGTGCAAAATCCAGGCTGACACTCCAGTGCAGTACTGGGGAATCCTGCACTGTCGGAGGTGCTGCCTTTCGGATGAGATATTAAACCCCGACAGTGCAGGATGAGACGTGAGGCCCCGTCTGTCCCCTCAGGTGGACCTACAAGATCCCATGACACTATTTCGAAGAAGAGCAGGGGAGTCCTCCCCGGTGTCCTGGCCAATATTTATCCCTCAACCAATATCAATAAAACAAATTATCTGGTCATTATCACATTGCACAAATTGGCTGCTGCGTTTCCTACTTTACAACAGTGAATGCAGTTCAAAAATACTTCATTGACTGAAGCGCTTTGGGACATCCTGAGGTCGTGAAAGGCTAGTTATTTCCCTTCTTTCCTAATCTTATCAAGGGGTACAGACTGTATCACAGGACTTTACGGTGAAGTGTGAGTAGTTTAGAACAGTTGCCTGTATAATAATTAAAGTATTTATGTTGTCTTGTGTCTAAACACTCTGCTTGTCAGAGTGAAGTACAGTGATGTGTCAGTGTGTATATGAAAAGGTAGCAATGACGCCAGACAGCAATGAGGTGAATGATCAGTTCATCTGTTTGTTTCTTATGGTGCTGGTTGGGGAAGGAATATTGGCCAGAACGCTGGGAAGAACTCCCTGCTCTTCTTCGGATAGTGCCAAGGGACCTTTAATACCCTCCTGAAATCCTGCAACAGGCGGATGGGGTCGGGGTGGACTGGCTCCCTCTGAAAGGGCACAGGTGTCTTTGGGAATTCTTACAGAATAGGGAGGATGCCGATCCTACAGTGCCATGAAACCATTCACTTATGGCTAGTTTTCACCTGGACAGGGCCTCCTTTTAACATCTCCTCCCAATCCCAGAATCACAGCCTTCAAATCACAGCAGGACCTCTGTTATTTGGGTTTAATCTGTCACATGGGATGGTTAATCCAACTCTTGAGATGTCTGACCGACAGAGACTCTTCCTGTGAACATCAATGATCTGTGTCCTGGATTCACCACCAATATCCTCACTGAAGGACCAATGACCCTGACATCAGCACTGCGAGTCTGTCCAGTGAGAAGACTATTGTAGAATAATAGCTTTAAAATTCTGTGTCTTTTACATAAGACATCAGGGAAAACACATTCTGCTGAACCATTTTCACTTGTGAACTTGTGACCTTCATGAAAATCAACATTGCAAGTCACCCGTTGTGAAAATAATAACACAGCAGTTGTGTTGTT
Source organism: Somniosus microcephalus (assembly GCF_052327205.1). Taxonomy (NCBI): domain Eukaryota; kingdom Metazoa; phylum Chordata; class Chondrichthyes; order Squaliformes; family Somniosidae; genus Somniosus; species Somniosus microcephalus. Next base: position 129,285,631 of record NC_140994.1, read on the forward strand.
TGTAGTGTTACTAAAGTGCAGGTACCAGTTTTAAAGCAATACCTGCTCGATGCAATTCCTGCTCAGTTTGATTCCTGCTCAATTTGATCCCTGCTCGGCGAGGTGCCTGCTCGGCGAGGTGCCTGCTCAGTTTGATCCCTGCTTGGTGAGGTACCTGCTTGGTGAGGTTCCTGCTTGGTGAGGTTCCTGCTTGGTGCGATACTTGCTTACCCACTCAGTGTGATACCTGCGTGGTGTGACACTGGCTTCATCATACTTTTCAACGAGTGTGACATTGCAATACTGTGGATCGGGGGTTGGGGGGGAGTGATCTTGTACTTTTTTCCTGTCTGGGCGTTTAATGAACAAACCCAAATTATTTTGCACAGTTTGATACAAAACCATTTCTGCACCAGCAAAAATTGTGCCATTTTAAATGACCTTTTATTGCTGGAGAGGCAGAGATATTTTAGAAAAAAGTACAGGTCTCAAAATGACACTACTTTAATCCGTTCATGGGAAATTTTAGCTGTTTAAAATGAATAGCAAAGAGATAAATTTCAGATGAGTGTCTTATAGTCCATACACTAGCATAGAGAAGATGAGGAGAGATTTTTTTTACGCAGCGAGTTGTTAGGATCTGGAATTCACTGCCTGAAAGGGTGGTGGAAGCAGATTCAGTAGTAACTGTCAAAAGGGAATTGTGTGTGTATATAATTGAAAAGTAAAACAATTTCGGACTATGGGGAAGAGCAGGGTTCTGGGACGAAATCTCTTTCACAGAGCCACCACAGGCACGGGATTCTATCATTTCAGAGCCGTGGACCTATGAGAAGGCTCTGTGATATAAGTTTGTTGCACTATAGAATTAAATTGGTGGCAAATGTTAGTCTGTTTACAATGTACTGCACGCAGTTCTATGCCCCCCCTAATGATTTTGCTAGGTGGAGTTTTATGTACAGGTAGATGAGAGGCTGTGAGAGTCAATTATGCATGTGTCTGCACCACCACAATGTTAAGTGTTAAATGTTTAAGTGTCAGCCGTGGCTCAGTCGGGAGCAGTCTTGCCAGAAGGTTGTGGGTTTAAGTCCCACTCCAGTGCTAGTACTGAGGGAGTGCTGCACAGTCAGAGAGGCCGGCGTCTTTCAGATGAGAAACCGAGGCTCCGTCTGCCCTCTCAGGTGGATGTAAAAGATCCCATGGCACTATTTTGAAGAACAGCAGGATGGTTCTCCCAATGTTCTGGCCAATATTTATCCCTCAACCAACATCACTGAAACAGATTATCTGCACATTATCACATTGCTGTTTGTGGGAGTTTGCTGTGCGCAAATTGTCTGCCGCGTTTCCTACATTACAACAGTGACTACACTTCAAAAGTTCTTCATTGGCTGTAAAGGGTATTGGGACATCCTGAGGCTGTGAAAGATGCTATAGAAATCCAAGTTCTTTCTCTCTCTCTTTCTTTTCCTTCCTGCATGGGATGCAATGATTCAAATCAAACGGAAGCAGCCGAGATATTCAAGTCCCTATCGAGGAGGGACATCAGTCCAACACACACTGGCTGTTTCCCTGTAACTCTGCTGTCCAGGACTGGGACATTTCACTCTGTTTCAATCTTCTGATTTTGTCTTGTACCTTCTCTGGCAGATGGTTGGCCGTTTGATACTCTGTTTGTGGTTCGCTTCCCTGACTGCGACGGTGAGGATGGCACTTGAAGAGAAATGTAAGTGGTAACTGTTGTGGGTTTTTTGGTTGCTTTTAGTTAACGTGAAATAAAGTTGAACTTGTACCAAGAGCGATTTCTAACCCCAGCCCTGGACCAATGGCAGGTATATCAACCACTATGAGGTGACTTTCGATAAATAATGGGTGCTAAAATCAGCAGACTTTTACCAATACGCTTTACCAATACATGCTCGCAAAATCTGTCCAGAGTAAGGTTCCCAACCCTCCCGTTTTGGGTGGGAGTCTACCGGAAAGGGAGATTGCTCACCCGAGTGCTGCGACCCGGGAGAAACGATCCTTGTATGCATGGTCCGTGCATGGGCAGTACCATGGCTGTCGTGGTTTGCAACCAAACCGCGCTGTCTGAGCCTGGCTGGTCTCCCAACTACTCAGAACTCACTGCTGCATTGCCGGTTGTGAGGATGATGGGGGGTATCGGGGCCAAAGGAAATCGTCTGGAAACTCTGACTCCTGAGTGAGAAACTGGGAGAGGGAGAAACACAAAGGGGGAGAGAGAAACACAAACTGGGGGAGAGAGAGAAAAAAAAACACAAACTGGGAGAGGGGGGAGAGAAACACAAACTGGGAGAGGGGGAGAGAAACACAAACTGGGAGAGGGGAGGAGAGAAACACAAACTGAGAGAGGGGGGGGGAGAGAAACACAAACTGGGAGGGGGAGAGAGAGAAACACAAACTGGGAGGGGGAGAGAGAGAAACACAAACGGAGAGAGAGAGAGAGAAACACAAACTGGGAGGGGGGGAGAGAGAGAGAGAGAAACACAAACTGGGAGGGGGAGAGAGAGAGAGAGCAACACAAACTGGGAGGGGGAGAGAGAGAGAGAGAAACACAAACTGGGAGGGGGGGAGAGAGAAACACAAACTGGGAGGGGGAGAGAGAGAAACACAAACTGGGAGGGGGAGAGAGAGAAACACAAACTGGGAGGGGGGGAGAGAGAAACACAAACTGGGAGGGAGAGAGAGAGAGAGAGAAACACAAACTGGGAGGGGGGGAGAGAGAGAGAGAAACACAAACTGGGGGAGAGAGAGAGAAACACAAACTGGGAGGGGGAGAGAGAAACACAAACTGGGAGAGGGGGAGAGAGAAACACAAACTGGGAGAGGGGGAGAGAGAAACACAAACTGGGAGAGAGAAACACAAACTGGGAGAGGGGGAGAGAGAGAAACACAAACTGGGGAGGGAGGGAGAGTTCATGTCAGCCGATGATGTGTCAGGTAGCTTTGGTGCTTCTCTCTGAGGACTGAGCTTCACCTTCCAATAGCTGGGCTTCAGCGATTGGGGGCTGGGATTCAGTGAATTGAATTTGGTTTGGTCTTGGTTTTATTTATTATTTTTATAACTTGCTATGTATTGTAAAAAAAGTCATAAAATTGTACAAAAACTTTAGTTTGATATTTATTCCGATGCTGTTTTGTTGAATCAGTGTTATTTACTTGATGTTTCTCATTGCGGTCGATACTGTAGAAACATCACTGATGTAGTTTTATTTAAACATTACATATCTTTAAATCTTTCTATACTTTTGTATTCTTTGATTTATAAATTATGTTAGTCATGTCACTATAAAACAAAGTCAAATATTTTATTCGGGGCTTGCTGATCATAGAACACTCAACTGAGGTAAGTTCAATAACATTTGCAAACTGTAGGCAAATGTCACGTGATCAATCATCACAAGTGGTGTCATGTGATTGAAGGCCATGTGGTCGAATGTCACATGATCAAATCTCCAGGAATATGTCAAACCAGAGTTGGCAACCCTGGTCCTGAGCAGCACCCACTTCCCCACATGGCTCTGTAGGGAAATGCTCCTCCCAGCGAGGTATTGAGCTATGCATTGGCTGTGAAGCACTTTGGGATATCCTGAGGTGATGAAAGATGCTATTATATAATAATACAACAGCAAAATACTGCGGATGCTGGATCTCTGAAATAAAAACAGAAAATGCTGGAAATACTCAGCAGGTCAGGCAGCATTTGTAGAGAGAGAAACAGAGTTAACATTTCAGGTTGATGATGAAGGGTCTTCGACCTGAAACGTTAACTCTGTTTCTCTCTCTACAGATGCTGCCTGACCTGAGTATTTCCAGCATTTTCTGCCTATATGAATACAAGTTTGTTCTTTCTCTCATTCTCTGAAGAAATGGACTTCATTGGAAGAGAAAATCAGGCAGGTGTAAAACTGGCCTGCCAATTGGCTATCGCCCGAGACAACTTTCACTCTTCATCCCCCCCCCCACCCCCCCCCCAAAAAAATTAACAAAACAGAATTTTTTTTATTGTATGAAAGCCTCAGCATGTCAGAGCTGGCAAGACACGGCTGACATGAATTCTACCCTTCACCTTTGGTTTAACTTGCAACTCCTTCAGGGATTTTTCACACCTTTTTAAAAAACGTGTACATATATTTTTTATTTTCACAGACACTATCGTAAACAAAGCCAATCAGTTGATACACCTAAGCTGCGACGCATCTCCTGATCAACTGCGGGCTGGGATCCACTGGCGGCTTGATGGTGTGCCACTCACCAAGAACGCCCGCGACAACATACTCGACTTGGAAGTGACCGATCGGCCGGACGCGGGCAAATATAGCTGTCACCTCAACAACACCGCGGAGTTACTAAAACACTACTACGTACTGATAGACGTGGGGAGACAGGCTGACAAAATACTCAAAGGTGAGAGAACCACAAGTGCAAGGTACCTTTTTAAAAAAAAAAAAAAAACTCTGCGAGCTGGCAGCACCCAGTTATACTACCGGTTGCGCACCGCGCTCTGGTCAGACTGAACAATTGCCGCATATCTCCAGGCGAGAGCTCCACACATCGGTGCCCCAAATAGCAGTTACGCATGTCAGCAAAGAGTTGACAGAGCAAAGAACACGTGAGCTGGGGGGCTGAGAAGGGTCTCGTCAGTTGAAGCCTGTGTCGATTGGGCTTATACTCACTGGAGTTTAGAAGATTGAGAGGGGATCTCATCGAAACCTATAAAATTCTGTCAGGCCTGGACAGACTAGATGCAGGAAGGATGTTTCTGATGGCCGAGGAGTCCAGAACCAGGGGTCATAGTCTAAGGATAAGGGGTAAGCCATTTAGGACTGAAATGAGGAGGAATTTCTTCACCCAGAGAGTGGTGAACCTGTGGAATTCTCTGCCACAGAGGGCGGTGGAGGCCAGTTCATTAAATATATTCAAGAAGGAGTTGGATATATTTCTTAAGGCTAAAGGGATCTAGGGATATGGGGAGAAGGCAGGAACAGGGTACTGAATTTGGATGATCAGCCATGATCTCATTGAATGGCGGAGCAGGCTCGAAGGGCCGAATGGCCTACTCCTGCTCCTATCTTCTCTGTTTCTATGTGAGATTGGGTGGGGCACGGGGAACTGTGGACTGAGATTTTCACTGATACTGCTCTGGTGCATAAATCTGCATGAAATATATCTCGAATTTCCTTCACATACATCGGAATTGCCAAATACTAAAAGACCAAGGTCCATCTAGTTGGCCCTTCTACCATCCTGGTGGTCGCATGATACAATGATACAGGAGTTGTTGACTAATCTTGGCAATCGATCACTATCAAAATGCTGTGATTTTTTTTTTCTCTTCCTACAAACAGAAGAAAATGGAAACTATATCACGTGCCAAGCGGAGAAATTCGGTGGGAACTTCACCTGCTCATGGAGTATGAAGGAGAATGCCACTTTCTCAGCAAGCTTCCACCGAGAGTAAGGAAACCCTCTTCAATCTGTTGATTCAAAACCGGCTGGTTTGCTTATTCAGCAAAACAGAGTATTTTCACATGAAGAAATAGCCTGTTTCTGGTTTTTTTAATGTTCGCGAGCATCAGCGATATCGGTGCGGGTGGGGGAACGGAACGCTTCCCCATTTTGATCGGCAGCTTCCCGGCAGAAAACATTCTTCGAGCCTTGGTTGGCGGGAGAGTGAAGCTCCGGCCCCAGTAATGCGTCTCCATCCCAGTCCTCAGTACAGCGCCCACCTGCTGCACCAGTGCGATGTGTCACCCACACTGGCCACCCTGTGACCTCTTTTTTGAGTGAGGCAGCCAAATGAAGGGGTACTGTGGGAAATGAATCGACACTGACTCCATACAGCCAGCAGACATGAGAGGGGGTTGGAGCTTCCTCCGTGGGCACAACTCGGATGTTCGACCCGAATGGCCACCCAATTCTGTGCCCATTTTGCCAATGCAAGTTATGCCTAAGCACCCCCCAAATCTCATTAGAATACGCCTGCTTAAAATGGGTGTCAATGGGCATAAATTAGCACGAGCAATCAGGGTCTAAACAAACGCTGAATCCACGCCAGTATATTTCTTTAAGTATGAAAATATAAGTTTCAACTCATTGAACCATCATTCATGCACATCAAGCACAGCATGTTTAAGAACCCGCAATTGCGGAATCTTTTTAATATTCAATGTGACTTATACTGATGCCATAAAAATGCAGTTAAAAAAACAGAAAATACGAGCAGGTGCCAGTGAGGATAGTTTTTTTTTAGTGCTCCAAAAATTTGCAATAAAACACCAGAAGAATGATTTCCTTTCCTGCCGCACCTAAAAATCTGGTCACAATGCTGAGACCCCACTTTGAACACACAGTTGGAGGACACTCACATTCGAGAGTCGAGACGGTGAGGCCAGTTTTGTGGGTGGAGGTTCGTTGGGGTGGAGGGTTTCATGGACAGACGTGAAAGATCGAGGAGACTCTGGTGTATTGTAGTTACGTGCATAGCTCACATCCGCCTCAAATTCCGCCATCTTTTAAGTCCGGCGATTGGTTTGCGACCAGATTACGGGTTTCTCTGGGCACAAATGTGGAGGAAACTCAAGGTCGGGAGGATTTTCATCTCATCCGTCTGGGCTGGATTTGAAACTAATTCCCAGAGATGAAAGGCTTCTGTCCAACTCATCGTGCCGTACAGTCCGCCACATGGACTGCATTTTAATGAGTGAAAACAGCATTGTTCATTGAGGCCCAACAAGTCCAATGTTGAATGCCAACAACTAGGTCAGTTGGTTTCTCCAAGAGCAATGGAGGTGATAGATTCTTGCCTTAGCTGTACCTTGATCATAATCCCTTGAAGTAGAAACATTGCAACTTGGCACCATGCAGATCACCAGGAGAACAAGACAAATCATGTTGAATCTTTTGATCTTGCATCGTGGCACTTGGTCCCCCGCAATCTTTCTTAAAACATTTTTTGTGTGTGAATTCTACACTTCTGAAGGTGAAGGATGTTAGTTCTGGAGGATGGTTTGTATTACTTTTCAGGCACCCAACGTCACGATTATGCACCGCCCAACTGGTTCCCTCGTCCTTTAGAGCAGGAAACCTGCCCTCCTTACCTGGTCTAGGCTATTAGTGACTCCAGTCCGACACCAATGTGGTCAACTCTTAACTGACACACTGAAGTGGCCTAGAAAGCCACTCAGTTGTATCAGAACTGCTATTCAACGGTTCAAGAAGAAGGCCCACCACCACCTTCTCAGGGTGACTAGAGATGGACAATAAATGTTGGTCTTGCCAGTGATGCCCACATTCCAAGCATTAATTACAAAAAAGGGCCATGGATCGATGCAGGGTAGAACCCCCTCCTTCTCTGCCCCAATAATATGGGCTGGATTTTCATTGAGGAGGCGGGACTACAACTTTTGGGGTAGTAGTCCCGCCTCCATCGAGTTCTAGCCAACCCACGTGATTTAGACTTGATTGACCTTGTTGAGCCCACCCAGCGGGCTCAACAGGCCAATTAAGGGCCACCCGGCAAAAGGTGACGTCACAGATTGAAATTTTATCTGTCAAGACCTTTTGATAGATGAAATATCAGCGTTTCACAGCTGTTTGAAGCTGTCAAACACTGACAATCTGTACTCTAGGTTAATTCCTCCCTCTCAGGATGATTTAGAGATCTCCCTGGAACAGAAAGCAGAGGCTGCAGATTTTGACAGCTGGCGGCCATTCTGCTTTCTGTGCCGGTGAGATGAGGGACTCCCGAGACCTGAAGGAAGGCTGTAAAGGTAAGTAAAGGTTAGTAGAACTTCTTTAAACACTTTACACAGACCAAACACACTTACCTCTGCACTCATGCACCCATCACTCACCTGAACACCGGACATCTCGACCCCTCCAAGCCCTTCAGCCCGCCTCGCTAACTTGGCATGGTTTGGAGCCATTGGGAATCCCACATTTCACCAATAAAAATAGGGATTAGGCTAAAAACTGCCTGTTAACTACCTGTTAACAGGCAGTTAATTGGCACCAATCCCCTTCCCGCCTCGGGGAGGCGGGTCCCAGTACGGGTCGGGTACCCGCCTCCTTTGAAACTGGCATGGAGGCGGGATGGGGTCGGGACCTCTGATTTTGGGATTTTAAACCCCCACACGCCTCCACTCCTGACTCCACGGCCCAATGAAAATCCAGCCCTATGTCTCAGCCCCAACCTTAGTAGAGTGCCCTCTATTGCACCCGTGTGGCATTTTCCATTTGCCACACCATCCGTCCTTTGCGTGAGATAGGCAATTTCTGCTCTTTATTTTCTGGCCTGTGTATCATGACGGGATTTATTATTCATTTATTTTTCCTATTGTGTTAGAGGTTGGAAGGGAGTCTCCAATGACTGTGTCTTGACACTATGCAAGCGTTCAGAGTGCAACGTCCAAGCAGCCTGTACAGACCAGACCTTTTCTCCGTATGCTGAAGAGTTAAGGCAAATCACATTCACTGTGGAGGCAGCTACAAGCAAACGATACGAAAAGCACACAAAACATTTCTACATCAGAGATATTTGTAAGTATACAGATGAGCCAAAGATTTGTCTAGTGAAAAATGACTAATTTAGGCTTGACGCGGTATAATTAAAACCAACATTACGGTCATTGCTGGATCCTTTTATTGGGCTTAGCTCTGATAAGCAATGCCTCCTTCAACTTTTACGTGGAAACCTTGTGCTAAAACATAATGACATAATTTTTGGCTCCCTTGATGGCAGGGTGAGTCGAGACACCACTCCGTCTAATGCTGGCCCATACAGACCAGAGGATCCCCAGAATTAAACATTCTCCTCCGTGTTCAAATCCCTCCATGGCCTCACCCCTCTCTATCTCTGTAACCTCTTCCAGCCCTTCAACACTACAAGACCTCTGCGTTCCCCCAACTCTGGCCTGTTGTGGATCCCTCACTTCCTTCACTCCACCATTGGCAACGGAGAGAAAAAAACCTACTCCAAGTTTCCACTCGCGACTGATATCCAGGGTGCCCTATTTGGAAAGTGCAGATGGCGGTGGGATCAGAGATGCCCTCCATGGCCAACGAGCCTGCATAGTCTAGTCTCGCACATTGAGAATATCCAATTGGATGAGGTATCCACGGAACCGTACACTGAAGTGTCAACATCTTCTGGACAGGAGGGGCTGGGAAAGTGGCAAAAAATGCAAAGACAGCAATTTATTTGTAATGGAATGAGATGAAACCCTAATTCAATGGTTTTATTTTACTTTGGGGGCAGGTCACCAAGAAAACTGTGCGCAGTCACTCGGGTCGAGGGAGGGGAGGTACCCATGCAACATTCTCATGGCATCTCCTGTTTTCTTTTCAGTAAAACCCGCTGCTCCAGTGATCCTAAAGGCCCAACACAACGAGACGGAGCATACGTTCAACTTCATGGTCGAATGGCAGTACCCGATTTCCTGGAACCGCCCTCACTCCTACTTCCCGCTACTCTTCAAGGTCGACGTCGAACTGACCTCCAGAAAGGGCAAACGTAGGAGACAGATCAGGAACGTGGACATGTCGGCTGAGGTACATTTTGGGATGTACATCATTAGTTGAAAGTTGTTTAGCAGAGGAATTGGGAGGTGCAATGGATAAGCATGTTGTTCTTTCACCTAAAAACAAAAAGACTAGCATTTCTATAGCGCCCTTCATGACCACCGGATGTCCCAAAGCGCGTCACAGCAAATTAAGTACTTTTGTAGTTACTGTTTTAATGTAGGAGATGCGACAGCCAATTTGTGCACAGCAAGGTTCCACAAACAGCAATGAGAGAATTACCAGATAATCTATTTTAGTGAAATAACAACAGAATGCTGGAAACACTCAGCAGGTCAGGCAACATCCGTGGAGAGAAATTAGAGTTGACGTTTCGAGTCAAACCCTTCAAAACTGGAAAGAAAAGAAACTAGATCGAAGGCAGGGCTGCGATCGGACAAAAGAATAAAAGAAACAAAAGAAGTAAAAGAGATTAGAAGCTAGACGAGATGGTAATAGGCTGGGATTAGGTGTAAAGTGTACTGGCAGGGCAAGAGATAGCTGCCAGGTGTGAGAGAGAAACAAAAGGGAAGGGGGGGGGGAAAGAGTGGAGAAATTACAAGAAAAAATGAAATGGGGGCCGAAGTTATGATCTGAAATTGTTGAACTCGATATTGAGTCCGGAAGGCTGCAGAGTGCCTAATCGGAAGATGAGGTGCTGTTCCTCGAGTTTACGTTGAGCTTCCGTGGAACAATACAAGAGGCCAAGGACGGTGAGGTCCGAGTGGGAATGGAACGGTGAATTAAAATGACAGGCGACCGGAAGCTCGGGGTCAGCCTTACGGACTGAACGGAGGTGTTAGTGATGTTGATTGAAGGATAAATATTGGCCAGGACACTGGGGGGAACTCCCCTGCTCTTCTTTGAAATAGTACCATGGGATCTTTTACATCCACCTGAGAGAGCAGATGGCGCCTCGGTTTAATGCCTCATCTGAAAGATGGCACCTCTGGCAGTGCAGCATTCCCTCAGCACTGGACTGGAGTGTCAGCCTGGATTATGTGCTCAAGTCTCTGGAGTAAGGCTTGAGATGGATGAATATTGCTCAGTTACTTTTCAGAACAAGGGAGTGCTTGCTCTGCTCTATCCCTCCACAGTTTAATGTTTGGGTAGAATCTATCAAGGCGGATTGTGGATGGTTTGTGGAGGGAGAGGGTTCAATAGGCCTCGTGGCCTTTCTCATTCCGTGCTTTTCTAAGTTCAGAGTTACAGATCTACACACGCACTCCTGTGCTATTATTAGAGGAGGGAAAACATCATTCAAACCAAGATGTAAAAGAATAGCGGGCAATTCCCCCGATGGCCTGGGCCAATATTTATTCCTGAACCATCACTGAAAGAACAGATTATCTGGTGATTATCGCATTGCTATTTGTGGGAGCTTGCTGTGCGCTTAGTGGCTGTTGCATTCCCTACATTACAACAGTGACTACACTTGAGGGCATGATATAATTGCAAGTTCTTTCTTTGCTTTCTATGAAACACCAGTGACTTTTGCAAACCCTTTTATATGGTGGTGTAATACTGATTAGGATCAGTAGGTGGCGATAGACATACACCGGTGACAGTACCAAAGAGCCACAGCTGAACGGACTGACCAGACTCTGCACTGACTCACAGACATATGAAACTTCTCAATTTGTCTGCAGCAGGCTTGCCCCTTGTCCAAAACAAGAGAGGGGCAGGGCTGAGGGCGGAATCGTGTCTCGAGTTCACAGCTTTCTTTTGCTGCTGTTAAGAACCTCAATAACTGGAGTCTAATTTTATCGGTGAGACGTTTACAGGGTAATATTAGGAAGTGAGGGTGTTTAAAATGTTAAAAGAATCGGATGGGGTGGAAACAGAGAAACTATTTCCTCTGGTGGGAGAATCAAGAACAAGGGGACATAAACTTAAAATTAGAGCTCGGCCATTTAGGAATGAAGTCAGGAAGCACTTCTTCACACAAAGGGTAGTGGAAATCTTCAACTCCAAAAAGCTGTTGAGTCTCGGGGTTTAAAGAAAATGTACCCAAGGAGTTGTTATGATCTGGAACACGCTGCCTGAAAGGGTGGTGGAAGCAGATTCAATAGTAATTCTCAAAAGGAAATTGGATAAATACTTGAAAAGGAAAAATTTGCAGGACTGTGGAGGAAGCGAGTGGGACTATTTTGACGGCTGTTTCAAAGAGCCGGCACAGGCACGATGGGCCGAATGGCCTCCTTCTGTCCTGATTCTGTGATTCTGTGACGTTCTTACCCTTGCAGCTGATGTGCTATATCTGGCCTGGGAGTACTTCACACTGACACTGAGACTGGAGAATGTTCCATTCCCAGCACTAACACCTTGATGAGCACAAAATTAACAAAGAAAGTTTAAACAAATAAGCCTTTATTGTTGCCATTTGATAAGACAGACAGATATAAGCCTGAAAAAAAGGGAAGGTAAAAACAGTCTTAAACAAATCAACCTTTCAGGTTAAGGTGTAGGCTCGACTCCGATCAGGCCTTCATTGTGTCGGTCATGACTTGACTCTAAAATAATGCGGTGTGATTCGACGATCCTGTAAAATGATCTTCAACCAATGGGGTGCTTTTTTTGTCGCAGTCACTGATTCCATGCAGCAATGCCTCTGCGATCCGCCAGCCGAAACGCCATCAGACGGTCAGCTGCTACACCGAGAGTCCCAGCACCAAGTTTTCAGTTAAAAGGAAGCCGTTTCACAAGGTGGGCAGGATATGTGGCCAAGTGAAGGAGCTGTACTTCAACTCCACCTGGAGCCAGCCCAGCTGCATTGATCAGTAAAGGTAAGTGAGGGGCAGTGGGGACATCTTCAAAGACCGTCTTTGCAAGCTTTACAGTTGTCGGCCTCCTGCTTGTACGTCCAGTTCTGCCCATTCCCCCATGGCCCAACAACTATCTGACACCCCCCCACAATCTAATGCTAGGGTGGAGAGAAAAGCTATTTCCTCTAGTGGGGGAAGTCCAGAACAAAGGGGGTATAACCTTAAAAATAGAGCTCGGCTGTTCAAGAAGCACTTCTTCACACAAAGGGTCGTGGAAATCTTAAATTCTCACCGCCACCCCCCCCCCCCGCCCCCCCACAAAAAAAAAGCTGTTGAGGCTGGTGGTCAGTTGAACAGTTCAAAACTGGGATTGATAGATTTTTGTTAGGTAAAGGTATTAAGGGTTACGGATCCAAGGTGGGTAGATGGAGTTAAGATACAGATCAGCCATGATCTAATTGAATGGCGGAACCTACTTGAGGGGTTGAATGGCCTACTCTTGTATCTATGTTTTGAATGTGCTAGGCTTCATCAGAAACTGCCTTATATTTTTTCTGAGATCGAGGCAGAGTAGAGGAGGCTTCACTCCGAACCTTACAGTTCTATACCTGATCTGGGATTGCTCGATGGTGATGCTCGTTGCCTGAAAATAGTGTTCAATTCCCCAGCTCTAACATCCCTTACCTTGATGAGCACACACTTCTCATGCGTACACACACACACACACACACACACACACACACACACACACACAATTGCGAATAACCTCTTTGTTTTCTTCTTCTGTGAACAGATCAATTAATCAGGAAGAAATTGAGGCCATGGAAGTCTGGGTGCGTTCCTGTCTGATGTGCTACATACCACAGTGAGACCGAACACTACCCTTAAGCACCGTCTTCAAATAAGCTAGAGATCTGTCGGAAGCTGCCTTGTTGAAATGATTATAGCAGGGTCAATATTCTTTATTTAATTATTTTATTATTTACTTCCTAATTTATTCAGACATAATTTGTTTTGTAATAACATGTATATTTAATAATTTAAAATATTTTTTCTGTTAAACTGTAATGATCGAAGTAGAGTTCCTACAGTTAGTACCACCGTATCTGGGCTGGCGGGAGGGAAGGAGGGAGGGAGGGAATGAAAGATGGAGGGAGGGAGAGAACAAAAGATGGAGGGAGGGAGGGAGGAAATGAAAGATGGAGGGAGGGAGGGAGGGAAATCAGCCGGGGTTCCTGCCCCTGATCACTATCCACTGCCCCTCGCTGGAAAGTCTGCATCTGGTTGTCGGGTGAAGGGCGGTTCGGACTTTGCCATGGTGCCACCCATGGTTGAACGGCCTGCCAACACTCGCTGTCCTTATTGCACTTGTAAAACTGCCCCCAGCAAAAGTCAGGGGAGAAAAGCACACAATATTCTCTTTCCCGATTTTTTGTTTGAACTGGTGCACAATTGAACTCGATGTCACGTTGCTTCGAATCAGATTCCAAATTCCCATCCTAATGTTGCAGCCAGCATACCAGTTAGAGGTTAGTCCTTGTTAAAATGATAATTAAGGAAAAGTATTAATTAACAGAAGTGCCAGAAACATTATGATTGAGATGTAAAGAGTGAGGCAGATCTCAATCCCATCTTAACCCATGCAGTAAGAAATGCTGTGGCTCTTCACCTCGAAACATTAAATAAAAGAGGTTCACTAACCCTTTTTCTAGTAGATTCAAATCAGGAACACGGAGTAATTATTTAATTATCTAACTATGAGTTTTTTATTGAGATCATTCTCCAGCGGTGATTTAATCATTGAGCAGCCTGCGTTTTTTGAATGTCCTGTAAAGTGGGTGCTGTTGTATAATGGGATGTTAGTTATGCAACTGGACTAGTAATCCAATGGCCTGGACTGATAATCCAGTAAGAACGTGAGTTCAAATCCCACCATGGCAATTTGAGAATTTGAATTTGGTTTTAAAAATAAATCTAGAAATAATAAAATGCTGGTATTGGTAAAAGTAACCATGTCATAGCAACCCGACAGGTTCACTAATGTCCGTTAGGAAGGAAACCTGCCATCCTTACCCAAACTGACCTATATGTGACTTCAGTCCCACTCCAATGTGGTTGATTCTTAACTGCCCTCTGAAATGACCTAGCAAGCCACACCATTCTATCAAACCACAAGCATCGGTTCAAGTAGAAGACGCAGCACCACCTTCTCAGGGCAACTAGGGATGGGCAATAAATGCTGGCCCACACCGAGAATTCATTTTATAAAATGAACGCACAGATTGCTGTTGTATAATGCCAATGCCTGATGTCATTTTCTGTTTAGTAAATAATAAACTTGCACAAACAGGTGCCATGATGTTTTTGCACATGATGGACCCAACATGCGATGCATACTGCGCAGATGTCCACCATACTCTGAAGATAAACTTAGCTTTGTTTGAGCAAGGGGTTAGTCACCACTTAAACCCCCTCAAAAACCTCCAGTTTCCCTGCCTCGTAATGTACAATTAGAGTAACCGGGCGCAGGATGCCGTGTCCAGTAAGGGTCTCGAATTGCATGGGAAATGAGTGGGCTGTTGCGTCGCGTCAAAGCATCTGCCTGATACTGCGTGCTCTTGAAGGGATAAATTCACACGGGTCTGCTGCCAGTATAGAGCCTTGCTAAGCAATGACGTGTTGGCGATGGAGCTGCGGTCTTGGTAATCTGACCCATGCTTGCCCCTGGCGAGGCTCTATGCGAGAATCACACCTTTCCATAGTTACCCCCGTAATTGGCATCCAGGGTTGGGCCTCCATTTTGATGCAGAATGCTGCACATGTAAAATGGTGGCATTTCAACTTTTTTTTTTGTCACAAAGGGTATTTGTGTGGAATTCCAGTTTATGAAGTGTTCTTAAATGTTTGAGTTTATCAATGTGTTGCCATGGTAACAAGTGACGCTTTGACAATGAAGGAGAAAAAAAGAAAAGCGTGCAAAACAATTTGAAGTGTTCAGTAAGTACCGATCGCGGCCACGTTGCAAATGTCCCGGCTTTCTGTGATATTTATTTATTTCTGAAAAACCATTGGACTGTCAGTACCTGGGATCTGTTGCATTGTTTTTTTTAAACAAAAATGTCTGTGTATTGGAAGAATTCAGTTCTAATTTATTCTATTTAATTTAATTTACTCACCAATAAAAGCATTGCAAAAATGATTTGTGGTTCGTGCTCTGGTTTCTAACAGAAAACTCAAGCCCCTGTTAAAGGATGCACCTTTAAACAACAACAACAAATTGCATTTATATAGCATCTTTAATGTAGTAAAATATCCCAAGGTGCTTAAGCTGTTCACATTAGTCATAGAGGTTACTGGAACATATCTTATTCCCTCTGGACAGGCCCAGCTACAGTTAACTTTTGATTGTTCCTCTCTGGGGCGATCAGCCCATGTTGAACCCTCCTCCTCCATCTCCATCCAGTTAAATTAAGTAATGGCTTGACCGGCTTACTGTGTTGATAGAGATCTGAGCCTCAATCATGACATGCAATATTAGCGCACAAATATTCAGTCTGTGCATGGAATTCCCTTTCCAACACTTTATTGATGTTTTAACCATTTAAGAAAGAAAGACTTACATTTATAAAGCACCTTTCATGACTTCAGGATGCAGGAAATGCAGCAGCCAATTTGCGCACAGCAAGACCCCATAAACAGCAATAAGATAATGACCAAATTATCTGGGATTTTTTTAATTGATCTTGGTTGAGGGATAAATATTGGTCAGGACACCGGGGAGAACTCTCCTGCTCGTCTTCAAAATAGCTCCATTAGTAAAGGTTTCAGCCAATGTCATCTGGGTTTCTGATCAGTTTATAATATGTTAAATACTTCATAGACATTTTGACCCACTAACCTATCATTGAATGTAATTGTGAGGTGTTTGTGGTAAAGCATGCAGACTAGTGCGTAAGGATAGGACTGGGCCGTTCTGCAAAACTGTGACCTCCAAACTCATTTCACATGTGGCTCAGAAGGGTGGAATTTTGTTATGTTAATTAAACTTCAAATGTTGTGTAAAAGAACGAATGAAGTACTTTTTGATGTACAGGTACAACACCGGTAATCCGGCACCCGACGGTCCGGCACCTTCAGTGGTCCAGCACGAATTGAAATCGGTGCCGGGCTCTTTTGCCGGCACTCGTGATCCTCGGGGGCCCAACTGGGCCCCAGATTGCGCTGAACAAGGCCCCTCCCCTTTCCGGCGGGCGGCCGTGAATGCTTCCGGGGCGCTACTTTTAGCGCCCTGGTAGCGCCCTGGCGAGGCTGGCACCCCAAACGGGGCTATAGACAATTTCTAGGCCATTGGGTTTAATTATGCTCTGACTGCATAGCGAAGTGTCTATTCCACTTGTAAGCACTTCCAGTACTGCAACCAGCTCGGCCTCCAGAAAGTCCTCGTTGTACTTCCCCTCGAATTTTGGTTTCAGTACAAGGAACCCTTCAGTGGTTCGTAATTTTCAATGGTCCGGCACCGGCCTGGTCCCGAGGGTGCCGGATTACCGGGGTTGTACCTGTATAATCACTAATGTAACATTGGAAATGTAGCAGCCAAATTTGCAAGATTCCACAAACAACGACATGATAATGACCAGATAATCTGTTTTAGTGATGTTTCAGGGATAAATATTGGCCAAGGACGCCGGGGATAACCCCCCTGCTCTTTATCGAAATAGTGCCATGGGATCTTTAACGCCCACCTGAGAGGGCAGAGGGGGCCTTGGTTTGATGTCTCATCCAACAGTGCGGTGCTCCCTCAGCACTGCACTGCACTGGGTGTGTCAGCCTAGATTATGTGCTCAAGTCTCTGGAGCGGGACTATGAACCTGCAAACATCTGACTCGGAGGGGAGAATGCTACCACTGAGCGACGGCTGACAAGTACAATGTTTTACAAAAAAAACACAAAGGTTTAGGAAACATGTATGCAAAGGTGAATCATACCAAACCAGTGGTGTTGTGAAGGAATAAGCCATATCACCTATTCAGAAAAATACACTATCTTATGAAAGAATTCTGGCCTTATCAAAACAGGACAAACTGGGTTTGGAAATCTAGAAACCGAACTATGAAATGGCCGTGAAAGAATTCTGGCTATTGCAATAAGGTAGTTGTTGACCCTGAATAAATAACCTTATTGAAACAGAAGGTTAAGGACTCCGACAGGCTGAACTTTTTGGAATGAAACAATGGTTCACCCTGGATAAGGTATTCTAATTTACACTTTGTAAAGAAGCACAAAGTAAGGAACTTCTGCCCTCATAAAGATGACATCAAGTAAGGAACACCTGCTGTCACAACATTTTTTATATTGTAAACTTATAACACCTCAAGATGAGACATGAGTCTGGCTGAGTTGGCAGTAAGAATTGCAGAGGTCAGCAGAAAAATGGCTAGAGATAATTAGCTTGCATCAGCAGAAAACCTTAAAGGAAATACCACTGGAAAAGAGTATAAATATTGAACTCTCAAATGGGATAGTAGACTCGCTTTAATCAGGCAAAGCGATTCTCGGCTTCAGAGGCAGCTCTGTAGTCTACCACTCTTTGTACCTCGGGAATCAAAGGTATTTGATTTTGGTGGATATCCTGTAGACTTTAAGAACTGTAAAACTGTAGCAAAGTTAAGATTTGAAAGTAAGGTTCTCTGATAATAAGATTGTAAGCTTTCTCTTTTTGGAACTGTTAATGTTGCGATTAACCCACCAACTGTAAATAACAAGTCGGTTCTTTAATAAATTTATATATTTTTAGAATAGTCTCACTTAAGACTTCTGTATCAAAAACTCACGAACTCAATCTCTGTACACTCTTTGGTGAGGAGTTGCAGAATTCTGGGGGAGTTTTCCGGAGCCTCATAATATCCAGAACGTTACAGTCTAGCTAAACTTATTAAAGGTGCTATCTGGAGGATGGTAACATCTTCAGGTTGTTCCTTTCCTGTAGGGAGAGATAATCTAGACCTTTAGACCTAATTAAGCATCTTTAGGATTTGGCTACCTCAAAGTTTAGTTGAAGATGAACTTCTGAGAAATATGCCTGATCCAGGGTAGCCCTAAAGGGGCTAGGACTAGTAATTATCCCTTCAGTATGTCCAACAGGGCCAATTCTGACCCAATTCCCCATCATCTGTGAGTCTGAGCCGATTTGCTTCTCCCTCTGTGTCTGGGCCTTCATTTATGGTCTATCCTACCAGGCTGTAGGATGTTGATCATGTTGGGAGTCAGTGTCACTCTCCCTCTTTCCTTTTCTTGCCCTTCAGCAAGAGAAGGGAAGGCTACCAGAAGCATCTGTGCCAGCCTCGCAAACGAGCAAAAGCTACCCAGCAGCTTCAAAATAAAAAGCTGATGCCTCACAAAACAATCCTGCGTGGAAGTCCGTGACGTGTGAAAACAAGTAACTGCACTGAAGGTGCAGTGGGACGCAGACTTGTAACTTAAACTTTGGGCATAACCAACACTTCTTCACTCATTAGAGGGAAAGAAAACGCAAGTAGCTAAAAGCCATTCAGCTCCTCGAGCCTGTTCCTCCATTCAATTAGATCATGAATAATCTGTACCTCAACTCTGTTAAGTCTGTGTGTTCCAGTTGTAATTACTAACACAGACTACAAGATTAAAGTTCAACAGGTCTTTACTGGTTGGAGGTCAGGACTATACCAAATACAATATTACTACACAGTGCTTATATACTGGTGGTCACCACTGGTATTACGTATACAGCAGCCAGAGAAAGTAGTACATCTCTTAAGGTGGAACAGGCTTAAGTTCTCTTAAGGTGGAACAGGTTACATACACCACAATCCTCCCTTTTTAGCTTAACAGTCATATCCCCATTTAACATAACATAACATATATAACTTCAGGTATAAACAGTTCAAAGGTTCAGTCTCTCAGGAGGCCTTCTGATTCGATTTGGATAACGCCTTTCAGTGGTCTCTGATTCCTGTTGCTGAGGTGACTCCTCTAGCTGGTCTCCCATGCATTGGGTGTTATCATCATCAGGTACATTCCCTGCCGAGGTAGATGCTTCAGGTTCATTAACGTCTTCCACAGTTGTCTCTGTCGCAACCATGGGTTCGACCCTTGCTCTCGATTCTACCAGTTGATCCGCATGACGCCTTATCACATTGTTACCAATATCTACTGTGTACATCAGAGGTCCTTGTCTGGCCTGAATTGTTCCGGACTGCCATTTTTCGTTTCCATAGCCCCTTGCCAACACTGGTTGTCCTACGTCGAAACTTCGAGTGGTCTTGTTGTTAATATGCTGGAACTGTTTGTTTTCCACTTCCCTCCGCACATTTGGTTTTAACAAGTCCAACCTGGACCGCAACCTCCTGTTATAAAACATCATGGCAGGACTTTGGTTAGTCACTGCATGAGCGGCGTTTCGATATGCCATTAGGAAATTGTCCACCTTGTGCTGTAGCGGAATCTGATCATCGTTCATGGCCTTTATTGCCTTTTTGAATGTTTGGACAAATCTCTCGGCCAACCCGTTTGTCGCCGGATGATATGGGGCAGAGGTATAATGTTTCACCCCATTCTTCTTTAAGAATTTTTGGAATTCTTCCGACACGAACTGTGGTCCATTGTCCAAACAGATCTGTTCTGGCAATCCGTTCCTTGCCAATATTGTTCTTAATACCGCAATTGTCTTTTCTGAAGTAGTGGTATTCATCTTGATCACTTCTGGCCATTTGGAATGTGCGTCCACCGCAATTAGGAACATGGAGCCCATGAATGGACCAGCAAAGTCAATATGTACGCATTGCCATGGGGCTGAAGGCCATTCCCATGGGTATAGTGGTGCGATCGGAGGTGCATTTTGCACTTTTTGGCACCCAGCGCAGCTTTTCGTCAACTCCTCTATCTGTTGGTCAATATCCGGCCACCATACATAAGCCCTAGCAAGACTTTTCATCTTAACTCCCCCCAGATGACCTTCATGCAGTTCTTTTAGAACTCTTTCCCTTAACTTGGGAGGAATAATCACTCTTGTCCCGTACATCAAAGTACCATGGCAGACGGACAGCTGGTCTCGCCTTGCCGAGAATGCCGGTAACAGAGGATCACCACGTGTTGGCCATCCTTTCACTGTCACCTCGTAGACTCTGGACAGTGTCGGGTCGTTCCTGGTTTCTCTTTCAATACTTGCATTGGTGACTGGTAAACACTCGATGATGGTCGAATGAAATAACTCAACAGGGTCAACGTTCGTCGTTTCTTCTTCTTCAGGTAGTGGCAGGCGCGACAGCCCATCAGCATTGCCCTGCTGCTTCGTACCTTTGAATTCTATTTGATATTGATGTGCCCCTAGGAAAAGGGACCATCTCTGGAGACGCTGTGCTGTCATCACTGAAACACCCTTCTTAGGGTTAAAAATGGATACCAACGGCTGATGGTCTGTCAGAAGTGTGAATTTTTGGCCCTGCAGGTAATGATTAAACTTCTTCATTCCCCATACAAGGCTGAGAGCCTCCCGATCGATCTGCGCATAGTTGCACTCAGCGGAGGTCAATGATCTGGATGCAAACGCGACTGGCCTTTCCGTGCCATTTGGCAACTTGTGTGAGAGTACTGCCCCAATACCATATGGAGAAGCATCACAAGCCAACCGAATAGGCAGTGTCGGGTTGAAGTGAGCCAACACTTCCTCTGAGGTGATCAATTCTTTGCTTTTGCGAAATGCCTTCTTACAGTTTTCGCTCCATTCCCATGGTACCCCCTTCTGTAAAAGAGCGTTTAGCGGGTGCAGTACTGTGGATGGATTTGGTAGAAATTTATGGTAATAGTTAATCAATCCTAGAAACGACCTCAACTGAGAGACATTATCCGGAGCGGGAGCCTTTACAACTGCCTCTATCTTGTCAGGAGACTTATGAAGCCCCTCCCGGTCAATGACATGACCACAGTACGAGATCCGCTTCTGGAAGAACTCACATTTCTGCCGATTAACTCTAAGTCCATACTCTTTCAGTCTGTTGAGCACCAGTTCCAAGTTTGCGAGGTGTTCTTCATCACCATCACCTGTAATCAGAATATCGTCCAGGTAACATTGTGTGCCTGGAATTCCTTGTAATACCTGCTCCATGGCCCTCTGCCAAATTGCTGGAGCCGATGCCACTCCAAAAACCAGCCTATTGTACCGGTACAAACCTCGATGCGTGTTGATCGTGAGGTATTGGCGTGACTCTTCTTCAACCTCCATCTGCAAGTACGCCTGCGCCAGGTCTATCTTGGTGAAGTGTTTCCCGCCAGACAATGAAGCAAAAATATCCTCAATCCGCGGAAGCGGATACTGCACCGTGTGAAGCATCGGATTAACGGTGATTTTGAAATCTCCACAGATGCGAACCTTCCCTGGTTCTCCTGGCTTGTTGCTCGAAGGACGTTTCATAATGGGAACAATGGGCGTAGCCCACTCACTCCAATCTACCTTAGACAGTACACCTGAACGTTCTAGCGCTTCCAGTTCCGCTTCTACAGTAGGTCGTATTGCATAGGGTACCGGTCTGGCTTTAAAAAATTTTGGGTGTGCATGTTCATCAATCTTGATGTTTGCCGTAATTCCTTTCAGTGTTCCCATCATCCAATATTTTGGACAATCGTTTAGGTTTGACATCTGTTTCCCCGGAATCTACCGTTAGTGCTTTTAAGGAGTGCCAGTCCATATTCATTTTCCTAATCCACTCCCATCCCAGTAGTGGTGGACCTCCTTCAGGTAGCACATATAAGTCCATTACTTGGCTTTCTTCGCCCTTGTGGACCAATTTTACCTCTATCTTTCCGATGGGGTACACTCTTTGCCCCGTGTATGTTTTCAATATAATCTCCGTATCCCGTAGGGGAATATGTTGGAATAACCTTTTGTAATCTTTCTTATTCATGACCGTCAATGCCGATCCAGTGTCCAATTCCATCTTTACTTGGACTCCTGCTATCTGAAGGGTGACCCAAATTGTCTGGAGATCTGCATCCTTACCAACGTTGTGTACTCTTAAGCTACCCAGTTCATTACTGCTAGCGTCTGAATCTGACTTCTGTTCGGTCGAACTGTTCTTTGTCACCTTGTGTACCTTTATGTATTTTCCTTGCGGTGACTTTTTGTTGCTGGTCTTCTTTCCTGACCGGCATACTTTAGCTATGTGGCCAAGCCTGCCACACGTTCTGCATTCTTGGTTTTTAAACCAACACTGGTTCTGATCGTGCGTTGTCTTTCCACAACGATAACATTTTACAGTACTCAAACCCAATTTATTTGTACTGAGTTCCGGTGACCGTAGCTGCATTACTGCCGTGCCTCTCGCTGCGGCTTCGTGTGCTGCTGCCATAGTGACCGCTTTCTCGAGCGTCAGCTCATTCTCCTCGAGCAGTCGCTTTTGTGTATCTTTTAATAAACCACACACAAATTTATCTCGTAGCACCTCTGTCAGTCTCGTTCCAAACTGACAGTACTTTGCTAGCTTATGCAATTCCATTAAATATTCAGCATTGCTTTCATCCTTCAGCTGCCTTCTGATGTAAAATTTAAATCGTTCCGCTAGCATCAGCGGCGTGGGGTTTAGATGATTTTTCAGGACAGTAACAATCTCCTCGAACGTCTTACCCGCCGGTTCATCTGGTGATAAAAGGTGTTTCAATTGCCCGTATGTCTTCGCACCCATTAAGTTTAATAATGTTAGTGCTTTCTCTTCATCTGGGATTTTATTTGCTTTACAATAATTTTGTATGCGTTCTACATACATGGCCCAATCTTCGATGTCGCTATCAAAGGTATTAATGTTCCCATGTTTAGGCATCGTTGCAATTTAATTTATTTTAATTTTTATCCAAGATGGCGGCTTCCCGCTCTTGTCTTCGTCCTCCGCCTACAAAATGGCGGTTTTCCCGCGCTTGGCGGTCTTCACCCGTCCCCCGACGCTGTCTCCGCTTCACCGCGGCTCTCGCGCCTTCAGTTGCCCCAGACGCTGCGCCTTTTTTAGCCCGAATGCGGCCCGGCCCTTATCACCAGCCGCGATCGATGTCCCCGCGCTGCGCCTTTCGGCCCGAACGCGGCCCGGCCCTTATCTCCGGTCGCGATCAATCTCACCGCCCTTATTCCTCCATCTTCCCTCCCCGTCTGTACAGTCAATGCAGCCGACTTTCTGGTCGCGTCGCTGCCCGGCTTACCCACCACCGAGGTAGAAAGAAGATAGCTGACAGCCGCTGATGGAGGCTTCGAGTTCAAGATGTCTTCTGCACTCTGGTTTCTCGATGTCTGCCGCGCGACGTGTCTTCCAGCAGGGTGATGAGGGTGGAAGCCTCTCTTCGACGTCCGTTCTGTGGACGAAGCCGCCGTGGATATAAACTGCCGCAGGGTAAGAATCGGACTCGTCGCCACTGTTAAGTCTGTGTGTTCTAGTTGTCATTACTAACACAGACTACAAGATTAAAGTTCAACAGGTCTTTACTGGTTGGAGGTCAGGACTATACTAAATACAATTTTACTACACAGTGCTTATATACCGGTGGTCACCACCGGTTTTACGTATATAGCAGCCAGAGAAAGTAGTACATCTCTTAAGGTGGAACAGGCTTAAGTTCTCTTAAGGTGGAACAGGTTACATACACCACAAACTCCATTTGGGAACTGTGGCCTAGATTCCCCTCCCTACCCCAACAACAACAACAACTTGCATTTATATAGCACCTTTAAGGGAGTAAAGCGTCCCAAGGCGCTTCACAGGAGCGTAATGAGGAATTAATTGTGTTGCCAGTTTAAAAATAATTAATTAAACAGCACACCTGAGTGCAAATGTTTATGGGTGTATTTTGTAGAGATAGCTCTGATTTCTGCAATGTTTATAAAGTTTCTTGGAGATATAATTTTAGCTTTGCACAGCTCTGAAGCTGCTATAGGGGATACACAGATCTGTGAAGAGAAAAGACAATTCAATGACTTAAAAGAGCTGGGTCTGTTTACTCCAGAGCAGCATAGACTTGGAGCCAACCTGATAGAGGTCTATAAAATAATGGAAGGGCTTAATCGCACGCCAATCCATAGATTATTCCAGTTTGACAGATTGGGGAGGACATGGGGACATGCATTGAAACTATGCAAGAGTAGGATTAGACTGGATATTAGGCAGTTCTTCTTTTCCCAGAGAGTAGTAATCCTCTGCGACAGATTGCCGGCTGGTACAGTGGGTGCTGACTCTCTGTATGCCTTCAAGAGGGAGCTGAACTGATTCTTGACTGGGGCACAGATCGCATCATATTAAAGGTAAGTGGATAAACAGATCATTTATGGCCCATGTGATCTCCTGCACTGCTTTTGATTGACTGAAGGGGTTGGAGAAGAATTTTCCAGAGTATTTTTTCCCTTATTGGCCCTGGGTTATTCTCTGGGTTTATCGCCTCTCCCAGGGAATTACATGGCTGCGGGATGGTGGGGGGAGAGGTGGGTAGGGAGGGGGAGGGGGAGGCTGGGAGGGAGAACGGAAGGCTGGAATTGTCATGCGG
Source organism: Somniosus microcephalus (assembly GCF_052327205.1). Lineage (NCBI taxonomy): Eukaryota > Metazoa > Chordata > Chondrichthyes > Squaliformes > Somniosidae > Somniosus > Somniosus microcephalus. Next base: position 129,310,503 of record NC_140994.1, read on the forward strand.
GCAGATTTGGAGGCGGGTCAGGTGGGAAATTTGAAATAACTTGGAGCGGGTCGGGAACCGGCCGTCAACCCGCCCCCACATGCCTTTCCCTCGGGTGCGTTTGCCAGCGCGACAGCGACCCAAACAGCAGAGGCAACCGAGCTAATTTAGATGATTATTAGGTACTTGTCAGACCCTTAAACATCTTTTTAACACTACCTTTCAAATTTCCCTGGATGACCATGGGAATCACGCAGCTCGGGAACCACGTTTGTGAACCTGAGGAGGATGTTCAGTGGCCATTGATCCAGCTCATTAGTGCACAGCATGAATAACACAATAAAAGCTCTCACCTGACACCTCATCACTTTCCTAAGGCAGATGCTGTTGCTGACTGCATTGTCAGCACAGATTTAGCTTTCTAGAGGATGCAAGTCTTCAGCAAAGTCAGGATGCACTGTCACCTCATTCGTAGAACCTATCATACCATTGACAGATTGCTTCTGTCATCTCTACTTGACCTGTCATGTATTCCATAAACATGGGCCATTTATACACTCTCACCTTGGTCCTCAGAATCGGACCATGATGAGCCCCAGCACCAGCAGCACCAGACACACCAGCAACACCAATAACAACACCAACCTTCTCCTCAACCACCTGATGCTGTGCAGGGCTGCACCGTGCCGAAGGCGATACCTCCAATTATATCTCCAACACAAGGTATCCAGGCAGAGGATGAGCTTCCTCAACATGACTGAGCAGCAGTACCAAAGGAGGCTCAGGCTATTGCGTCAGGTCATTGCAGACATTTGTAGATTGCTGGAGCAAGACTTGCAGCCCAGAGGAATGGGTGGACATGCCTTACCAATCACTGTCAAAGTCACCAGCGCCCTCAACTTCTTCGCCCCACCAGTAGCACCCTGGGCTGCTGCGCCACCGGCAATGACATCTTGGCCGAGCGACGCGACCCCTTAGCACCTCACGGTCAGCCCCTTAGCACCCTGCGGCAGAAATTCAGCTGAGCCTGCGAGGCTGCCGCAGGTGATGTCAGCGACAGCCTCGCAGGTCACAAACCGGACCGCACTCCGCTGGTGGGGCGGTATTTAAAGGGGAGGTGCGGCTGCGGCCCGTGCCACCATTTCGTTCTTTTGGCCGACCTTCAGATCGGCCCTTTGTGGCAGCCCTTGGCGTGGTCCGTGGCAGCCACAGCACCACGCCGCCCTGGTGGGCTAGTGTGGGCCATCGGAGACCTTGCAGAGCTCACAGTGTCCCTCCCCTTTAACTGAAGGGGAGGGGCAGTGAAACACGTCAGCACTACGCAGAACGGCCGCATATCGCTCTGCCGTTACCGCGTTTTGCACCCCACCCCCGACACCGCCCTGAGAGGAAGTGGAGGGCCTGACATAGCGCTCTACTTCCTCTCTGGGGCGGTAAGCTGAATTTAGCGGCCGGGCAGTACTTCCGCGCCAGGCGCTAAATGTCCAGAGCTAATTCAGTTCCTGCCAACAAACGGGGCATAACCGAATTTTGTGCCCTATAATCAGGCCAGAGGGGCACCCAGGATGGTGAGGGGGGAAAGAGGAACCAGCACTCAAGAATATCATTATATTGACACAGAAATTCGGGTCGGGGGCTTCCCGCGGGTGTAAGCCCCCGACCTGCACTTACCTTGCGCGCCGGCCGTTGAGCTGTGGGCCCCTGTGGAATTCCGATCCTGGGCCTGCTCCAGCTGCCGGCGCGCAGTGCTTGCATATCCCAGGGGCGCAGTTAGTTTGATACGTCCCCTGGGATCACGTGGGCCATGGGGAGCCAATCGGAGCAGGGAATGCTCCATTCATAAGATTGACAGGAAGAGCTGTCAAAACTTATAAATACTACGGGCCCCAAAACATCACTAAATCTTGAAATAAAATTTTTTTTAAATCACATTTTTAAAATAAACTATAAATTACATGAAATAACTATTTTAAACAATTTACATTTTTGAAAAAAATAATTTTATTTTCTAACGGGGCTAAAAATAAACTTACCTTGCTTTAAAGTATTTAAAAATAATAAACCTGTGGAAAAAATGTTTTAATTTTAATTAATTCACCATTTACCTTGTAAAAAGCAGGCCTTATGCCTGCTTTTTATGTGTAACTTCTGGAGACTTACCCTCCCGGGAAAACCTGTAAAAAAAAATGTAAGTTCGATGCGCATGCGCAGCCTCTCCTGCGCACACGTTCGACTTCTGAACCCCTTCGTTCAGGAGAACGGAAGTGCCTGCCGGTTTCCGGCGCATGCACAGTGCATGCAGGAAACCGGCACTTCCATTGGGCTTACGGGTGAGTACCCCGTGCGTACTCACCCGTGGAGACCCGAATTTCTGGGCCAATGTAGTTTAACGCAGCTACAATAACTTGTATTTATGTAGTGCCTTTAACAAAGAGCATCCCAAGGCACTTCACAGATAGGCATAAGCAAAATGGATGCTGTGAGGAAGGGAGAGGGAGCACATTGTGGGATCTTCTGATTATTTTTCCACAGAAAGGCTTTGGTTTTCTTTAAATGTTACATTGTAGGAGTCTATGTATTCCTAGCAAAAAATACTGAACTCGGAGAGGTTCAACAGAGAAGGTTTAATTGTTAAGGCTACATGTTGAACACAAAATGGCATCAGAGACTACACCAAGTCTGACTGCTTTTCATCAGTCCACAGCTTCGACTGCTCCTCCCCCGCTCTGGGCTTAACTATGTTGCAGATCGAGTTTCTTAAAGGTGTGATCCTTCTTAAAGGCATGACGCCTAATTTATAGTCTACGGACCGAAAAGCGGATTGTGTCCTTTCTGTGATCGGTACGCCACACAGCTCCCCCCAGAATCCGCTAGAAGGGAGTGTATGAACTGGCGTGGCGGCTTGATGGCACGGCCGGAACGTCTCTTGGCGGTTGGTGTCGGGAGCGGGGCGGTCGGACGCGTCGGGCTCTTAGGCGGTCTGCCCTGCGGTGGGGGTTGGCCCACTTGAACGGGTTCGTCGGGTTCTAGGTGCGCCAGCTTGAGCCGGTCGACCGACACCTTGTCAATTCTGCCGCCCACTTCGAGGAGGAAGAATTTGTTCCCCGTCTGAAGTACCTTGTAGGGTCCATCGTATGGGGGCCGTAGAGGTCCTCGATGGGCGTCATGGCGCACGAAAACAAATTTGGCCATGTGCAGGCTAGGTGGTACGCGGGTTGCTGGTTCGCTGTGCCGGCCAGTGGGTACCGGAGCGAACTGTTGTGCTCGGTTGGCGAAAGCGCGGCGTTGCTGGTCAGCCGACCAGGGGGTCGTGGCGGTGGGCAGGAACTCTCCGGGTATGCGCAGCGGCTGGCCGTACACGAGTTCCGCCGCCGAGGCTTGCAGGTCTTCCTTGACCGTGGCGCGTAGGCCAAGTAGCACCCACGGGAGGCGGTCGATCCAAGCCTCGTCCTCGAGGCTGGTGCGGAGGGATGCCGTCATGGACCTGTGGAATCGCTCGCACAGTCCGTTGGCTTGGGGGTGGTAAGCCGTGGTGCGGTGAACGGCCACCCCGAGGTTTCGAGCGATGGCGGCCCACAGATCAGAGGTGAACTGCGGGCCTCTATCCGACGTCATGTCGGAGGGGACGCCGAACCGTGCGACCCAGGTACCGATGAACGCCCTCGTGATGTCGGCGGTGGTGGTGAACGTCAGTGGAATGGCCTCGGGCCAGCGGGTGGTACGGTCCACGATTGTCAGCAGGTGCATGTGACCTTGTGATGGCGGCAGGGGGCCGACGAGGTCGATGTGGACGTGGTCAAACCTTCTTTCTGGCACGGTGAACTCCTCGAGTGGGGCTTTGACGTGCTGGTGGATTTTGGCACGCTGGCAAGCTATGCAGGATCTGGACCAGACGCGCACATCTTCGCGCAGGCCGCGCCAGACAAATCGGTTGGCCACCAGTCTAATGGACGCGCGGGTGCCGGGGTGTGAGAGGCCGTGGACGATGTCGAACACCCGTTTTCGCCAGGACGCCGGGACTACGGGGCGGGGTTGCGCCAAGGAGGTGTCGCATTTGACTGTGATGGCGGACGGGCCGCAGGCGACGTCAGTCAGTCGCAGCCCTGGGAGGGTTGTGGGCGCGGAGAGCATATCGGGGTCGGTGCGTTGCTCCGCTGCCAGTTGAGCATAGTCCACTGCCAGGTGGGTGCCGTGGACGGCGGGGCGGGATAGGCAGTCGGCCACCACGTTGTCTCGACCGGAGACGTGCCGGATGTCCGTGGTGAATTCGGACACCGCGGCGAGCTGGCGTTGTTGCCTGGCTGACCACGGGTCCGCAGATTTCGCCATCGCGAATGTCAGGGGTTTGTGGCCAACAAACGCGGTGAAGGGGCGGCCCTCCAGAAGAAATCTAAAATGGCGGACTGCCAGCTACAGTGCGAGGAGCTCGCGGTCAAAGGCGCTGTATTTGGCCTCCAGGAGGCGCAGTTGGCGGCTGAAAAAGGCCAGCGGTTGCCAGGCCCCGTCGACCCACTGTTCGTACACGGCGCCGACCGCGTGGTCGGAGGCGTCCGTGGTGAGGGCCACCCTGGCGTTGGGCTGTGGGTGGGCGAGCATGGTGGCGTCGGCGAGCACCTTTTTGGTCGAGTCGAAAGCGGTCAACATGTCCGCCGACCACTCGATCGCCATTCTGTCTTTCTTACCCCGGTGGGCTTCGTATAGGGCCGCATGAGGGAGGCCGCTCCGGGAATGAAGCGGTTGCAAAAGTTGATCATCCCCAAGAACTCCTGGAGGCCTTTGATGGTGGTAGGCCGGGGGAACTGCTGGACGGCTTGCACCTTGGTGGGCAGGGGAATGGCTCCGTCCTGCGTGATGTGGTGTCCGAGGAATTCGATCCTGCTGAGGCCGAATTAGCACTTGGCTGGGCTGAAGATGAGCCCGTGCTCACTGAGCCGCTGGAACAGGGTGCGGAGGTGCTCGATGTGTTCCTGCTTGGAGGAACTAGCTACCAGGATGTCATCCAGGTAGACAAAGAGGAACTTCAGGTCCCGGAGGACCGAGTCCATGAGCCGCTGGAAGGCCTGGGCCGCATTTTTGAGGCCGAAGGGCATTCGGAGGAACTCGAATAGTCCAAAAGGGGTGATTATGGCCGTCTTGGGAACGTCCGTGAGGTGGACTGGCACCTGATGGTAACCGCGCACCAGGTCGACTTTGGAGAAGACTGAGCGGCCGGCCAGTCTAGCCGAGAAGTCTTGAATGTGCGGTATGGGGTACCGATCCGGCATGGTGGCATCGTTTAGGCGCCGGTAGTCCCCGCAGGGGCGCCATCCCCCGTCGGGTTTGGTGACGATGTGGAGTGGGGAGGCCCAGGGGCTGTTGGAGCGGCGGATGATGCCGAGCTGTTCCATTGTGGCGAACTCGGCCCGCGCGATCTCCAGCTTGGCCGGGTCCAGCCTGCGGGCGTGGGCATACACCGGTGGGCCTGTGGTGGGGATGAAGTGTTCTACCCCGTGCTTAGCAACTTTCGCGGAGAAGGTCGGGTTGGTGAGGGCTGGGAACTCAGCCAGGAGTGCTGAGTAGTCGTCCGTTGAGCGGGCGCGGCACTGCCACGCCATTTCGACGGGTTGGGAGGGACCATGGCGCCCGGGATAGGTGACATGATGTTCATGTCCATGAGGCGGCGCCAAGGCATGTCGACCAACAGGCCATGGGTGCACAGGAAATCCGCACCGAGGAGCAGGGAGAGCACCTTGGCGGTGATAAACTCCCAGTGGTAGCGGCGGCCTGCGAGGTCGATGGTGACGGTGCGGGTGCCGTAAGTCCGGATGTCGGTGCCGTTGGCGGCATCCAGCGCAGGGCCGCGGCCGCCTTGCTGGATCTCGAGGGCGGACGCGGGGATGATGCTGCGCTGCGCACCTGTGTCGCATAGGAAACAGCGTCCGGAGGCACTGTCCGTAACATACAGCAGCGCGCCTGCTTGCCCTACGGCCATCGTGTAGGCCGGTGTGGGGGCGGTTGGAAACGTGCAGGGATGGCTGCAGCGGCGTGCCCGTGCGCCGAACCGGGTATGGAAGTAGCAGTAGCCCTGGGTCGGAGGGTGTTGTGTATGTACCTTTAAGGGAATAACTGATCTCAGACTGCAGTACCGGCAGTGACCACCCCTGTATAAAAAGGCCCTAGCAGGCTACTGTAGTTTCAGTTTCCAGGTTGTCTCCATTCAGTAAAGACTTGTTATAATCAACTCCTGCAGTCCGTGTCTCAATTATACACGGACATAATACTGGCGACGAGTAAGAAACGAACTTACCTGCAACTCGGCAGCACCTCAGACGACGTTATTGAAGGTCGAAGCCAGAAGAAAGAAAAAAAAAATAATCCAAAGAAATTCGAGAAACGGACGTCGACCGTGGGCAACCGCCCTCCAAATCATCGAATTGAAAAGTGCAGGAGAGACTGTCGAGAGCCAGGCTTGGTCTCCAGTCTGTGGTTTCCCAGCTAATCGGGCTGGTGGCAGGTAGTGCACTGATCCTTCCTGGGCTGCGGCAGGCTAGAGCTCGATCGGGTGGCTCTGCAATGGGGCCGGGCAGCGAGTCGGGAAGCAAAGAGAGAGAGAGAGGGTGGAGCACACAGGGCGCGGCTGGTGCTTCACAGCTGGGCAGCGTTCGGACCTAAGAAAAGGGAGGGAAGTGTCCCAGAGGGTCCGCTCCACGACGGGAACGGTTCTTCAATTAACGGAGCAAATATTGAAGCGCGATAGAAAAATAAAAATACCGCGGAGAGCGGCGTTGGCAGCAGCGATCGGGGAGGCGCGAAGACCATAGGGCGTCGCCATTACAGGATGGTAAAATAAATATAATCGCCAGCAGCGGCATTGGCAGCAGCGGCAGCGGCGGGAAAGCACGGGAGGCGCCATCTTAACTCGGCGGGGAAGAAGGAACAGCGCGGGAGGCGCCATTTTGATCCATCGGGGATGAAGGCAAAGTGCGGGAGGCGCCATCTTAGATTTTCAAGATGCCAAAGACTGGCGATATCACTGCCTTCGATAATGCAATAGAAGACTGGACCACGTATGTGGAAAGAGTCGAGGTATATTGCGAGGCAAACGAAATAGCCGATAAGAAAAAGGCATCACTATTGCTAAATTTAATGGGCGCAAGAACGTACAGCCTATTGCGGGACCTGATTACTCCAGCCAAACCGAAGGTGAAGAGTTTTAACGAAATTGTTGCTATCCTACAGGAACACCTAACTCCTACACCGCTGCTGATAGCAGAAAGATTTAAATTCCACAGGAGAAATCAGCATAAAAATGAGAGCAATGCTGATTACCTTACAGAACTATGCAAGCTATCAAAGCACTGCCAGTTCGGAGCAGGACTGGCAGATACCTTACGGGACAAATTTGTCTGTGGACTCCTGAGTGAAGGAACCCAGAAGAGGTTACTCTCAGAGAAAGAGCTGACGCTAGATAAGGCTTTCAGCGTGGCAGTATCGTACAAAGCAGCAGCAAGGGGAGCTGCGGAAATACAACAAAAGCCACAGGAATACGCCACCCACGAAATGACACGGGGATTTGCAAAATGTTATCGCTGCGGCAGAACAAACCATGACCAGAAGGACTGCTGGTCCAAGGACAAAATATGCAGGAAATGCGGAAAGATGGGACACATTGCACGAGTTTGCAGGTCTGGGAAGAAGACCAACGACAACAAAAAGGCTACTAAGGAACCATACAGGAAAGTACAAAAGATGACGGACAGTAGTTCCGAAGACCAGATGAGCGATAGTGAATCCGGGGACAAGAGACTAAGCTGTCTCAAACTTCACAACGTAATCGCAAAAGCGGATCACCGAACCATTTGGGTCACCCTCACGATAGCAGGGTCCCAAGTCAAAATAGAATTGGATACAGGATCAGCTCTAACCGTCATGAATCGATGAGACTACGAGCGGCTATTCTCACACATGCCCTTGAGAGAGACATCCATTGTCTTGAGGACGTATACGGGGCAAAAAGTATACCCCAGAGGAAAAATAAGGGTGCCTGTCGAATACAACGGCAAGAAAATACGGAAATTGTATCTCTACATTCTGCAAGATGGTGGACCACCATTATTGGGATGTGAATGGATCAGAAAGATAAGTTTAGACTGGCACTCCATTCAGGCACTGATGGTGGCTGGTAAAAAGGATGACGACGTCACTCCTGGACGATTGTCAACAATCTTAGCTGACGCCAAAGAGGTATTTCAACAAGAACTGGGCACTCTTAAAGGCGTAACCGCCTCGATAAAAATAGAAGAGAATGCAATTCCCAAGTTTTTCAAAGCAAGACCGGTACTGTGGTGTATGTAACCTGTTCCACCTTAAGAGAACTTAAGCCTGTTCCACCTTAAGAGATGTACTACTTTCTCTGGCTGCTGTATACGTAATACCGGTGGTGACCACCGGGATATAAGCACTGTGTAGTAATATTGTATTTAGTATAGTCCTGACCTCCAACCAGTAAAGACCTGTTGAACTTTAATCTTTTAGTCTGTGTTAGTAATTACAACTAGAACACACAGACTTAACAGTGGCGACGAGTCCGATTCTTACCCTGCGGCAGTTCATATCCACGGCGGCTTCGTCCACAGAACGGACGTCGAAGAGAGGCTTCCACCCTCATCACCCTGCTGGAAGACACGTCATGCGGCAGACATCGAGAAACCAGAGTGCAGAAGACATCCTGAACTCGAAGCCTCCATCAGCGGCTGTCAGCTATCTTCTTTCTACCTCGGTGGTGGGTAAGCCGGGCAGCGACGCGACCAGAAAGTCGGCCGCGTTGGCTGTAAAGACGGGGAGGGAAGACGGAGGAATAAGGGTGGTGAGATCGATCGCGACCGGAGATAAGGGCCGGGCCGCATTCGGGCCGAAAGGCGCAGCACGGGGACATCGATTGCGGCTGGTGATAAGGGCCGGGCCGCATTCGGGCTAAAAAGGCGCAGCGTCTGGGGCAACTGAAGGCGCGAGAGCCGCGGTGAAGCGGAGACAGCGTCGGGGGACGGGTGAAGATCGCCAAGCGCGAGAAAACCGCCATTTTGTAGGCGGAGGACGAAGACAAGAGCGGGAAGCCGCCATCTTGGATAAAAATTAAAATAAATTAAATTGCAACGATGCCTAAACATGGGAACATTAATACCTTTGATAGCGACATCGAAGATTGGGCCATGTATGTAGAACGCATACAAAATTATTGTAAAGCAAATAAAATCCCAGATGAAGAGAAAGCACTAACATTATTAAACTTAATGGGTGCGAAGACATACGGGCAATTGAAACACCTTTTATCACCAGATGAACCGACGGATAAGACGTTCGAGGAGATTGTGACTGTCCTGAAAAATCATCTAAACCCCACGCCGCTGATGCTAGCGGAACGATTTAAATTTTACAGCAGAAGGCAGCTGAAGGATGAAAGCAATGCTGAATATTTAATGGAATTGCGTAAGCTAGCAAAGTACTGTCAGTTTGGAACGAGACTGACAGAGGTGCTACGAGATAAATTTGTGTGTGGTTTATTAAAAGAAGATACACAAAAGCGACTGCTCGAGGAGAATGAGCTCACGCTTGAGAAAGCGGTCACTATGGCAGCAGCACACGAAGCCGCAGCGAGAGGCACGGCAGTAATGCAGCTACGGTCACCGGAACTCAGTACAAATAAATTGGGTTTGAGTACTGTAAAATGTCATCGTTGTGGAAAGACAAACGCACGATCAGAACCAGTGTTGGTTTAAAAACCAAGAATGCAGAACGTGTGGCAGGCTTGGCCACATAGCTAAAGTATGCCGGTCAGGAAAGAAGACCAGCAACAAAAAGTCACCGCAAGGAAAATACATAAAGGTACACAAGGTGACAAAGAACAGTTCGACCGAACAGAAGTCAGATTCAGACGCTAGCAGTAATGAACTGGGTAGCTTAAGAGTACACAACGTTGGTAAGGATGCAGATCTCCAGACAATTTGGGTCACCCTTCAGATAGCAGGAGTCCAAGTAAAGATGGAATTGGACACTGGATCGGCATTGACGGTCATGAATAATAAAGATTACAAAAAGGTTATTCCAACATATTCCCCTACGGGATACGGAGATTATATTGAAAACATACACGGGGCAAAGAGTGTACCCCATCGGAAAGATAGAGGTAAAAGTGGTCCACAAGGGCGAAGAAAGCCAAGTAATGGACTTATATGTGCTACCTGAAGGAGGTCCACCACTACTGGGACGGGAGTGGATTAGGAAAATAAATATGGACTGGCACTCCTTGAAGGCACTAACGGTAGATTCCGGGGAAACAGATGTCAAACCTAACCGATTGTCCAAAATATTGGATGATGCTAAAGAGGTGTTCCAGCAGGGACTGGGAACACTGAGAGGAATTACGGCAAACATCAAGATTGATGAACATGCACAACCAAAATTTTTTAAAGCCAGACCGGTACCCTATACAATACGACCTACTGTAGAAGCGGAACTGGAAGCGCTAGAACGTTCAGGTGTACTGTCTAAGGTAGATTGGAGTGAGTGGGCTACGCCCATTGTTCCCGTTATGAAACGTCCTTCGAGCAACAAGCCAGGAGAACCAGGGAAGGTTCGCATCTGTGGAGATTTCAAAATCACCGTTAATCCGGTGCTTCACACGGTGCAGTATCCACTTCCGCGGATTGAGGATATTTTTGCTTCGTTGTCTGGCGGGAAACACTTCACTAAGATAGACCTGGCGCAGGCGTACTTGCAAATGGAGGTTGAAGAAGAGTCACGCCAATACCTCACGATCAACACGCATCGAGGTTTGTACCGGTACAATAGGCTGGTTTTTGGAGTGGCATCGGCTCCAGCAATTTGGCAGAGGGCCATGGAGCAGGTGTTACAGGGAATTCCAGGCACACAATGTTACCTGGACGATATTCTAATTACAGGTGATGGTGATGAAGAACACCTCGCAAACTTGGAACTGCGGCTCAACAGACTGAAAGAGTATGGACTTAGAGTTAATCGGCAGAAATGTGAGTTCTTCCAGAAGCGGATCTCGGACTGTGGTCATGTCATTGACCGGGAGGGGCTTCATAAGTCTCCTGACAAGATAAAGGCAGTTGTAAAGGCTCCCGCTCCGGATAATATCTCTCAGTTGAGGTCGTTTCTAGGATTGATTAACTATTACCATAAATTTCTACCAAATCTATCCACGGTACTGCACCCGTTAAACGTTCTTTTACAGAAGGGGGTACCATGGGAATGGAGCGAAAACTGTAAGAAGGCATTTCGCAAAAGCAAAGAATTGGTCACCTCAGAGGAAGTGCTGGCTCACTTCAACCCGACACTGCCTATTCGGTTGGCTTGTGATGCTTCTCCATATGGTATTGGGGCAGTACTCTCACACAAGTTGCCAAATGGCACGGAAAGGCCAGTCGCGTTTGCATCCAGATCATTGACCTCCGCTGAGTGCAACTATGCGCAGATCGATAGGGAGGCTCTCAGCCTTGTATGGGGAATGAAGAAGTTTAATCATTACCTGCAGGGCCAAAAATTCACACTTCTGACAGACCATCAGCCGTTGGTATCCATTTTTAACCCTAAGAAGGGTGTTTCAGTGATGACAGCACAGCGTCTCCAGAGATGGTCCCTTTTCCTAGGGGCACATCAATATCAAATAGAATTCAAAGGTACGAAGCAGCATGGTAATGCTGATGGGCTGTGGCGCCTGCCACTACCTGAAGAAGAAGAAACGACAAAAGTTGACCCTGTTGAGTTATTTCATTCGACCATCATCGAGTGTTTACCAGTCACCAATGCAAGTATTGAAAGAGAAACCAGGAACGACCCGACACTGTCCAGAGTCTACGAGGTGACAGTGAAAGGATGGCCAACACGTGGTGATCCTCTGTTACCGGCATTCTCGGCAAGGCGAGACCAGCTGTCCGTCTGCCATGGTACTTTGATGTACGGGACAAGAGTGATTATTCCTCCCAAGTTAAGGGAAAGAGTTCTAAAAGAACTGCATGAAGGTCATCTGGGGGGAGTTAAGATGAAAAGTCTTGCTAGGGCTTATGTATGGTGGCCGGGTATTGACCAACAGATAGAGGAGTTGACGAAAAGCTGCGCTGGGTGCCAAAAAGTGCAAAATGCACCTCCGATCGCACCACTACACCCATGGGAATGGCCTTCAGCCCCATGGCAACGCGTACATATTGACTTTGCTGGTCCATTCATGGACTCCATGTTCCTAATTGCGGTGGACGCACATTCCAAATGGCCAGAAGTGATCAAGATGAATACCACTACTTCAGAAAAGACAATTGCGGTGTTAAGAACAATATTCGCAAGGAACGGATTGCCAGAACAGATCTGTTCGGACAATGGACCACAGTTCGTGTCGGAAGAATTCCAAAAATTCTTAAAGAAGAATGGGGTGAAACATTATACCTCTGCCCCATATCATCCGGCGACAAACGGGTTGGCCGAGAGATTTGTCTAAACATTCAAAAAGGCAATAAAGGCCATGAACGATGATCAGATTCCGCTACAGCACAAGGTGGACAATTTCCTAATGGCATATCGAAACGCCGCTCATGCAGTGACTAACCAAAGTCCTGCCATGATGTTTTATAACAGGAGGTTGCGGTCCAGGTTGGACTTGTTAAAACCAAATGTGCGGAGGGAAGTGGAAAACAAACAGTTCCGGCATATTAATAACAAGACCACTCGAAGTTTCGACGTAGGACAACCAGTGTTGGCAAGGGGCTATGGAAACGAAAAATGGCAGTCCGGAACAATTCGGGCCAGACAAGGACCTCTGATGTACACAGTAGATATTGGTAACAATGTGATAAGGCGTCATGCGGATCAACTGGTAGAATCGAGAGCAAGGGTCGAACCCATGGTTGCGACAGAGACAACTGTGGAAGACGTTAATGAACCTGAAGCATCTACCTCGGCAGGGAATGTACCTGATGATGATAACACCCAATGCATGGGAGACCAACTAGAGGAGTCACCTCAGCAACAGGAATCAGAGACCACTGAAAGGCATTATCCAAACCGAATCAGAAGGCCTCCTGAGAGACTGAACCTTTGAACTGTTTATACCTGAAGTTATATATGTTATTATGTTATGTTAAATGGGGATATGACTGTTAAGCTAAAAAGGGAGGATTGTGGTGTATGTAACCTGTTCCACCTTAAGAGAACTTAAGCCTGTTCCACCTTAAGAGATGTACTACTTTCTCTGGCTGCTGTATACGTAATACCGGTGGTGACCACCGGTATATAAGCACTGTGTAGTAAAATTGTATTTAGTATAGTCCTGACCTCCAACCAGTAAAGACCTGTTGAACTTTAATCTTGTAGTCTGTGTTAGTAATTACAACTAGAACACACAGACTTAACAGGTACCATATGCAATTCACCCAGCCGTCGAGGCAGAGCTGGAGAATCTGGAGAATGCAGGCGTGTTATCTAAGGTAGACTGGAGCGAGTGGGTGACACCCATCATTCCTGTCATGAAGAAAACGTTAAACAATAAGTCTGAGGAGCCAAGGAAGGTTCGCATCTGTGGGGACTTCAAGGTGGCGGTGAACCCAGTCCTTCACACAGTACAATATCCTCTTCCAAGGATAGAAGATATCTTCGCCTCACTATCTGGAGGGAAGCGTTTTACAAAAATTGACCTAGCACAAGCATATTTGCAGATGGAGGTTGAAGAATCCTCTAGGAAGTATCTCACGATAAACACTCACAAAGGTCTTTACAAATATAATCGACTGTTATTCGGAGTAGCATCAGCTCCGGCGATATGGCAAAGGGTGATGGAACAAGTCCTGCAAGGGATTCCGGGGACTCAGTGTTACTTGGACGACATCCTAGTGACAGGTGAAGGTGACAGTGAACACCTTGCCAACCTAGAGCAGGTGCTCACTAGACTACGTGAACATGGGCTACGAGCCAATCGCCCTAAGTGCGAGTTTTTTAAGAAACAGATATCATATTGTGGCCACGTGATTGATGAAGAGGGGTTGCATAAGTCCCCTGACAAAATTGAAGCGGTAGTTAAGGCTCCAGCGCCTGAAAATGTGTCGCAACTGAGGTCATTCCTCGGATTGGTGAATTACTACCATAAGTTTTTGCCGAATTTGTCCACAATTCTGCATCCACTGAACGCCCTACAATGAACGGGAGTAGCATGGAAATGGAGCGATGAATGTAAGCGGGCCTTTCAGAAGAGTAAGGATCTAATCACTTCAAGAGAAGTATTGGCTCACTACAACCCATCACTACCGATAAGACTGGCGAGTGATGCGTCTCCCTACGGAGTTGGGGCGGTACTGTCACATAAATTCCTTGATGGTTCAGAGAGGCCGATAGCTTTTGCGTCATGCTTGTTAACTTCAGCCGAGCGTAACTACGCCCAGATTGACAGAGAGGCCCTCAGCCTGGTGTGGGGGGTGAAGAAGTTCAATCGCTACCTGCACGGTCAGAAATTTACTCTACTAACTGATCATCAACCTCTCGTCTCCATTTTCAACCCTCAGAAGGGCGTACCGATAATGACGGCACAACGGCTACAGAGGTGGTCCCTTTTCCTAGGGGCACACCAATATGACATGGAGTACAAAGGAACTAAACAGCATGGGAATGCTGATGGATTGTCGCGCCTACCATTGCCGACGGTGGAAGAAGAACTGGCAGTGGATCCAGTGGAGTTATTCCACTCGACTATAGTCGAATGTCTCTCTGTGACGAATGCAAACATAGAAAAGGAAACACGAAATGACCCGACACTCTCCTGGGTCTATGATTTAACGGTGAAGGGATGGCCAGCACATGGAGAAGCACTGCTGCTAGCATTCTCGCTGAGAAGAGAACAGCTGTCAGTGTGCAGAGGAACCTTGATGTGTGGATCCAGAGTAGTAATTCCACCCAAATTGAAGGATAGAGTGCTCAATGAGCTTCATGAGGGTCATCTGGGAGGGGTAAAAATGAAGAACTTAGACAGAGCGTTTGTGTGGTGGCCGGGAATCGATAGAGAAATCGAAGAGATGACCAAGAGCTTTACAGGATGCCAGAAGGTTGAAAACGCCCCACCACAAGCCCCTCTACATCCATGGGAGTTGCCCTCATCTCCATGGCAAAGGGTGCACATTGATTTTGCTGGCCCCTCTATGGACTCGATGTTTTTAATTGCGGTGGATGCACATTCAAAGTGGCCAGAGGTAATAAAAATGTCCTCAACCACCACAGAAAAAACTATCACAGTCTTACGAACCATATTCGCCAGGAATGGGCTGCCTGAACAGGTTTGCTCTGACAATGGACCACAGTTTGTGTCTGAAGAGTTCCGGAGGTTCTTAAAGAACAATGGTGTTAAGCATTACACATCCGCCCCATATCATCCAGCCACTAATGGATTGGCCGAGAGGTTTGTTCAAACATTCAAGAAGGCTATCAAGGCAATGTGTAATGAAGACATACCCCTACAACACAAGGTGGATAACTTCTTGTTTGCCTACCGGAATGCGACACATGCGGTTACCAACCAAACTCCAGCCATGATGTTCTTCAATCGAAGACTACGATGCCGCTTGGATTTGGTTAGGCCAAATGTCAGAAGAGATGTGGAGAACAGGCAGTTTCAGAATATGAATGAAAGGCCGACCAGGAGTTTTAAGATAGGTCAACCAGTTTTGGCCCGGGACTACCGCACAGAGAAATGGCAGCCAGGAACGATCTGTACATGGCAAGGACCTCTAATATATACCGTGGACGCCATGGTGACCAGATTCTAGAGTCACTGGAAAACGTCAACTCCACACCACGATCTGATACACCTGGCGATGAAACCGAAGTACCAATTGGATCTACCGCAGAATCGGTGAAATTTGAAGCAGACGAACCAAACAACGACATTGATACCGACTCAACCTTGCCAGAAGAACCTGATATCCCAAAGAGGCATTATCTAGACAGAATCAGGAAGCCTCCTCAAAGACTGAACTTATAATTGCTTAACTTCAACCAATGTATCTAGCAACCGTAATTGTAATTAGTTATTATTTAGTTGTTAAATGAATGTTATGTACTGTTTATCTAAAAGGGGAGGAATTGTTGTGTATGTACCTTTAAGGGAATAACTGGTCTCAGACTGCAGTGCCGGCAGTGACCACCCCTGTATAAAAAGGCCCTAGCAGGCTTCTGTCGTTTCAGTTTCCAGGTTGTCTCCATTCAGTAAAGACTTGTTATAATCAACTCCTGCAGTCCGTGTCTCAATTATACACGGGCGTAATAGAGGGCTTGGGGGACGTGGGGGCCTGGGGGGCCTCGTGGCCGAGCTGTGTGGCCGCGCGATAGAGGGTGGAGCGCGCGCCGACGCTGCGGAGGCCAGGTCGGGTGTGACGGCGTGGTTGGAGCCGGCGGACAGGAGCTTATTGACTTCGTCGGCCAGGACCTCGAGGTCCGTGAGGCTGGACGCCACGATCGCCGGGCGGATGCTGGGAGGTAGTTGGCAGATAAAGAGCGTGTGGAAGAGGGAGCCGGGCGGTTTCTCGTCGGTCAGAGCAAGCATGTGTGGGAGCAAGTCTGACGGAGTGGAGTCACCGAGGCCCGGGAGGTCGAGGAGGTGGTAGTTGCGCAAAAATTGGGAGGCTGTGAATTTTTTAAGGAGCACGGCCTTGAGATGTGCGTACTTGCCTTCCTCCGGAGGGTCTTGTAGTGTTGTCCAGACTTTCCTGATTGTGGAGCTGCTCAGGGAGGCGAGGAGGTAGTCGTACATCGTTGCGTCGGCGGTGATGCCGCGGAGTCGGAATTGCGATTCGGCTTGAAGGAACCAGGCGGTGGCTAGGTTCTCCCAGAACTCCAGCAGCTTCACAGAAACTGCGTTTGTGTCAGCCATGGTTATGCTTAGGAGTCGTCCTGAGCGTCGGGGTCACCAATGTAGGAGTCTACGTACTCCTAGCAAAAAATACTGAACTCAGAGAGGTTCAACAGAAAAGGTTTAATTGTTAAGGCTACATGTTGAACACAAAATGGCGTCAGAGACTACACCAAGTCTGACTGCTTTTCATCAGTCCACAGCTTCGACTGCTCCTCCCCCGCTCTGGGCTTAACTATGTTGCAGATCGAGTTTCTTAAAGGTGTGATCCTTCTTAAAGGCATGACGCCTGATTTATAGTCTACGGACCGAAAAGCGGATTGTGTCCTTTCTGTGATCGGTACGCCACAACATCATGCAGCATAGTGTATTTACGTAACTTTAAAGAAAGTGGCTCTGAGACAATAGGCAATTATGATGCTAATGAGCTAAGCTCTTGTAGGACAGTGTATAATATTATCTGCCCTCTGAAGCCAAGCAAGATCATGTAAGGGCACATGATAAAACCAGTAACCAGCGAAGATAGTTCGCTATTCGATCCCTGGGCATGCTAAAAATGATCTAGATTTTGGTCAAATAAAAGCATTTTCTGGTACCTATTGAGTGAGGGCTCCTCTAAAGGAGTGGTCTGAGATGACTGAATCAAAAACAAAACGTAACTCAAATAAAGCAGGCTCTCCGTTGGCCTTCAGCGGTGTCTCTGTTTTCTTTTGCTCCCTCTGTGTTTGAAGTCTGTGCTTCGAATCTTGAACCCCTTCCTCAAATTCTCATGGCTGGCTTGTATTGTCACAGGTCACATTAAACAGAAAATCTGTCCAAGAACACAGATTTGGTGAAGAATTCCTACTGCTCTGTGTGTCTGCCTGTGTGCACATACACACAAGCATGTTTCGCTCCCTTAATTGGTCTCCCAATTCCTGCTCGGCGTCTGCTGCCCTCTCCCCCATCTGTGCGTGTGTGTGTGTGAGTGTGCGTGCGCGTGTGTGTGTGAGTGTGAGTGTGCATATGTGTGTGTGTGCGTATGTATGTACGTGTGTGTGTGTGTGTGAGTGTGCATATGTGTGTGTGTGCGTATGTATGTACGTGTGTGTGTGTGTGTGTGTGTGTGTGTGTGTGTGTGTGGGTGCGCCTGCGTGCATGTGGGGCAAGGATATTTCAGGATGTCACATCTTCCTTTAGTTGTACCTATTATAGTTCCTGTACGATCCTTGAGAACAATCCATGCAAGACAGTCAATCATCTCCGAAATCATATCTTTTTGCATGGAATGTAAAAGAGAACAACAACTTGAAATCCAATGCTAGGTTTTCTGCGAGGGAGCAGGACAAGAAGGCACCAGGAGTAGGAACCTTGGCTAGTTTATACCCTATCTAGAAAGAGAGGTAGCGAGGTGGAGAGGTTTAGGCAGGGAATTCCAGAGCTTAGGGCCTAGGCAACAGAAGGCACAGCCACCAAAGGTTGAGCAATTATAATCAGGGATGCTCAAGAGGGCAGAATTAGAGGAGCGCAGGGTGAAATGTGAGAGATTTTTTCTGCCTCAGCGATGTCAATGGCTGTCTTGCAAGGGTGATTTAGCATTTCGACGAGCAGACATGTCATGTGTGATTGTCAATCACTTGTCATACTTGAGGGAAGGAGGAATTTTGCCAGCTTAAGGCAAAGCTGTCAACCTTTAGGCGATAAAACAGGAATTCCTTCTCTGTTGCACGGCATTGAGACTGTCACGAACATGGTGCTATTTTTAGCTTGAAGGGAAAAGAAAATTGCTCTGTTGTTTAACAAACAAGTACCTTGTTACACATTGCAGTTCTAGCAGATTGATAAATTAGCAGCTGGTTGACACGAGAGGGGCCGTTCACGGCAAAAAAAAACACGAGTGGGAATGAGTAGTCACACGAGGAAACGAGTCGCACAGAATAGAACAATTGGAACTTTTTAACACACAAAATAATGTCTTTGTTTGCCTCCAGTTTCATCCGTTCCTCCCCCGAGGATGCAGATCCTTTATTGCTCCTAACCAACATTTCTCCCCAAACCAACCCCATTAAAAACATTTCATTGGTCATTCGCCTGCGCACAAAATGTCTGCCGCTTTTGCCTACCTAGCAACAGTCATTACACTCCAAATGTAATTCATCGGCTGTGAATCGCTTTGGGACATCCTGATGTCACGATACGGTGCTAGATAAATGTAAGTTCTTCTTGCGCTGGGACCCAGTTCCATGGACACCAGCAGCTCTCCAATTCTTCCATGGACACTGACATTTGGTTGAGTTGGCAATTCTGTCATGGAGGGCATCGCAGTTGGGACCGATCCTATCCTCATGCAATGTCCATGCTCGCAGACTTTGCAGTGAGGGACCACCAGAGGTAGGTTAAGGGAAGCTACGCTGGCTGATCTCTCCCCAACCTTGTCCAAGGGCAAATGTACTGCTCCAACAGTTGTCCCAGCTGAGACAGGCCAATTCACTACAGACCAGGAATCAAACCTGATACCCCTTGTACAGGATAGTGCTTCACCAGGGGTGCCTATAGACACTGGGCCATCAGAGGAGAATTTTCTGAAGAAAAATCACAGATCAGTAGGGAAGGAAGGACTGCAGTCCCTCAATATTGTATTTTCCCAACTTGATTTTCGCCTTTGCTGGTCTAAACATAGGTGAAATATCTGCCACAACCATGACTGATTTGAAGGCCCACGGTAAGTGAAGCCTTTATAGAAAGAAAGACTTGCATTTATATCGAGCCTTTCACCATACCAGGACGTCCCAATGCTCTTTCCAGGCAATGGAGTACTTTAGGAGTTTGTAATTGTTGTATGTAGGAAACGTGGCAGCCAATTTGCACACAGCAAGGTCACACGAATAGCAATGAGAAAATGATCAAATGATCTGTTTTAATAATATGGTTGAAGGCAAAATATTACGTAGAATTGCAAAGAATTTTATAGAAAAGGAACAGGCCATTCGGCCCAACAGGTCTATGCTGGTCTTTATACTTCTCTCAAGCCTCCTCCCACTCCAATTACTTCCGCCCACCCTGCCCCATATCCCTCTATTCCCTTCTCCCTCATATATACATCAAGCCTCCCCTTAAATGCATCAATGCTCTCTGCTTCAGCCACTCCAAGTGGCCACGAGCTCCACATTCTCACCACTCTCTGTGTAAAGAAATTGCTCCCAAATTCTTTATTGGATCCGGTGGTGACTATCTTATATTTATAGCCCCTTGTTCAGGACTCGCCCACAACTGGAAAGAGCTTCTCCACAGAGCCGGTCCAGAAGCTCTCTCTAGATTCACAAATCAAGCATGGCCAGTTGGGCAAGACACACAAGGGAGATCAGCTCTTTTCACCGAAAATAACTTCAGGGGAAGGGTGGTGGTGGTAAAAAGTGTCAGGAAAAGGAGAAAGAAAAGGATATTCCCTAGTGAGGACATGCTCTAAGTTCCTGTTTGTTTCTGGTAGAGTCTGACAGCGAGGACTTACTGCTGCTGGAGAGGTGGAGCGACATTGTGTGAAATGGACAGGAGCCAGGTTCACACCACTTCAGTTGTCTGACCTTTTCAGATGGAAAGATTACGTTGGAGTGGAGAGTAGCTAAGGATCTTATTGACATTGCTATCCCACTGATATTGCTATCCCACTGATGCGTGGAGCTCATTATATGAGCAATTAATTCACATCAAGCATTTATACAGATGTAATCAATCCTGAATCCTCACTGTGTTGAAATCAAGAATCAGCACTCCATCTCCGACTGCAACTCATTCTTTCCCATGACTTCACTGTCAGACTCCTTTCCTCTCTCCATCTGCCCTTCCTCCTACAATCTGCTGGCTTTTAAAATCCAAGCTTGGCACTAGAAAGAAAGAACTTGCTTTTCACAACCTCAAGAAGTCCCAAAGCGCTCTACAGCCAATGAAGTACCTTCAAAGTGTAGTCGCTGCTGCAGTGTAGGGAAACGCGGCAGGTAATTTGTACACAGCATGGTCCCACAAACAGCAATGTAACAATGACCAGACAATCTGCTCAAGTGATGTCGGTCAATGGACAAACACTGGCCAGGACAACGGAGAGAATTCCCCTGTTCCATATTGGTCAAGACTCTGGCAGAACAGCAACAATAACTTGCATTTATCTAGCACCTTTAACACAGTAAAATGTCCCACGGCACTGCACAGGAGTGTTATCAAGCAAAATTTTACACCAAGCCACATAAGGAGATATTAGGGCAGATGACCAAAAGCTTGGTCAAAGAGGTAGGTTTTAGGGGTTGGGGGAAATATATTAGCATTGATAGAGGATTGGCTAACTAACAGAAAACAGAGAGTTGGGTTAAATGGGTCATTTTCCGGTTGGCAAACTGTAACTAGTGGGGTGCCACAGGGATCAGTGCTGGGGCCTCGACTATTTACAATCTATATTAATGACTTGGATGAAGGGACCGAGTGTAATATAGCCAAATTTCCTGATGATACAAAAATAGGTGGGAAAGCAAGTTGTGAAAAGGACACAAAGAATCTGCAAAGGGATATAGATAGGTTAAGTGAGTGGGCAAACATTTGGCAAATGGAGTATAATGTGGGAAAATGTGAGGTTATCCACTTTGGTGGGAAAAATAAAAAAGCAAATTATTATTTAAATGGAGAGAAATTACAAAATGCTGCAGAGGGATCTGGGGGCCCTTGTACATGAAACACAAAAAGTTAGCATGCAGGTACAGCAAGTAATCAAAAAGGCAAATGGAATGTTGGCCTTTATTGCAAGGGGGTGGAATATAAAAGTAGGGAAGTCCTGCTACAACTGCACAGGGTATTTAAGGAGGGATATACTTGCATTAGAGGCAGTTCAGAGAAGGTTCACTAGGTTGATTCCTGAGATCAAGGAGTTGTCTTATGACAAAAGGTTGAGCAGGTTGGGCCTATACTCATTGGAGTTTAGAAGAATGAGAGGTGATCTTATTGGAACATATAAGATGCTGAGGGGGCTCAACAAGGTAGATGCAGAGAGGATGTTTCCCCTCGTGGGGGAATCTAGAACTAGGGGGCATAGTTTCAGAATAAGGGGTCACCCTTTTAAAACGGAGATGAGGAGGAATTTCTTCTCTCAGAGGGTCGTTTATCTGTGGAATTCTCTACCCCAGAGAGCTGTGGAGGCTGGGTCATTGAATATATTTAAGGTGGAGATAGACAGATTTTTGAGCTACAGGGGAATCAAGGGTTATGGGGAGCGGGCAGGGAAGTGGAGTTGAGGCCAAGATCAGATCAGCCATGATCTTATTGAATGACAGAGCAGGCTCGAGGGGCCAAATGGCCTACTCCTGTTTCTATTTCTTTTGTTCTTATGTTAATGAGCGTCTTAAAGGAGGAAAGAAAGGTAGAGAGGCAGAGAGGTTTAGGGAGGGACTTCCAGAGCTTAGGGCCTTGGCAGCTGAAGGCACGGCTGCCAATGGTGAAGCGATTAAAATTGGGGTTGCGCAAGAGGTCAGGATTGAAGGAACGCAGATATATCGGAGGGTGGTAGGGTTGGAGGAGATTACAGAGATAGGGAACTCCCCTGCTCTTCTTTGAATAGTGCCATGGGATCTTTTACGTCCACCTGAGAGGGCAGACGGGGCCTCAGTTTAACGTCTCATCTGAAAGACGGCACCTCCCTCAGTGCTGCACTGGAGTGTCAGCTTAGATTATGTGCCCGAGTCTCTGGAGTGGGACTTGAATGCACGACCGTTTGACTCTGAGAATTAGCAGGGCATATGCTGCAGCTTCTCTTTTCACTCAGACCCTGTGTTTCACATATGGAAAGTTTCTAAACTGCGGCAGCCAATCACAGTCCATGCTAATGGAAACAGAGGGGTGGTGGAAACTCCGATGTCTCCCAGACAACGCCATGATGCCAAGCAGTTGCAGGTACCGAAAATTCCATAGTTCCACATGAGTGAATGGACCTCTAGCTTTGAAACTGGACCTTTTGGCACCTGCTAGATATTTTCTAGACAGTCAGTTCAAAAATTGATCAGTGGCGAAGGAAGAGATCTAGCACCAACCTGAACTGTTACCGTATTTCACAATAACTACTTTTACCGCCTGCACTTTTTAATCGTTACTTTTATTTTTCAGAGAAAAATAATGGTAAATTCCATTTTTCATTTTGATAACAAAGACTTTTGTGGGGGTGATTGGATGGTTGTGCCTTTTAGAGTATTATATAGTATGCTGGGACATATGCTAAACCTTTGTAAAAATTGGTTAGGCTCCAGCTCAAGTATTGTGTTCAATTCTGGGCACCACACTTTAGAAAGGATGTCAAGGCCTTGGAGAGGGCACAGAAGAGATTTACTAGAATGGTACCAGGGATGAGGGACTTCAATTACGTGGAGAGACTGGAGAAGCTGGGTGTAAAGTCTGTAGGTATTATGGCGAATTAATACACAGACTACAAGAGTAACTTTAACAGGACTTTACTATTCGAAGGTCAGGGCGAATCTGCCCAATAAATCCTGACACAGCACTTATATACCGGTGTGGTCACCGTCGGTATTACAGTATACAGCAGCCAAGATAAAGTAGTGCCACACCTAAAATAGTTCTCTTAAAGGTGAACGGCTACATACAATAGTTCTCTTAAAGGTAGAACAGTTACATACACTACAATCCTCCCTTTTTAGCTTACAACATACTTATTCCCCATTAAACATAACATCATAACATATATCCAACTTCATGTTAAAACAGTTCACAGATGTAGTCTCTGCGGAAACAGTTCACAGATTCAGTCTCTGCGGGAAACAGTTCATAGATTCAGTCTCTGCGGAAAACAGTTCACAGATTCAATCTCGGTGGATGCGCCTTCCGTGCTTCTTGACTCGGTCCTGACAACACCTCAGTGGTGTAGCAGTTCCCTGTGGTGTAGTCGGTTCACGTTGCTGGAGTGACTCATCCAATCGTCCTTCACTGGACTTAACAGCTTGAACTTCCGTCCTTCTGAACCAGCATTGTTGGCTTGTAAAAACTTGAGTACCTTGGGAAGTTTTTCTACTTCCAAACTGATTTGGCTCCGTTCGAAGGGACCCCGTGCGTGATCTAGTAGTGATGATGATGGTCCAGATGATCATCATCTTCTGCTTCGTCTTTTCCTTTTCTGCTTCTTGGAGACTCTCTGGGCTCCACTGTCAGCTGCCAGCTGCATGCACAGTTCCTCCTTCTCGTCCTCCTTTTTCCGTAGTAGCGCCACCATCTCCCGATGTTCCTTAGACTTTTTGTGATTCTTCATGGTTTCTGCACTTTGGGAGTTTTCATCACAAGCTGGGCAGAACAGGTCATCGTAATATTCGATGTCGTCCAACAGGTCATGGTAATATTCGGTGTCATCTTGAGCTAGGCCAGTGAGAGGGTCTTCTACTTCCTCCATACCCAGCTGGACATTAGCCAGCTTTTGTTCCAAATCCAGACATCTTTCCTGAAGAGACTTCTTCAGGCGTTCAGCTTCATCCAGCTTTTTCTGGGCTTCCTGCAAGTCTTTTACTAATGACGTCATTTGTGATTTCAATACTTCAACTTCATTCGGAGATTGGTTGATCGGACTATTCAATCCCTCTACTGCAGCAGCTGTTTCAACCTTCTGTTGTTCAACATTGACATGAGTCAGCGTACTTTTGGCATCCAAGGGTTGCTCTGCTGCCATCTTCTCAGTCTGTGTTGCAACCTCAGCTATTTCAATAACTTTTGGGAGCTCCAAACCCCTCTCCTTTGAAGATTTAAACTCCTGTTCAATTTGTTCCCATTTCAGAGTCTTGTCCTTCAGCATATGAAGGAGTTGGCTGACCGTTAACTCCAAACCCCTCTCCTTTGAAGATTTAAACTCATGTTCAATTTGTTCCCATTTCAGAGTCTTGTCCTTCAGCATATGAAAGAGTTGGCTGACCGTTAACTCTTCTGACCTCATACGTTTCCCAGTAGCTGCAGGGCTGTTTATAACCTTGCCCTGGGGCTCCTTTGCTGTTTCTACTTCGCCATCATCCGCAGCCTCCACCATTCGAATTTCCCCACTTGAATCGTCCGGTGATGCTGCACCCAACTTTAGTAGGAGCTCGGAGTTCATGGCGACCAAATCAGTCTTTTCTGCCTGCAATCCGCTAACAAGCGCTTTCAGTTGCTGAACCTCTTGCTCCACCAGATTAAAGCACGCACCTTCTGAAACCGAATCAGCTTTGATTCGTTTGGCCTCCTTGCCCCGACGGTTTGTGTGCTCCTGCTCCTTTTTCTCCATCAGCTGTTTCTGTTGTCTTTCCAGGTTCTCCCACTCTGTGTCACAGAACTTTTTCATTGCTTTCATCTCTTGTTCGAGACGGCAACTCAATTGTTCTAATTGCTGTTGTAATTTGAAATGGAGTTGAGTTCGAGCCCGGTGTTCCTCAGAATTGTGCATATCTGTAAACTGGACAGACTCAGAATTCTCTGTCAAACTATGTTGTTGTTGTTCAGTGGAATTCTGTTCTGAAACTTTGTTCTCCTCTGAAGCATAAGCATTTATGCACTCCTTCATTTTTCCAACCTTAGTCAGCAGGTCCATTTTAAACTTGTCTTTCGCACCTGGGCTGGTCTTATCGTCATCCGTTTCAGAGTCTGAGCTGATTGTCTTCACCGAGTTCTCACTCATTATTGCTTTTAAATAGTGCCATTCCATGTTTATTTCCCAGATCCACTCCCGTCCCAGAAGTGGTGGACCTCCCTCAGGTAGTACATATAAATACATTCCTTGGTGTTCTTTGCCCCTGTCTCTCACCTTGACTTTTATCTTTCCCATGGGGTATACTTTCTGCCCCGTGTATGTCTGCAATACAATCTTGGTATCTCTCAAGGGTATGTGTGAGAATAGCCGGTTGTAATCCCTTCGATTTATGACTGATAGGGCTGATCCTGTGTCCAATTCCATTTTCACTTGGACTCCGGCTATTTTTAGCATGACCCAGATAGTTTGCAGGTCAGCTTCCTTACTCACATTGTGAATTCTCAGACTACCCAGTTCCTGAACGGTTGGGTCTGAATCCGAATTCTGTTCATCTGAACTCTTCTCAGCCACCTTGTGTACCTTATTGTACTTTTCCTGCGGTGACTTTTTGTTGTTGTTGTTGGTCTTCTTTCCTGACCGGCATACCTTAGCTATGTGACCAAGTTTGCCACATTTTCTACATTCCTGGTTTTTAAACCAGCATTGGTTCTGGTCGTGTGTTGTCTTCCCACAACGATAACATTTCGATGTACCCGAAGTAATTTGATCCACACTGAGTACCGCTGCCTTCAGCTGCATTTCCGCTGTGCCTCTCGCTGCGGCTTCGTGCGATGCTGCAATAAGGACAGCCTTATCAAGTGTGAGATCGTTCTCTTCTAGCAGACGCTTTTGTGTTCCTTCCTTCGACAACCCGCACACGAACTTGTCTCTCAATGCCTCTGTCAGATTTTCCCCAAACTGGCAGTATTTCGCTAGTCTACGCAGTTCGACCAAGTATTCCGCGTTGCTTTCCTCTTTCCGTTGCGTTCTCGCATAGAATTTGAATCGTTCCGCCAACATCAGTGGTGTGGGGTTCAAATGATCCTTCAGGACAGCAACAATATTAGCGAAAGTCTGATCCGCCGGTTTAGCTGGTGATAGAAGATGCTTCAATAGCCCGTATGTCTTTGCCCCCATTGCGTTTAATAAGGTGAGAGCTTTATCATCATCTGCTATCTTATTGGCCTCACAATATATCTCGATACGTTCTACATACGTGGCCCAATCTTCCACCTCGGAATCAAAGTTGTTGATGTTACCATGCTTAGGCATCTTCACTATCTCTCACTATCTTTCTGCGAAACAAACACGAAATTTTTCTTTAACCGTTTTTTTCAAAATGGCGGTTTCCCGCACTTGTCTTCTTCCCCCGCCCACTTTCAAAATGGCGGTTTCCCGCTTCTGTCGTCTTCCCCGCCTACTGGCGGCTTCCCGCGTTTCTTCCCCTGGCGGGAGGGGTAAGCTTTTCCCTCGGGCGACGACCGCTGGCTTTCGGGGTTCGCAGCCTGCGCGTCAGCTTCAGTGCGTTCCTTGTTCCCTTTTCTCGGCAGGGCAACCGGCGCTGGGTACAACCCGTTGACGGCGAACAGTTTCAGCCGCTGGGCTGGATCTCGCTCAGTCTCCCTCGCTCGGGCTCTGTTGTTCCCTTTTCTCGGCAGGGCAACCGGCGCTGGGTACAACCCGTTGACGGTGAACAGTTTCAGCCGCTGGCTGGATCTCGCTCAGTCTCCCTCGCTCGGGCTCTGTCTCTCCCGCTCGCTCGGGCTCTGTCTCTCCCTCAGCGGCTTCCAATCGCGCCTCCCAGCCCTCTCGCAGTCCGGTGCTTTCCTCCCCGGCTGCGGCTGAGTTCTCCGTGATTTATTTATTTTTATATCTTCCCGCGCCTTACGATCCCGGTCGCAGCGCTTCGTGGCCTCGGTCGCTGCCCGGCCTTTTTCACTCCAATCGCGCCTCCCAGCCCTCTCGCAGTCCGGTGCTTTCCTCCCCGGCTGCGGCTGAGTTCCCCGCGGTTTATTTATTTTTATATCTTCCCGCGCCTTACGATCCCGGTCGCAGCGCCTCGTGGCCTCGGTAGCTGCCCGGCCTTTTTCGCCGGTCGCGGTCTAGCTGTCTCACGATGCCGTTGCGTCTCCCAGCCCGCTTGTACCGCGGCTTCCGTGCTCCACGCTGCCCCAGTCTCAGCGCCTCTGGGCCCGACTTCTGTCCGGCTCCTTTCCCCCGACCGTGGTCGAGTTCACCGCCCTTATCCTCCGTTTATTTTTTTATTTTCCCTTTACTCACAGCCACCGTGGCCGACTTGCTTCTCGTGCTGATCGGCTCACTCACCACCGTGGCAGAAGGGACAATCAGTGCCTGTTGCTGATGGAAGGCTTCATGTCTGAATTCTTCCTTCTTCCTTGCTCTGCAGACTCGAGTTTTCTCTCAGCAGAACGACGAGGGCGGGTGCCTCTTCTCGACGCTCGTTAACTGCTTCGGAAGTATTGTTGCCGCAGGGTAAGATCGAACTCGTCGCCACTGTAAAGTCTGTAGGTATTATGGCGAATTAATACACAGACTACAAGAGTAACTTTAACAGGACTTTACTATTCGAAGGTCAGGGCGAATCTGCCCAATAAATCCTGACACAGCACTTATATACCGGTGTGGTCACCGTCGGTATTACAGTATACAGCAGCCAAGATAAAGTAGTGCCACACCTAAAATAGTTCTCTTAAAGGTGAACGGTTACATACAATAGTTCTCTTGAAGGTAGAACAGTTACATACACTACACTGGGGCTGTTCTCCTAAGAGCAGAGATGGTTAAGAGGAGAGCACAGATTATGTGTTCAAAATCATTAATGGTTTTGATAGAGTAAATATGGAGAAACTGTTTCAGTGGCAGATGGGTTGTTAACCTGAGGACACAGATTTAAGGTGATTCGCAAAAGAACCAGAGGCGACAATGAGGAAACATTTTTTTACACAGCGAGTTGTTGTGATCTGGAATGCGCTTCCTGAAAGGGTGGTGGAAGCAGATTCAACAGTAACATTCCAAAGGGAATTGGATAAATACTTGAAGGGAAATATTTACAGGGCTATGGGGAAAGAGCAAGGGAGTGGGATTAATTACAGGTACAGAAAATAATCAAAAAGCCAATGGAATGCTGGCCTTTATATCTTGAGGACTAGAGTACAAGGGGGCAGAGGTTATGCTGCAGCTGTACAAAACCCTGGTTAGACCACACCTGGAGTACTGTGAGCAGTTCTGGGCACCACATCTTAGGAAGGATATATTGGCCTTGGAGTGAGCGCTGGGTAGGTTTACCAGAATGATACCCGGACTTCAAGGGTTAAGCTACGAGGAGAGATTACACAAATTAGGGTTGTATTCCCTCGAATTTAGAAGGTTAAGGGGTGATCTGATCGAAGTTTTCAAGATATTAAGGGGAACAGATAGGGTAGATAGACAGAAACTATTTCCGCTGGTTGGGGATTCTACGACTAGGGGCCATAGTCTAAAAATTAGAGCCAGACCTTGGGTGGCACGGTGGCATAGTGGTTAGCACTGTTGCCTCACAGCGCCAGGGACCCGGGTTCGAATCCGGCCTCGGGTGACTGTCTGTGTGGAGTTTGCACATTCTCCCCGTGTTTGCGTGGGGTTTCCTCCGGGTGCTCCGGTTTCCTCCCACAGTCCAAAGATGTGCGGGTAAGGATGATTGGCTGTGATAAATTGACCCTTAGTGTTAGGGGGATTAAATACGTGGGGTTACGGTGATAGGGTGGGATATGTGTTGGTGTAGGGGTTACAGGGATCAGGTGGGATATGTGTCGGTGCAGGCTCGATGGGCCGAAATGGCCTTTATCTGCACTGTGGCGTTTCTGTGATTCTGAGTGAAATTCGGAAACACTTCTACACACAAAGGGTGGTAGAAGTTTGGAACTCTCTTCCGCAAATGGCAATTGATGCTAGATCAATTGTTAATTTTAAATCTGAGATTGATAGCTTTTTATTAACCAAAGGTATTAAGGGCCAAAGGCGGGTATATGGAGTTAGGTTGCAGATCAGCCATGATATCATTGAATGGCGGAACAGGCTCAAGGGGCTGAATTCCCTCTCCTGTTCCTATGTTCCTAATTGTATAGCTATACCAAAGCTATACAGGCACAATGGGTCAAATGGCCTCCTTCTGTGCTGTATCATTCTATGATTCTATGATTCTAGGACACTTAAACCATCAACCCACAGTAGCTCAGATTTGTTTTCACAGTGTGACCTTCCTGAGGTACAACACCACACTTATTGCTGTTGGCTATGAAGACTACCATTGGGGCCCAGTCCAGCAGATGGCGCTGGTTTGCTGTGGTGTTCACAATGACTACTCTTATGGGAAAGTCCATGATGAGATGCCATTGCCAAGTTCCATCAGGAGCAGTCATTGCAAAATCTTCTCTCCCACACACACCCACGAGGCTTTCCCTATTCAACAAGTAAGGTTCTACGTGGGAAATAAATACAAAAAAACTCACTTTGTGTCATTCATACCTTGCACCTACCTCAACTAGGTCTCTTCAAAAGGGAAAGTCAGCATAACAGTTGACCTCAGGGGTATGGCTACAAACAGGGGTGAAATCAGCCACCTTCCCTTGCTCTTGATCGCTATTCCGCGACTCCTGCTGAGCATGTATGGACCTCAGGTGGCAACAGGAACAGGATTGGCTTTGGGGCATTCTACACCATCTAAAGGCCCACCAGACTCACAACCGACATACATACCAACCTGAAAAGCAGCGAAAGCTGGCACAATACTAAAAAGGGTAACAGCTCAAAAATATCCCTGAATATAGCTCTCGGGATATAATCCTTGTTCTGCTTTATCTCTGTCTCCCTGTCAGCTGAGTTCAGCTGATCCTTCCTGCGCCACAGTCTGCTGAATCCTTTCTTAGTTGCACAGCGGAGAACAGATTTTTCTAATCGCTCCAGTCAAAGGTGATGTTTCAGATAAAGTGTGTGGACATTCAAAGCCTGTGAATATGACCATGTGCAGAATTTAACAATAAGGGGTCATATTTACAAAGGAAGGACAACAAAACAATATAGGAAATGCAGGGGAAACTCTCTTACTAAAAGGGTGGAGAGGTGTGTGGGATGGATTATTGTCATGGGAGGTGGAACAAGACATTTTAATGGTTCGATGAAGGAACTAGACAGGCCCTTGTCAACAAATGGGCTTCAGGGTTATTAGGAATACTGTGGGTAGGTGGGCTAGATGGACGGAAGGTCTTCCCCTGCCTGAAACTCTTACTATGTTACCCTGTAACCATTACACGGTGTGACAAGTCATGCTGGTAACTTATTCTCTCTGTTCTACAGGCTTGGGTCAGATGCGGTTCTGGGTGAATGGTGGAATTTCTAGGACAGCCCCTTCGGCCCCTCATTCTCACTTTTGGGGCTGGGCACCGCTTCTGCCAGCAGCCACATCCACTGAGATGTTGCACTCTGCAACTTTTCACCCTAGCAGCAACTCACAAGAATTGGAGGGCAAACAGGCATTTTCCTCCCTGGTGACCATTCCGTAATTCAGCAATTCTCCTTTGTCTTGAATGGTCTTATATCCTGCCATGTTTTTTCTTCCTTATCTGCATTTTGGTTTGTTCTTAAAGTGGCAGCTCATACTGCAATGTCTACTAAATTTGGCCCGTTAATAAACATTGTTTGGGCAGAATGAACTACATTGAACATTGAAGCCTCCAGCCTTAGAGTGCCAGCATCTTACGATCCCCTCAATGATCAATTGAGTGGGCTTTTTCATTTTAATTTTCAATGGCCCTTGCGCTGCCTACAGCATTACCAGACCTCAAGGGCCAACAGGCATCCCATGTGTCCAGTGTTGCTATGGGGTAATTGACAGGAAGTACGTTGGATGACATTCTGTATTTCCATCATTTGTCTATTATTACAATACACCTGCCCATATATGGCCGGACGTATTGAAGGTTGGTGGCGGGAAATGTTTGCGCTTGTGCAATGCCTGCCTCACTTCCGCCCAGGAATCAGTGGAGAGAGGGCAGAAGATCCCAGCAATCCTGTTAACAGTGAGAAGGAGGATGGAGTCACAGGTGAGAGATCAGCCAGCACAAAGGTGAAAACCTCCGAGGCCATTTTCATGTCATAACTGATTAGGAAGGACCTGTAACCTAATCGGCTAAGGTACAAAGACATTTAATGGAGATGTGGGAAAGAGGCTGTTTGAAGTATCGGTTATGCCAAATGCAAAAACAGAATAAGTTACGTAAACCATCGCTTTCTTAAGAAACACTGCCTGAAAAGAAAGCATGAGAAAACGTCAAAATCTAAGTGACTTGATAGCCACGTTTTAGAGTAAGAGCCTTTCTCTCTCTTGATAGACTCTATACACACCTGTAATCAAACTACCTGAAAGAAAGAACTTGCATTTCTATAGCGCCTTTCATGTCCTCAGGATGTCTCATCGTGTTTCACAGTCGATTAAGTATTTTTGATGCGTAGTCACTGCTGTAATGTAGGGAAACACAGCAGCCAATTTGCACACAGCAAGATCCCACAAATAACAACGAGATAAATGACCAGATAATCTCATAGAAAGAGAATCATAGAAATTTATGCCACAGAAGGAGGCCATTCGGCCCACTGTGTCTGTACCGGCCAAAAATGAGCTATCCAGCCTAATCCCACTTTCCAGCTCTTGGTCCGTAGCCTTGCAGGTTACGACACTTCATGTGCATATCCAAGTACTTTTTAAATGTGATGAGGGTCTCTGCCTCTACCACCCTTTCAGGCAGTGAGTTTCAGACCCCCACCACCCTCTGGGTGAAAGAAGTTCTCCTCAACTCTCCTCTAATCCTTCTACCGATTAGTTTAAATCTATGCCCCTGGTTATTGACCTCGCTGCTAAGGGTAATAGGTCCTTCCTATCCATTCTATCTAGACCCGTCATAATTTTATACACCTCAGTCAAGTCTCCCTCAGCCTCCTCTGTTCCAAAGAAAACAACCCCAGCCTATCCAATCTCTCCTCATAATTAAAATTCTCCAGTCCTGGCAACATCCTCGTAAATCTCCTCTGTACCTCTCTAGTGCAATCACATCTTTTCTGTAATACGGTGACCAGAACTGTATGAAGTACTCTAGCTGTGGCCTAACTAATGTTTTATACAGTTCAAGCATAACCTCCCTGCTCTGATATTTTATGCCTCGGTTAATAAAGGAAAGTATCCCGTATGCCTTCTTAACCACCTTATCTACCTGTCCTGCTACCTTCACTGATCTGTGGACGTGCACTCCAAGGTCTCTCTGTTCCTCTACACTTCTCAGTATCCTACATATATTGTGTATTCCCTTGCTTTTTTAATCCTCCCCACTTTCCAGGGGCAACCTAACTCACCCACAGTTGGACATCATATGCTGTCATTTCCAATGTCTTTTGTTGATGGAGATTGAGGGATAAATATTGGCCAGGACACCGGGAAGAACTCCCCAGCTCTTCTTTGAATAGCGCTATTGGATCTTATATGACTACAAGGACTGCAACGGTTCAAGAAGAAGACCCACCACCACCTTCTCAAGGGCAATTAGGGTTGAGCAATAAATGCCAACCTTGCCAACATTGCCCACATCATGAGACTGAATATATAAGATGAAAAACTTGAGAGTAGGTTGAATACTTATATCATCAAGAGACTTGGCGGTCCATGGACATAGATCATTAAAATGTCATGGGCAGGTACAGAAAATAATCAAAAAGGCTCATGGAATGCTGGCCATTATATCTAGAGGACAATAATACAAGGGGGTAGAAGTTATGCTGCAAGCCCTGGTTAATTAAAAAATAGGACCTCAAAGGTAGTAATCTCAGGATTGCTACCAGTTCCTCGTGCTAGTCAGAGTAGAAATAGAAGAATAGTTCAGATGAATACGTGGCTAGAGGAATGGTGCCGGGGGAGGGATTCAAATTCCTGGGACATTGGAACCGGTTCTGGGGGAGGTGGGACCAGTTCAAACCGGACGGTTTGCACCTGGGCAGGGCCGGGACCAATGTCCTAGGGGGAGTGTTTGCTAGTGCTCTGGGGGAGGGTTTAAACTAAAATGGCAGGGGGTTGGGAACCTGAGCAGGGGGACAGAGGAAAGGGAAACAAGGATAAAAGCAAAAGATAGGAAGGAGAAAAACAAAAGTGGCAGTCAGAGAAATCAACGGTTTAAATCAAACATGGCCACAGTAAATAATAATTCTAATAGGTCTAAGAGCATTAAAAAAACAAGCCTGAAGGCTTTGTGTCTTAATGCGAGGAGCATTCGTAAAAAAGGTGGATGAATTAGCTGCGCAAATAAAGGTAAATGAATATGATTTGATTGGGATTACAGAAACATGGCTCCAGGGTGGCGAAGGCTGGGAACTCAACATCCAGGGGTATTCAATATTCAGGAAAGATAGGCAAAAAGGAAAGGGAGGTGGGGTAGCATTACTGGTTAAAGAAGGGATTAACACAATTGTAAGGAAGGATATTAGCTCTGATGATGTGGAATCTGTATGGGTAGAACTGAGAAATACCAAGGGGCAGAAAACATTACTGAGAGTGGTATATAGACCTCCAAACAGTAATGCGGAGGTTGGGGATGGCATTAAAAGGGAAATTAGAGAAGCGTGCAAAAAGGGCACAGCAGTCATCATGGGTGACTTTAATCTACATATAGATTGGGCTAACCAAATTAGCAACAATACTGTGGAGGAGGAATTCCTGGAGTGTTTACGGGATGGTTTCCTGGACCAATATGTCGAGGAACCAACCAGAGATCAGGCCATCTTAGACTGGGTATTATGTAATGAGAAAGGATTAATTAGCAATCTTGTTGTACGAGCGATCATAATATGATTGAATTCTTCATTAAGATGGAGAATGAAGTAGTTGACTCAGAGACTAGGGTCCTGAATTTAAATAAAGGAAACTACGATGGTCTGAGGTATGAATTGGGTAGGATTGATTGGGGAATGTCACTCAAAGGGTTAACGGTGGATAGGCAATGGCAAACATTCAAAGACCGCATGGATGAACGACAGAATTTGTTCATCCCAGTTTGGCATAAAAATAAAACAAAAAAGGTGACTCAACCGTGGCTAACGAGGAAAATTAGGGGTAGCATAAGCTCCAAGGAGAGGACATATAAATTGGCCAAAAAAAGCAGTAATCCAGAGGATTGGGAGCAGTTTAGGATTCAACAAAGGAGGACAAAGGGATTAATGAAGAAAGGGAAAATAGAATATGAGAGTAAGCTTGCAGGGAACATAAAAACTGACTGTAAAAGCTTTTATAGATATGTGAAGAGAAAAAGATTGGTGAAGTCAAGCATAGGTCCCTTGCAGTCAGAATCAGGGGAATTTATAATAGGGAACAAAGAAATGGCAGACCAATTAAATACATATTTTGGTTCTCTCTTCAAAAAGGAGGGCACAAATAACCTCCCAGAAATGTCGGCGAACATAGGGTCTGATGAAAGGGACAAACTGAAAGAAATCAGTATTTGTAGGGAAATGGTGTTAGGGAAATTGATGGGATTGAAGGCTGATAAATCTCCAGGGCCTGATAATCTACATCCTAGGGTACTTAAGGAAGTGGCCCTAGAAATAGTAGATGCATTGCTGATCATCTTCCAACATTCGATGGAATCTGGAACAGTACCCATGGATTAGAGGGCAGCTAATGTTACCCCACTATTCAAAAAAGGTGGTAGAGAGAAAATGGGGAATTACAGACCGGTAAGCCTGACATCGGTAGTGGGGGAAAATGCTAGAGTCCATTATAAAAGATGTAATAGCAGAGCACTTGGAAAACAGTGACAGGATCGGACAAAGTCAACATGGATTTACAAAAGGTAACTCGTGCTTGACTAATCTACTGGAATTTTTTGAGGATGTAACTAGTAAAATAAATAAGGGAGAACCAGTGGATGTGGTGTATTTGGACTTTCAGAAGGCTTTTGATAAGGTCCCACATAAGAGATTAGCGTGTAAAGTTAAGGCACATGGGATTGGGGGCAAGGTATTGACTTGGATAGAGAACTGGTTGGCAGACAGAAAGCAAAGAGTTGGAATAAACAGGTCTTTTTCTGAGTGGTAGGCAGTGACTAGTAGGGTACCGCAGGGATCGGTCCTTGGACCCTGTAGTGTATGTACCCGTCTACCTTTAAGGGAACTATTGAATGTAACCGTTCACCTTTAAGAGAACTACTTTAGGTGTGGCACTATTTGTTTGGCTTCTGTATACTGTAATACCGATAGTGACCACACCAGTATATAAGTGTTGTGGCAGGATTGCTGGGGCAGATTCGCCCTGACCTTCGAATAGTAAAGACCTGTTTGTTTGTTACTCCTGAAGTCTGTGTCGTTATTAACCGTACAACCCACAGACTTTACAGTGGCGACGAGTCCGATCGTACCCTGCGGCAAGACTACCAAAGCAACGAAGAGCGTCGAAGAGAGGCAACCGCCCTCGTCGTGCTGCTGAAAGAAAACACGAGGCTGCAGCAGGAGGAAGGAGGAAGACTTTAGCAATAAAAGCTTCCATCTGCAACAGGCACTGACTACCCTTCTACCACGGTGCGGAGTGAGCCGATCAGCTGGAAACAAGGCGGCCGCGGAGACTGTGAGTAGGGGAAGGTGTAGAGAATATCCGGAGGATAAGGGCTGTGCACTCGACCACGGTCGAGGGGGAACGGAGCCGGTCAGAAAGTCGGGTCCAACGGCGTCGTGAGGCAGTCGGACCTCGATCGGCGGGAAAAGCCGGGCAGCGACCGCAGCCACGAAGCGCTGAGACTGGGAGTAGGCGCGGGAAGAGAAACCCAGCTGCAGCCGGGGAGGGAAACACCGGTCTGCGAGAGGGCTGGGAGGCGAACAGGAACCGTGCGGGTGGGAGAGAGAGACAGAGCCGAGCAAGGGGAGAGAGACTGCACGAGAGCCAGTCCAGCGGCTGAGCTGTTCTCCACCAACGGGGTACCCAGAGCCGGTAGAACCGAACGTGCGGGAGAGGGAGAGACAGAGCCGAGCAAGGGGAGAGAGACTGTGCGAGAGCCAGTCCAGCGGCTGAACTGTTCTCCACCAACGGGGTACCCAGGGCCGGTAGAACCGAACGTGCGGGAGAGAGAGCGACAGAGCCGGGTATGGAGAGAGAGACTGCGCGAGAGCCAGTCCAGCGGCTGAACTGTCCTCCGTTAACGGGGTGTACCCAGCGCCGGTAGAGCCGTGCGGGCGGGAGGAAAAGACAGAGCCGAGTAAGGGGAGCTGTGCGAGAGCCAGCCCAGCGGCTGAACCTGTCCGCTGTGGGGAAAGCGTACCCCTTCCACCAGGAAGAAACGCGGGAAGCCGCCATTAGGCGGAGGAGGCGACAGAAGCGGGAAACCGCCATTGAAGTGGGCGGGGAGAGAAAGGAAGAGCGGGAAACCGCCATTTTCGCGGGAAAACCGCCATCTTAACTGACATACCGCCATTGAAGTGGGCAGGGAGAGAAGGAAAGAGCGGAAAACCGCCGATTTCGCGGGAAAACCGCCATCTTAGAAATAAACAAATAAATAAGAATACTTAAGGAAATACTGGTGCTGCTCCCAAGGGAAGAAAGATGCCTAAGCGAGGGAATATTAACGACTTTAATTCTGAAATAGAAGACTGGGCCACGTACGTGGAACGCATAGAGATCTATTGCGAAGCCAACAAAATAGAGGAAGACGACAAGGCGATAACATTGCTAAACTCGATGGGGGCAAAAACATACGGGCTCTTGAAGCATCTAATAGCACCAGATAAACCAGCGGATCAGACCTTCGAAGAGATTGTGGCTGTGCTGAAGGACCACTTGAACCCCACACTGTTGATGCTGGCTGAACGATTCAAATTCTACGCAAGAACGCAGAGGAAAGACGAAAGCAATGCAGAGTACTTGGTCGAACTGCGTAGGCTAGCGAAATACTGCCAGTTCGGAGGGAATCTGACAGAAGCACTGCGGGACAAGTTCGTATGCGGATTGTCCAAAGAAGGGACGCAGAAGCGACTACTGGAAGAGAACGACCTCACACTGGACAGGGCTGTCCTTATAGCTGCATCGCACGAAGCCGCAGCGAAAGGAACGGCGGAAATGCAACTAAAGGCGGCGGCACTCGGGGTGGACCAAATTACTTCAAGCACAACAAAATGCTACCGTTGTGGGAAGACAACGCATGACCAGAATCAATGCTGGTTTAAGAACCAAGAGTGTAGGAAATGTGGCAAACTGGGTCACATCGCGAAGGTATGCCGGTCAGGGAAGAAGACCAACAATCAAAGGAAGCCACCACAAGAAAAGTACAACAAGGTACACAAGGTGGCTGAGAAGAGTTCAGACGAACAGAATTCAGACTCAGACCCAAACAACCAGGAGCTGGGTAGTCTGAGAATCCACAATGTGGGTAAAGAAATGGATCTACAAACCATCTGGGTCATACTAAAAATAGCTGGAGTCCAAGTAAGGATGGAGCTGGACACTGGATCAGCTCTATCAGTCATCAACCGAAGGGACTACCACCGGCTATTCTCTCACATACCTTTAAGAAATACCAAGTTTGTATTACAGACATACACGGGGCATAACGTATACCCCATGGGGAAAATAAGAGTCAAGGTGAGAGATAGGTGTAAAGAACACCCAAGAATGAACTTGTACGTATTACCTGAAGGAGGACCACCACTTCTAGGACGGGAGTGGATTAAGAAAATAGATATGGAATGGCACTACCTAAAAGCCATAATGAGGGAGGACTCGGTGCAAGCTATCAGCTCAGATTCTGAAATGGATGACGATAAGACCAATTCAAATATGGAAGACAAGGCTAAAAGGGACTTGCCGACGATGGGGAAGGAAACGAAGACATGCAGAAGGACTTATGTTACCAAGAAGAATAAAGCTGCAGAGCAGAACTCCAGGTTGACAGAGAATTCTGAGCCTGTTCAAGCAAAGGATTCATCCACGACGGAAGAACACCGAGTTCGGACTCAAACTTATGTCAAAGTACGACAACAATTAGAACAGTTGAGTGACCGTCTCGTACAAGAGATGAAAAATATGGAAAAGTTCTGGGACACCGAATGGGAGAACCTGGAAAGACAACAGAGACAGCTAGCTCAAGCAGAGAGCGACCATAGAGCCATCGTGGCCAAATACCAATCACATTCCCCTGATGCTGTTCAGGAACTAGAATATTTACAGAACGAACCAAAGGAAGAGGAATCTTCAGGAAGCCAGGATTTTATCCCAGTTCATCTCTACGACTCGTTGCAAGCAGAGTGTAACAAGTTGAAAGAACAGTATGAACAGGCCCAGACTACAATCCTGGAAGGGGTTAACTCGGCAACCTCCGAAAAGCTAGTTTTAGTGAAAGCATCTGAACAGCTAAAGGTTGAACATGAGCAAGAATTACAAAGGCTGCAGGAAATGTTTGATGAGCTCCAGGCCAAGACAGACTCATCGGTAGAGATTCCATCCATCGATGAAAAATTAAAGGTGGAAGACATAGCAGAACATGAAATTCAAGATGTCCAAGAACTCATTAAATTATTGAAGGCAACCCAGGACAAATATGAGGCGGCAATGGCCGAGGTTCAACAACTTGAAGAACATATTCAACTAGGAATCTGGGCAGTGGAAGGAAAGGCAACTGGAAGGATCACAGAGACTGTAGGAATGGCCCCTGAACAGGAGTTAGAGAACAGCAAGGCGCAACTTCTTCGAGCGCTTAAAACCAAAGTACCGGAGGAAAGGAAGGTGAAAACATTGGAGGGAAAGGTGGATGAAATGGAGAAGACTCTAATCCACAGTGTCCCCGTAGAAGAGTTAACGGCCAGCCAACTCTTACACACGCTGAGGGACAAGACTCCAAAATGGGAACACGAGTTTCAGGGTTCAAAGGGAAAGAATTCGGAGCTTCCAAAAGTCACGGAGATAGCTGAGGTGGCAACACAGCTTTTACAAGGATGCCAAAAGTACGCTGAATTGCGTCAAGGGGAACAGAAGGGGGTGGAAACAGATACTCCAGTAGAAGGATTAAATAGCCTGACAACGAAATCCCCAATGGAAGGGAAGGTATTGAACTCACAAATGAGGCCAGTAGTGAAGGAATGGCAGACATCCCCGGAAGAGCGGAATGAATATGAATGTTTGAAGAAGTCTTTTCAAGAAAGATGGTTAGGGAAGGAACCACCGTCGGCTAACGTCCAGATGGATAAGAAGGAAGTAGAAGGGCCTCTCACTGGCCTAACTCAGGACGACCCCGAATATTACCATGACCTGTTGAGTGACACTGAATATTACGAGGATCTGGTCTGCTCAGTTTGTGATGAAAACTCCCAAAGTGCTGAAATCCGGATGAAGCACTTAAGGTCTAAGGAACATAGAGAGTTGGTGGCGCTACAGCTGGCAGCCGAGAAAGGAGCTCCGAGAGTGTCAAAAAGGCAGAAAAGAAAAAGAAGAAGCAGAAGATAATAACTGTCTAAAATATTAGCACTTCTACCATCTCAGGCGGGACACTACGAAAGGAACTAAATTAGTTGAAAAACTGGAAAATATCAAGACAGCCAGTTGGTTGTAAAAGTCCGCACTGCTGGTTCAACAGGATGAAAGTTCAAGCTGTTACGTCAAGAAAAAGGCTATGGAGGAGTCACGCTAGCCATGTGAACCGGCTACACCAAAGAGATGTTGTTTGGAACGAGTCAAGATCAGAGACTGAATCTATGAACTGTTTCCGCAGAGACTGAACCTGTGAACTGTTCCCACCAAGATTATATCTGTAAATTGTTTTATATGACATTGACTCCACCGAGATTATATCTGTAATTTGTTTTATAGGAAGTTGAAGATATGTATGTTTAACGGGGACTCTGTAAGTAATAAGCTAAAAAGGGAGGATTGTAGTGTATGTACCCGTCTACCTTTAAGGGAACTATTGAATGTAACCGTTCACCTTTAAGAGAACTACTTTAGGTGTGGCACTATTTGTTTGGCTTCTGTATACTGTAATACCGATAGTGACCACACCAGTATATAAGTGTTGTGGCAGGATTGCTGGGGCGGATTCGCCCTGACCTTCGAATAGTAAAGACCTGTTTGTTTGTTACTCCTGAAGTCTGTGTCGTTATTAACCGTACAACCCACAGA
Source organism: Somniosus microcephalus (assembly GCF_052327205.1). Lineage (NCBI taxonomy): Eukaryota > Metazoa > Chordata > Chondrichthyes > Squaliformes > Somniosidae > Somniosus > Somniosus microcephalus. The sequence goes on from NC_140994.1 coordinate 129,351,099, forward strand.
CTTTACAGACCCCAGCTGTTCACAATATATATTAATGATCTAGACAAGGGAACTAGATGTAATATCTCCAAATTTGCAGACGACACAAAGCTGGGTGGGCATGTGTGCTGTGAGGAGGATGCCGAGAAACTCCAGTATGATTTGGACAGTTTGGGTGATTGGGCAGAAGCATGGCAGATGCAATATAATATGGATAAATGTGAGGTTATCCACTTTGGTGTCAAAAACAGGAAGGCAGATTATTATCTGAACGGCAATAGATTGGGAGAAGGGGAAGTGCAACGAGACCTGGGTGTCCTTGTGCACCAGTCGCTGAAGTTAAGCATGCGGGTGCAGCAGGCGGTTAAGATGGCAAATGGTATGTTGGCCTTCATAGCGAGAGGGTTTGTGTACAAGAACAAGGATGTCTTGCTGCAGTTGTACAGGGCCTTGGTGAGACCACACCTTGAGTATTGTGTGCAGTTTTGGTCACCTTATCTGAGGAAGGATGTTCTTGCCATAGAAGGAGTTCAGCGAAGATTCACCAGGCTGATACCTGGGATGGCAGGAATGACGTATGAGGAGAGATTGGGTCGATTGGGCTTGTACTCGCTGGAGTTTAGAAGAATGAGAGGGGATCTCATTGAAACTTATAAAATTCTGGCAGGACTGGACAGACTAGATGCAGGGAGGATGTTCCCGATGGTCGGGGAATCCAGAACCAGGGGTCAGAGTCTAAGGATAGGGGTAGGCCTTTTAGGACAGAAATGAGGATGAATTTTTTCACCCAGAGAGTGGTGAACCTGTGGAATTCTCTACCACAGGAGGCAGTAGAGGCCAATTCATTAAATATATTCAAGAAGGAGTTGGATATATTTCTTAAGGCTAAAGGGATCAAGGGGTATGGGGAGAAAGCAGGGACCGGGTACTGAACTTGGATGATCAGCCATGATCGCATTGAATGGCGGAGCAGGCTCGAGGGGCCGAATGGCCTACTCCTGCTCCTATCTTCTATGTTTCTATGTTTCTATGTAGACCACACCTGAAATAATGTGAGCAATTCTGGAACCACATCTTAGGAAGCATATATTGTCCTGAGCGGGAATGCAGCTTAGATTTACCAGAATGATATCCAGACTCCAAGGGTTAAATTGCGAGGAGAGATTACACAATCTAGGGTTGTATTCCCTTGAATTTAGAAGGTTAATGGGTGATTTGATTGAAGTTTTCAAGATATTAAAGGGAACTGATAGGGTAGATAGAGAGAAACTATTTCTGCTGGTTGGGGAGTCCAGTCTAAAAACTAGAGCCAGGCGTTTCAGGTGTGAATTAAGGAAACATTTCTACACGCAAAAGATGGTAAATGTTTGGAACTCTCTTCTGCAAATGGCAATTGATGCTAGATCAATTGTTAATTTTAAATCTGAGATTGATAGGTTTTTGTTAACGAAAGGAATTGAGGGATATGGCTCAAAGGCAGGTATATGGAGTTAGGTCAGCCCTGATCTCATTGAATGGTGGAACATGCTCGAGGGGCGAAATGGCTTACTCCTGTTCCTATGTTCCTATCTCTTGAAACATTTAAACTCTCTCTCACTGCTTAATGTCAGCCAGCAGTTATTTTATGATTACTGGACACCTAGGTTACCCATTAAACATTTGATACTAATACTGTTAATGTAACTGCAAGAGTTACGTTGTTAAATATGCCAATGCCTCTCTTCAATCATCTAGAGAGATGATCCTACAGTGGGAGCTGTTCGTTCCTCAGTGCAAACCAGTGTATAGTTGGAGGTTGGCACACCGAGTGAGAAAAGAAGTACCAGCCTCCAGATGGGTGCAAGAGGGCTCCACTGATAGGGAAAGTTGGGGTCCAGGCTGGGGTTACGGACAATCACAGGGATTTTATTTTCTAAACAATTATTTACACTGCCCCCTGACATAAGGTGAAGGGCATACCAACTAGCACTTTCCAGGGGCAACCTAACTCACCCAGCTGGACATTATATGTCGTCTTTTACAATGTCTTTGGCGGGTGGGGATGCTACTGCTGCAGCCCCACAGCACCAAAAGATCACTCCTACAAACTTCTACCCCCCTGTCTCTATGAACTTCGATGGGAGCCAGCAGCAGAGTTTCACGGTTGGTGCAATCCTGGGGTAGCTGTCAGGATGCCACTCCCACGGTTTTTCAGAGTGCGATCCTGGCAGCTACCCCAGGATCGTTTGAAACAGATTTGTTGGGGGCTAGAAACTCGTTGGCGCCTGGTTTCGGGCACAAAGGCAATGTTGCGGCTGCAACGTGCGGCCGAACTGGGAGGCCCGGAATCAGGCCTCGGGCCTCACCTAAGGAAAGGAACCAGCAGTTGGTTCCCCACACCTGCCATGTTTACAAATGACGGTCACACTTGCAGCCCTCTGACTCCGTCAGCCCGGATATCTGCACTCCACAGGCATCTCGCCCTTCTGTGTGGAAGAATTTCAAGCCAACTGCCCCAGCGGCAGTGTGGGGGTGGAAGACAGTGGAAGTGGGAGACAATCGCGGATGACAGTGGTCATCAAAAATGCTGTGGAGCCAGGAGGAGCACTAAATGATTAAAATTCACCTTTTCAGTGTCAGCCGTTTCCAAGGCCGCATCCACGCCAGGCAAAGCTGAGCGGCAGAGCAGGCCCATCGCCTGCTCCACTCCTGGGACACCAAGTTCCCGAGGGGTTCTAGAACATCAATAGGCCCCATATTTACATATGTAAGGAGCCTAATGCCTGTTTTAGGTGGCCACCAGTGTAACATTTGCATACTGAATTATCATTGGCCCGCAGGCATCTGTAAGGAATACCTATTATATTCACGTGATCACATGCTGAGTTGTCATTGGCCTGCAGGCATCTGTAAGGACTGCTATTGTTTAGAAGACCTAGGGGGTCCTGACACCATCTTGTCCACATGGTGCTGTACTGCTGTGAGTCAGATCAGACCTGATGCTTCATTAAAAGAGTTTAAACTCCGTTATCCTGCAATTTATTATTTTTGTACAAAGTGTGCAAAACAAGACATGGTGTCAGAACAGGGATTTGAAATGGACATCGTTGGAGCTCCCTTGCCTCGAATGAATTGGGAATCTTTGAACTTAGCTAGAGAATGGTGCAAGTTCAAGCAACATGTGGAATTGATGTTCTCGGGTCCACTGAAAAGCAAAGGGGAGGAAGAAAGATGCAGCTACCTACTCTTGTGGATCAGAGAAAAAGGGAGAGACATTTTTAACACATGGTCTCTCACCGCAGATGAAGCAAAGGTACTGAAAAGTTATTTTGACCGCTTTGAAGCATATGTGATGCCCAAGACAAATACGATATTCGCTAGGTACAAGTTTCAGGAGAAAGTACAAGGAGCTAGTGAGTCGTTTGAACAGTTCGTGACTGAGTTAAAACTGCTGGTAAAAGACTGTGCATATGCAGATAAAGGTGAGATGGTCAGAGACTGCATCGTGTTTGGAATACATTCAGCTAAAGTGAGAGAGAAACTTTTGAATGTTGGGTCCGGGCTAACGCTGGACAAAGCTATGGACATAGCTAGATCGCACGAGATAGCCCAAGCACAGTTGAAAACCATAACCGGTGCCACGAACAACTCGAGTGAACAGACAGTGCACGCAGTTAATAGACACACACCGAAGAACACCGCCCAGAGAGCGCGTTTCAGGGTTCTAAAAATGAGCGACACAGACATAAAACGCTTCAAAAACTGTGGATATTGTGGAAACAACTGGCATGGAGAAAAGGAGTACTGCCCTGCCAAAGGAAGGCAATGTACTAAATGTGGTAAACGGAACCACTTTGCTAAAGTTTGCAAGACTGTTGCAAGACCAAATGCCAGATAGAGAGCCAAATGCAGAGGAGCTGTTTATTGATTCTGTGTCACAGAAAAAACAGATTTCAGAGACTGAGCAAGCCTTTGCCGATATTGAGGTAGGAAAACAGGACAAAGAGCTTAAGTTTAAACTAGACACTGGATCTCAGGTTAATGTAATTCCTCTGAGTGAGTATCACAGCTTGGAGGATGAGTGTGAGCTACAGCCTACCTCACACAGACTGACTGGCTATGGGGGGGAGAAGCTCATTGTAAAAGGCACATGCGTGATGAAATGCAAGTACAAAGAAAGCGACATGATGTTGGACTTTTACATTATTGACACTCGAGCACCACTAGTGCTAGGTCTAAAGGCATGTTTAGACATGGACCTCGTCAAGCTAGTGCTATCATTGACAGCACCAGTTGAGAAGCAGACAGTCATGAAGGAGTTTGCTGACGATTTCAAAGGAATCGGACTATTCCCAGGTGAATGCACTATTCACCTTGACCCAGCAGCAACCCCTGTGGTTTGCCCACTGAGAAGGATACCCCTTGCTCTACGTAGTTGCCTGAAGGAGGAGCTGCAGAGCATGGAGAATACAGAAATCATCGTCCAGGAAACAGAACCGACAGAGTGGGTCAACGCGTTAGTAGTGGTTAAGAAACCACGTACAGGCAAGCTCAGAGTCTGTCTCGACCCCAGAGATTTGAACAAGGCTATCAAACGCCCTCACTACCCTCTACCAATGCTAGATGACATCACACCCAAGCTAGTGGGAGCACGTTACTTCAGTGTAATGGACGCACGATCAGGATACTGGACTATCACGCTCACGGAAGAGTCATCTAAGCTAACAACGTTCAACACACCATTTGGACGCTACCGATTTCTGCGTTTACCATTTGGTCTTTTCTCAGCTCAGGATGAATTGCAGCGGAAGATCAACGAAACCTATGAAGGCCTCGATGGAGTAGTCGCAATCGTAGACGACATCCTCATCTATGGCAGGAATAGAGAGGAACATGACAGGAGCCTCCGTGCAATGCTACAAAGATCACAGGAGAAAGGTATCCGGCTCATCCCCGAGAAAAGCATAATCGGATCCACCGAGATCAGTTATTTCGGGCATCGCCTCTCAACTGATGGCATTAAGCCGGATCCAGAGAAAATCTCCGCCATCAAGAAGATGGAGCCGCTGAAGAACCGCGCAGAGCTAGAGACAGTACTAGGCATGGTTAACTACTTAGCCAAGTTTGCCCTGAACCTTTCTGAAATCAACGCACCCATGCATCAGTTGCTCAAACAATCCAATGAGTTCCTGTGGGGCAAACAACATGACACAGCTTTTCAGAAAATGAAAGACCTAATCACCAGAGAACCAGGACCAGTTCTTGCCTACTTCGACCCCAACAAAGAGCTCAGACTACAAGTGGACGCGTCAGAGTACGGATTAGGCGCAGTATTACTGCAAGAAGGAAAGCCCATCAGTTACGCTTCCAGACCTCTCACAGACAGTGAAATCAACTATGCTCAAATCGAGAAAGAGCTATCTGCAATTCTGTTTGGATGTGAGCATTTCCACCAATACGTCTATGGCCGACAAGTCATTGTGGAATCCAACCACAAGCCCCTTGAGTCAATCATGAGGAAACCACTAGCCGCAGCCCCACCAAGGCTACAGAGAATGATCCTACAGCTACAGAAGCATGACTTCACAATCATTCACCGTCCAGGCAAAGACATTCCTGTCGCAGACACGCCCTCCAGAAAGTCTCTTAGCTACCAGGGCAGCAGCCTCAGTGAAGGCATGGATGTGCAGGTGCACATGGTGTACAACAGCTTACCTGTGAGTGACTCAAAACTGAAGGAGATCCGAGCAGGAACAGAAAAAGATGCACAATTCACACTACTGAGCAAAGTCATACACGAAGGATGGCCTGAGGAAAGGAGGAAATGCCCTCAGAGCATATATGAATTCTGGAACCACAGAGACGAACTGTCACAAATCAACGGAATCGTCTTCAAAGGGGAGAAAATCATCATTCCTACCAGTCTCAGAGAAGAGATGTTGACAAAAATTCATGCTGGACATATGGGCATGGAAAAATGCAAACACAGAGCACGTGACATTATGTTCTGGCCTGGAATGTGCAAACACATTGAGGACATTGTTGGAAAATGTTCCATTTGTCTAGAACGCCGCCCATCAAATGTCAAAGAGCCTATGATACCTCACCGTATCCCAGACAGGCCTTGGCAGGTTGTCAGCTGCAAGCAAGTGCATGCAAAACGTGTACACAGACAGCAACACCAAAAGAGATACTATGACAGGTCAGCTAGACTACTACCGCCGCTGCACAATGGAGAATCCGTCAGAATCCAGGAGCATGACTACTGGAAGCCAGCAGTCGTCATCCAACCAGCTGACACTGAGCGATCATATCACGTCCGCACCCCAGAAGGACAGGTGTACTGCCGCAATCGCAGGCACCTCCTGAACACCAAGGAACAACACCGTCATTCCGACGAGAGGGCAAGTCTAGAGTTAAACTTGACTTGTGAACTGTCAAAGGGTATAGGCGGATCGCTGCCCTAAAAAGAACTGTACATCGTTATTGAAACGTTGAGATGTTTTCAGTGCTAGTTAAATGTTGAGTCTACTTATATGTTGATGCTACTGAGAACATTATGTAGAAGAAAGGTTCAAAAGTGATGCATAATATTTTTCTTTTAGAAGGGGATGTAACATTTGCATACTGAATTATCATTGGCCCGCAGGCATCTGTAAGGAATACCTATTATATTCACGTGATCACATGCTGAGTTGTCATTGGCCTGCAGGCATCTGTAAGGACTGCTATTGTTTAGAAGACCCAGGGGGTCCTGACTCCATCTTGTCCACATGGTGTTCTACTGCTGTGAGTCAGATCAGACCTGATGCTTCATTATAAGAGTTTAAACTGTAATACTCCGTTGTCCTGCAATTTATTATTTTTGTACAAAGTGTGCAAAACAAGGCAACCAGGGACGCCTAAAAAATTGGCCAACCCAATTTGGGTTCCGATGTTTTTCAGGTGTCCTTGCAGCACAGGTCCTTACAGGCACAAAATGGGAGGCTAGGAGGTCCAATTTCTACCCCATGATGTCTCTACACAGTCACCAGAGCAATTCTTCCACCACTTTGCTTAGCAACTGAAATAGTAAATAGTAATTTCGACTCTAATTTCTCTCCATGGATGTTGCCTGGCCTGCTGAATTTTTCCAGCATTTTCTGTTGTTATTTAGAAAATAGTAACATTGGTGCAAAGTTGAGGGCAATTGGAGGCGATCTTACCATTAGGACTTGAGCTCATTCCAGATAGCTTTTCATGTTCAGTGCTAAGAAGTCCACTCTTATAGCTCAGTCATAGCTCCTATGAACTGAAATATGACCTTTGGCATGAAATTGTCTGGGCTATCTTGCCCCGGATGAACAATGAACCCTTTTATTGTTACCAGAAAGAACTTGGGAATTTGACTATGACCCTTTTACTTCAGGAAGAAAGCTATTACCAGCCATGCCAGATATATTCACAACAGAATAAATTATCAAACAAGTTTGGTGACAGATAGTTATCAAGCAGTGGTGGTGAGATATTGAAATAAATCCAAAATCCCCAATTTTCTGCAGCCATTTCATGAAGAGTCAAACAGATAAAACCAGTCAGATGAGATCCTTTAAGGACATCCTGACAGAACTTGGGGTAAAATTAATTCATTTTGAAAACAGAAAGAGACTTTTAGTCCTTGCATAAAATCTTTGCAAGATTTACATAGGTGTTTACCTACATAGCTGAGTTTCAGCTCCACACCGTCCCCCGCCCCAAGACACAACTAAAAGTTGTCAGTGTTGGGCCATTCATGCCCAGGTTCCCTCTGTGGTATAAAAGCAGTCCATCCTGCCGCTGATTTTCAGTGAAAATATACTATTAACCTAAAACAGTCCAATGTGTTGACAGATTATCACAGCAGATACCAATTATGTCAAGGGTAATCATGAAGATTTGTTGTTGATCATCCATAATTAACACTTTTGAATAAACAATTGATTTAACTGGTGCTGCGTTAAGTTCCCTCCCAAGAGCATGCATCTAAATTACCTATTGACAACAGCAACTTGCATTTATATAAGAACATAGGAAATAGGAGCAGGAGAAGGCATCTCAAGCCTGCTCTGCCATTCTATAAGATCATGGCTGATTTTTGACCTCAACTCCACTTTCCAACCCAAAAGACAACACTTCCTCAGTACTGCCCCTCCGACAATGCAGCGCTCCCTCAGTTATAGAGCCTATAACATAGTAAAGCAGGAGTGTCAACAGGAAAAAAATTAACACCGAGCCAAAGAAGGAGACATTAGGACAGGTGAAAGAGGTGGGTTTCAATGAGCGTCTTAAAGGAAAAGAGAGCGGTGGAGAGGCGGAGAGGTTTAGGAAGGGAATTCCACAGATTAGGGCCTACACAACTGAAGGCAAGGCTGCCAATGGTGGGGCGAAGGAGGTGTGGGATGAACAGGAGACCAGAGTTGGAGGAACGCAGAGTTCTCAGAGGGTTGTAAGCAATGTCCCCTCTAATTTATTTTTAGTGCGCGGCCTCTTTAACTGGGTGCACGGCCAATTCATATTTTCGCGCATGCATGATTTCTTCTCTGTAGAAGCCGGTGAGCGGCCTGCGCGAGACTTCCAGACCACTGTGCAGGAACATTGGTTGTAAGGCTGCAGGAGGTTACAAAGATAGGGAGGGACATGTGAAATTAACACCTACATCACTTGGACATGGGAAATGGTTCCACAACTAACACTGGCAAAACCAGATACAGCTTTGTTTAAATATTCCTGAGAACCTAAACTGTCGCTGTTGGCATGTTGGGTTTCTCAGTGACATGCCACCCAGAACATTGCACAGAAATATTTCTGCAGTCAGTTTCCTGCAGGAAGCTGCAAAAAGCTAAGAGCTTTTCAACAGTGCGTGCCGCCTTCAGAACTGACAGCTGTGCGCTTTCCAGCGAGAGGTTTCAGCACTGTAGGTGGTAATTGGGCAAACACTCAAAGCCTGGAGCGGGAAACTACGGGAGCAGGGAGGTCACAAGGAACGAGGCTCCTAGATGACCCTTTGCACCCACTCTTCTTTAGATGGTTTGCATGTGTTTCCCCTCCTTTTCTCCCTTTCAAAGGGGCCCACTCTTTCTGGGTTACAATTCCACAATCATCACAAGCAATCTGGTCACCCACCCAAATGGTCATTCTTTATGTGTGAACCTGGGCAGTGAAGATTGGTAAGTTACTTGGCCATCTTCACCTGATATCCACTTCCCTACACTTCCCAAATGTGGTCACTGGATAATGATCAGGACCAGGCACCCTAGATGAATATTCCCTCCCTAGCTGAGACCAAAGTAGCTCTCTTACCACTGCCTCCATTGAGATCACGTAGCTCAATACAGAGCAGGGATCGAGCCCATTGACTTTCCTAGTCTGTATGACTCAGTATCAAGACAGACACATTGACAGAGCATGTTGAATAAGATGAATGGGTAGAGGTCGAGCAAAGTCACCCAAAGAGCTTCAAGTGTTTGGCATAATGCTTGAAGGACTCGGTGAGGCAAAATATCAGCAATCAGTGATACCATCGTTCCTCACATCCAAGTAGCTCTCAATACCGACGGCATCATGGTAAATGGTAATTGGGACAGTTTCATCTACTGCTGCCCTGAATATCGGACAACCAAAGGGAATAAATGGAAATCAGTCAAAAGCATATTTAGAACAGAAAAAAAGTTTTTTTTAATAGAGTGATAAGTGTTTGGAATAATCTGCCAAGAAAGGTAATAGAGGTAAAAACACTAAGTTATTTAATATATATCACAGGCCATGATGGGACAAGTTGAATATTAGAGGGATGAACTTTGATTGGCCAAGTGCCCTTTTCTCTTCCTTGAATTTTATGTTCTTACTTAGTTATCAGATGAGATGATGCCTTCTCTTCTAGACATCGGGTGATTCCTGGCCTGATGCCTTACCAAAGCTCAGAATTAGCATAGTAGGTATCTTTGGACGGCTGAGCTAGGCGGGTCGAATGGGCTCTTCCATCTCAATTTACCTTTGAGTTAGAATGAATACCATCACTGCAGGTGCCTGATGTCCCACTCATCCCCTTTGATAATCGCCCAGTTGCCTTATTTTAGCATCAAGTCACTACCGACACGATGAAAGCCTGATCCGAATCAAGTCTACACCTTAACCTGAAAGATTCATTTGTTTAAAACAGTTTTCATCTTCCTTTTTTCAGGCTCACTTCTGTCTGTCTTATCAAATGGCAAAAATAGAGGCTTTATTTTAACTTTCTTTGATGAATGTTGTGCTCATCCCAGCTCCTACCTGATAGATGATCATTTTCCTCAGGCAGAAGCTGTTGCTCAGTCCATTTCCAGCACAGATTCTGCAGGCTGCAAGTGTTTGCAGCAAAGTCTCCATCCAGTCTTGCCTCATTGGAAGAACCTTTCTCGCCATTGACAGATCGCTTCTGTCATCTGTACTTCACCTGCCATCTATTCCATCAACATGGGTGTCCTTTATACTGTCTCACCTTGGTCCTCAGAATCAGAACACAATGAGCGCCAACACCAGCAGCACCAGGCACACCAGCAGCACCAACAACAATACCAACCTTCTCCGCAATCACCTGATGCTGCACAGGACAGAGGGCATCAGCACCTGAGCACATTGCTGCCCGGGAGGCCAGGGATGGCCTCATCATTGCCAAATTTAGTTAACTTTATGCTGTACATCCATATGGCTGCCACATGATGCAGCAGGTTGTCACCACCCCACACCAACACCATAAAGCATCCCTACAATGTCCAAGCCATTCCTTTCACACTCATCACCATTACGGGGGATACCATTATGTCTCACCATTCACTGCAACTCACTAAGCCACTTCCAAAGGTGCACACAAATCTGTCCAAGACCGGAAAGTGTTGAAAATAAAGATTTTTATGTTTGATACCACATTAACGGAAATTTTACATGAACATTGGATAAAACACCCAAGTGCCTACCCTTGTGTGTTGTTAGTTGAAATGATTGCACTAGGATGAGGGTGAGTGTGAGGGGATGTGATAATATAGATAGAGAGAGAGGGATGGGTGGAGGTGCAAGGTAAGTTGGTGTGAGTAAGTATGTGCAGGAGTAGGGTAGGGAAGGCAGAGTGATGGGGATGTGATGAGAGGCACAGCAGGATGAAGTTGATTGTGGCTTTATGTTCACGTTTCCTGATCTAATGAGATCAGTGAAACATTTGCGGCATTGCACCCAGGTCCTCCTGAACACATCCCTGCTTGTGACCTCATCTGTTACCAGGCTGTTTTTGGTCTTTTGGGGAGGTCTCTTTCACCCATCAGAAGGGAAGAGGACCTCCCTGCGTGATCTGACTCCCTCCATAAGCATACCGAGGGAGTGATGGGAGAACCTTGGTGCAGCCACTGTGCAGTCATTGTCAGTGTTTGCAGCACTCCAATGCTGTAGTGCACTGTCAACACTATGTTAGATTGAACTTCAAATGTAATGTGGCCATGGCGCCTTTAAAGAACCCGTCTGAAACGTGTCATGAATGACGCCACCAGACCTACTCCATTTAATTGGGCCGGATAACGCGCTGGGCGGGCTTATAAGGCCCTATTAAGGGAAACTGATTTTCAGCAGTGGGCTGGAGCCAGCAGCGGGGTCGTGACCCGCCATCACCACCACCCGCACCAGACCCGCCAAGGTAGGCAAAATTCCAGCCAAAGTATACTTTCATCCAGTCAGTCTGAACACTGTTTTTGAACCCTGGTCCCAGAGTTGAAAGTCAAGTATCTGATTCTCTTTACCACCCAGTCCGCTATAGTTGCTTTTCACACTGGTAAATCTATAAAGAGTGCTGTAGCCTCTGAGTCAGAAGGTTGTGGGTTCAAGTCCTATTCCAGAGACTTGAGCACATAATCCAGGCTGGCACACCCAGTGAAGTACTGAGGGAGTGCTGCACTGTCGGAGATGCCGTCTTTCAGATGAGCTGTTAAACCAAGGCCCCGTCTGCCCTCAGGTGGGCATCGAAGATCCCATGGCACTATTCAAGGAAGAGCAGGGGAGTTCTCCCAGGTGTTCTGGCTAAATTTTATCCCTCAACCAACACCTTAAAAACAGAAGCCTGGAAATTGGAACCCTTTAGTGGTGGCCGTTAAGGCCGGTCACTTGCGGCGCGGAGCGCAGTGGCTGCCATATTGGGAAGGTCGCCAGCGCTGCTGTTGCCTCAGCTCGCATCAAATATTTTAATGATCAGTAGTGTGCTGTCAATCGGCGTGCAATGCCGAATTGACGCACGCTGAGCAATTCTGAACGTCGCCACTCCTTTTAACGCCCTCTCCAAAGCAGGCCCATGCGTGCAGCCATTGCCAGCGCATAGACACGGGAGAAAGCGGAGGAGATCTGTAGATCTCTGAGAAGTTTTCAATAACTATGCACAGCATGTGCTGCCCCACCGAAACCAGGCTCTGCGACAGGTTTGCATTTTTCACTGATCACTGTTTCAAATAATTTTGACACTGTTTACACTAGATTGTGTGATCAGAAATTTTAGGACACGTGTTGCATGTGTGAACTTGAAGTATTTGGAACCTCAAACTGCTAGAATGATTCCACCCAAATTGCAGTCATTTAATCAGTTAATGATGACTTTTTTTGATTATTCATTGTACTTGACAAATTAGCCGGCTAAATATTTGAGAGTCTCAGCAGTTGAACTAAACATAGATTTCAGCTAAACTGCATTTTTTAAAATCTGACAGATTACTGTTTTTTTAGGCTATGATTTATCTTGCATACCTTCTCTGTCAACCCACAAAATAACCGGAAACATTGCATTTCACTTTCATAAATTGCAATTTCCTGAATACGCCGCACAGCGAGATAAGCCCCAACCTTCGGCCTCCTGCTGAGCTTACTGCCTAAAAGAGCGCGTTGCACAGGAGGTTCTGCGCTGCGCACATATTAAATCAGCAGGCAGCACCAAAATAACAGTGCTGCCTGCGCTCTTGTTACGGGCGGCCGTTAACCTTGGCCCGTGGCGGCAGCGCCCGTTTTCGGGTCTAATCGAATTTCTAGGCCAGTTCATCAGGTCATTATCACATTGCTGTTTGTGGGATCTTGTTTTATGCAAATTGGCTGCAGCGTTTCCTACATTACAACAGCTGTAAAGCATTTTGGGATGTCCTGAGGTTGTGAAAGGTGCTGCAGAAATGCAAGTTCTTTCTTCTACTTCTACTACATACAGAGATTCGCAAATGACAGGATCATACAAAACATTTCGCTGAAGCTCAATTGAAAATATCAATCAATGAACAAGCAATGAAATGCAGCAATGGCCCCTCCCCTTACTTGCTTTGCCAGTTTCAGGCACGCATTCACAAAAGTACAGTGACATCATGACAAAATAAACCATTTACAGGTTCACTTAGTTTTATCCGTGAGAAAAAGTCATTCACAACTGCAAAAATAGTTTTTTTTAAATACAACCTCCAACCACTTCAAGGGATGCATCTCCCTGAAAAAAAATGTTGCTGTGTCATTTCGCACACCTAGGATGAGAAAAGGCCAACAGGCCCATTTAAGTTCGCCCCAGTTTTTGTTGAACCACAGACCTAAGTACCAGCCCTCCTCCCCCCTCCACCCTCCACCCTCCACCTCCTCCTCCTAGAAGAAGCAAAAAAAAACAAGATATACATAGAATCACATAGCATGTACAGCACAGAAACAGGCCATTCACCCCAACAGATCTTTGCCGGTGTTTATGCTCCACGCGGGCCTCCTCCCATCCTACTTTATCTCACCCTATCAAAATATTCTTCCACTCCTTTCTCCCTCATGTACTTATCTAACTTTCCCTTAAATGTATTATGCTATTCACCTCAACTGCTCCATGTGGTAGCAAGTTCCACATTCTAACTATTCACTACATAAAGAAGTTTCTCCTGAATTCCTTATTGGATTTATTAGTGACTATCTTATATTTGTGTTCTCATGTTTGGTCTCCCCCACAAGTAGAAACAGCTTCCCAACGTCAAACCCCTTTCATAATTTTAAAGACCTCTATTAGGGCACCCCCTCAGCCTTCCATTTTCAAGAGAAAAGAGCCCAACCTGTTCAGACTTTCCTAATTGTTATAACTTCAATTCTGGAATCGTCCTTGTAAATCTTTCTTGCACTTTATCCAGTGCCTCTATATCCATTTTATAATATGGCGACTAGAACTGTGCACAGTACTCTGTGTGGTCTAACCAAGGTTCTACATAAGTTTAACGTAACCTCTGCTTTTCAATTCTATTTCTCTGGAATCAAACCCCAGTGCTTTGTTTACATTTTTTATGGCCTTGTTAACCCACATTGCTACTTTTAATGATTTGTGAATCTGTATCCCTAGATCCCTTTGCTCCTTTACCCCATTTTGACTCGTATTTCCCAAGGAGTATGTGGCCTCCTTAATCCTTCTACCAAAATTCACCACCTCACATTCATCTATATTGAAATTCATTTGCCAATTAAGGGCCCATTTTGCAAGTTTATTAACTTGTAGCCAATCAAAAATTGTGGGGGCGATTTTCTCACTGGAGGCGAGATGGAGGCAGGTTTCAGTTTGGGTGGGTTTGAAACCCACCTCCACTAATAGTTTTCAAAAATTTGCAATTTTCCCATGATTATCCACTTGATTTCAGAGGTGTGGGATGCCCTTGCTCAATTAGTGTTTTGGGACTGAAACTCGCCTCTGTTGACAGCACTTTTCCAGTCTGATTTTATGGCTTCTTGCTCCCTTGGCTCATTCCACAGGATTTCTGCGTATCCTGCACCACCTCCAACATCTTTTGAGAAACCACTATGTCCAATTCCAAGGCAAGGGACTCCCCGAGGCTCTCGGATGAGGTGGTGCAAAAGTTGTTTGAGGGGATGACAGCTAGCATGGAGGTGCTCTTCCACTCATCTGGGAGGAAGAGGCCTGCCAAAGAAACCTCTGTGGGTACAGCTGGCAAGGGATATAACCTCCAGATCTGTGTGCAGATTTGGAGAATGTTTATGTGTATTGATGAAATGCCATCCCTGTTGGAAAGCATTAAAATGATTTGAAGCCAAAATGTTGGCATTATGGCATCTGTTCTTTCGCCTTAGGCAGCTCCACATTGCAGACTCCGTCACACTTGCATTGTCAGGTTGGTGGCCTGAGTGAAAGGAGGCCAGAGAGTCATATCCATTTTCAATGATGTCCTAGGCTGGAGCCAAGGACATGTGCCAACTTGGGCAACCTGTGCAAATCTGGCCAGGATAAGTTCATCCCTTGCATCCCGGGCAGCCATGTGCTCGCGTGCTACCGCTGCTGCTGGTCAATACACCGGCGCACTGACCTCCTCCTGCTCCTCCTCCTCCTCCTGCTCCTCCTCCTTCTCCTCCAGATCCTCCTCCTCCTCAGCCTCCTCCTCCTCCTCATCCTCATCTGAGGTCCATACAGAAAGTAAATGAATGGTTCCCATGCTGCTTGCAGATGCCTCCTTTGGGGAAGCGCTCATTGCAAGCGGGAGAGTGTCTTCCAAGGAGGTCCCACAGTTGATTGATTCAAGCTGCAGTACCTCCGACTTCAGAAGGCCTTCTAAAAGTGCTCAGAGACCTTTTAAAGCCAAGGTCTGGCACCTGCAAGTAATCCTTGCTGCAATAAACGATGTCTCATTAGACCTGCGGCTGTGAGGAGGCCACCCACGAGTCACCCCACGAGTTTACCTGGCGTGATGACAAGTATCGCTATGGCCAGCTGGAGGCAGGACCGTTTCCTGACCTCCAAAACTGGCACCGGCAAAATCCCGCAGAGGCGGGTTGGAAGCAGGTTCTGAACCTGATCTCATTGAATCTGATCTTCCCGCCTTTCCCGCCTCCAAACCCACCTCCTCCGACAGTAGAAAATCGCTCCCTCTCTTTCCAAATTTCCTTTCCGACCCTTCACAGGAGATAAAGCAAGCACCAAGATGCCCCAAACCCGTTACAGTAGTTATTTTCTGGAATAATTGGTCCTATTTTCCATATGCTGCGATCACCTCACTTTCCAAAGATATGTCTAAAGCCTTTTCAAAGCACACAAGGGAGTCAACCTTCACTGGCGATTAGGAACATAGGAACAGGAGTAGGCCTTTCAGCCCTTCGAGCCTGTTCCACCATTCAATTAGATCATGGCTGATATGTATCGTAACTCCATTTTACCTGTCTTAGTTCCATGTCCCTTAACACCATTGCTTAACAAAAAATTTATCAATCTTAGTTTTGACATTTTCAATTGACCCCCAGCCTCAACAGCTTACTGGGGGAGAGTTTTCCAGATTTCCACTACCCTTTGTGTGAAGAGGTGCTTCTTGACATCATCCTTGATCGGCTCAGCTCAAATTTTAAAGTTGTGCCCCATTGTTCTGGACTCCCCCACCAGAGAAAATAGTTTTTCTCTATCTACCATATCAATTACTTTAATCATCTTAAACACCTCATATAGATCACCCCTTAATCTTCTATATTCAAGGGAATACAAGCTTAGTCTATGCAACCTGTCATAATATAATCCTTTTAGCCCCGGTATCATTCATTCTGCGCTGCACCCACTCCAATACCAATATATCCTACCTGTGGTGTGGTGCCCAGAAATGAACACAGTACTTACTCTAAATGGGGTCTAACCAGAGCTTTATATAACTGTAACATAACACTTCTATCCCTTTGTCTTCGAGTTTCACAGGTTCCACAGGTCAATGGGAAAAGTAAAACTTCCAAACATTCAACCTCACTCCCTGATTTCTCATTTAATATGGGTAGCCCCTAGTTCTACCGAAAGCCATCCCCTCAAGCACTCTATCTACTTGCATGTCATCAATGCCATTAATCATTTTAAATTAGAGAAGGGTTTGAGGTACTGGATAAGGTGCAAAAAAGATCTACAAGGACGGTATCAGAACTGAGAGGTTATAACTATCAGGAAAGACTAAACAGGCTGTGATATCCGAGTGGTAAGGTCAGAAACTGAGATAAGCGAGATCTTAGGAACAAAACCCAACTGCTTATTACATGGTGTAGCAGAGAAACATAGCTCTTACAGGCTGCAAGCAAAACACACAATTCTAACTGCCCGATGGCAAGATGGAGGATTCACCTCTGAGTCATACCCATAATGCAATGCCACATTACCTTAATAACTGGTGTACCAGGACATTGACTACATGACCCATTACCTTAAACACTGGTGAATATGAAACCTTAATCTTTGGCTCCATCTGGTGGATAACTTAAACATTACACCCCAGATTACTATATCCCTCCCCTCTTAAGATGAACATTAATTTCTTAACAACATTCTTAAAAAGTCCCATAAGGAAACTCCTTTAACGATAGTCCATACTGAACGAATCTAGCAGGTCGTTATTAATCTCTCTGGCGACTTGTGAGTCCTTGGTGAATGTCTTACAGTCAAGTCCCTGCTTGGTTATGGTAGAGCCACCTGCTGCTCCTGAGCAGTACTCAGAGTATGTGACTCTGCTACGATGGTTTCCTCTTGATGAAGGGGTCCAGGTGGAATTGGCTCTGTTCGTGGTGGTGCTACCACCGATGCATTTGGATAACTGGGGGCCAACTTGTCCTCCGATATCTCCTCTGGAACCTCCATTTCGATTTCTCCTTGTCTGTTCAGTATCTGATCTACATGTCTGCGTACTACCTGACCAGTTCCCACCATGACCGTATATGATACTGGACCGGTCATTGAGTATATGACGCCAGGAATCCATTTTGGACCATAACTGAAATTCCTGGTAAGGACCGCATCTCCTTCTCCAAAACTGTGACTCTTTGTCCTTCTGTCATGGTTCTCCTTTTGTTTGATTTGTCGGTTTTCCACCTTCCTTTTTAGATCTGGGTGAACCAGGTCAAGAGTGGAGCGTAGTCAACGTCCTAACAACAGCTCAGCAGGAGAGAATCCTGTGGTAGATTGAGGTGTTATTCTGTCGCTGAACAGAACTCGTGACACCTTGGCTGCCAAACTCCCTTCCGCACTTTTTTTCATCATCTCCTTAAATGTTTGTACGGCTCTCTCCACAAGTCCATTTGAAGATGGATGATATGGAGCTGGGGCCTCCTGCAGTGCTTGTACCTTCTCCTTGATTGGATGGAGCCCGGTGGCGTCCACTCTGTGTCCCAGGAACACGGCCTCATTCCCCAGGAAAGTGCACTTACTCCTCTTAAGCCATAACCCAGCCTTATCCAATCTTCGTAGTACCTCTCTCAGAGTGCTCAGATGCTCCTGGTCGGTTCTTCCTGTCACCTGAATGTCATCCAGATAGATTGAAACATGTGGGATCCCTTGTAGTACACCCTTGATAGTCCTCTGGAAAATAGCTGGACTAGGTGAGACACCGAATGGTAAGCGGTTATAGGTAAACAAACCCTTGTGTGTATTTATGGTTACATACTTCTTGGATTCCTCATCTCGTGTAATCTGCAAGTATGCATGACTCATATCCAGCTTCGTGAATTTCTTCCCTCCAGCCAGGTTTGCAAAGAGATCCTCTGTTTTAGGAATAGGATACTGTTCTAGTTTAGACACCCTATTTACTGTCAATTTATAATCTCCACAGAGTCTTACTGAATTGTCCGGTTTTAAAACAGGTACAATGGGAGTTGCCCATTCTGAACATTTCACGGGTTCCAGAATGTTCTCTCTCAAAGGACGGTCAAGCTCAGCCTCTACCTTCGGTTTCATGGCATACGGCACAGGTCGTTGTTTAAAAAACCTTGGCAGTGCCTCCTTGTTGACATAAATCTTAGCTGGGGGGCCATTAAATGTGCCAAGTTCTTCCTTGAACACGTTCTCATGTTCAATCAACACTTCTTGCAAAGACAACTGTTTGCCTCCCTTTATTTGATTTAGTGCTCCCCAATCTAATTTAAGTTCTTGTATCCAGCCCCGACCTAACAAGTTTGGTCCGGAACCCGCTACTACAACTATAGGTAGCTGTTCCACAGGTGTCCCTGTGTTGCACAGTTACAGT
Source organism: Somniosus microcephalus (assembly GCF_052327205.1). Taxonomy (NCBI): domain Eukaryota; kingdom Metazoa; phylum Chordata; class Chondrichthyes; order Squaliformes; family Somniosidae; genus Somniosus; species Somniosus microcephalus. Next base: position 129,370,064 of record NC_140994.1, read on the forward strand.
AGCTGTACCCAATGTCACCACTCGCTCACCGGTATATGTTTTAAGCTGCATAGAGTAAGACTTTAACTCTGGAACTTTTGCACGGTTCCACAATTTTGAGTACTCCTCCCTGTTCATTATGGTTATGCCACATCCTGTATCCACTTCAAAGTTGACCTTAGAGTCATTTACCGTCAGTTGCAAAGTGATAGGATCCACTTTTGGAATGTTCTCTACCATACTATGCATTATGAACATGCCATCTTCTTGCTCAGCTTCTCCGCTGATGTGATGTGCTCCCTGTTTTTTCACTTCTCTTCCTAGGTTTTGCTTTCCTCCCCCTTTTGGTTTGTATTCCTCCACGGTTGCTTTTGCCCTGCATGCACGTTTTATGTGTCCTTGTTTCCCACACTTGTGGCACTTTTCCTCCAGAAACCTGCATTCCCTCACCAGGTGATTGCCATTGCATCTATAACATGCCTTTACATGATCACGTTGTGGTTTCTGACGCAACTTTAACTTGTGCACAACCTGACCTGCAACTTGCTTCGTAGTAGCCCAGTCGGAACCTTATATTTCTTTTACATCTCGGTTCACTGTCTCTATGGCTTGAGCAAGTTCCAATGCTTTTTCATACGTAAGCCCAGTCTCGGACAATAATCTCCTCTGCATTCGATCATCCATTATCCCGCAAACTAGCCTATCTCTCAGCATGTCTTTCAGGTTGTCCCCGTAATTGCAATCGTGTGCCAATTTTCACAACACCACTACATAATCCAGTACAGTCTCTCCCGGTTTTCTGTTCCGTGAATTAAATTTGAAACGCTGTACAATCTCACTCGGTCTGGGATTGAAATGGTCCATCAGCAAGGCCACTAAGTTAGCAAATATTCGGTCCCCAGGCTTTTCAGGACTGCATAAGATTCTCATTAAACTATACGTCTGACTTCCCATGGAAGTGAGCAAAATAGCTCTCCTTTTTCTGACATCATTTATATCATTTGCTTCAAAGAAATGCATCAGCAACTCGCAGTATTCATCCCAGGTTTGCGTCTGAACATCAAAAGCAGAGATCTTTCCTACCGTAGCAGCCATGATCCTTTATTCAGTGCTCTTTTTTTTGTTTCTTCTTCAAGATGTGATCTGTTGATCCTCGTCGCCAATATGTGATATCCGAGTGGTATGGTCAGAAACTGAGATAAGCGAGATCTTAGGAACAAAACCCAACTGTTTATTACACGGTGTAGCAGAGAAACATAGCTCTTACAGGCTGCAAGCAAAACACACAATTCTAACTGCCCGATGGCAAGATGGAGTATTCACCTCTGAGTCATACCCATAATGCAATGCCACATTACCTTAATAACTGGTGTACCAGGACATTGACTACATGACCCATTACCTTAAACACTGGTGAATATGAAACCTTAATCTTTGGCTCCATCTGGTGGATAACTTAAACATTGCATCCCAGATTACTATACAGGCTAGGGTTCTTTTCTCTAGAAAAGAGAAGGCTGAGGGGTGACCTGATAGAGGTCTTTAAAATTATGGAAGGGTTTGATAGGATAGACGTAGAGAGAATGGCCCAGAAATTCAGGTCCCAACGCGTGAGTACGGACGGAGTACTCACGCGTGGACCCGATGGAAGTGCCGGTTTCTTGCATGCACTACGCATGCACGGGAAACCGGCATTTCCGATCCTGCGTGAAGACCTCTACATTTTACACATTAAAAAAACAGACGTAAGGACTTCATTTTAAATTAATTAAAATTAGAATTTTTTTTCCACAGGTTTATTATTTTTAAATACTTTACAGTAAGGTAAGTGTATTTTTAGCCCCGATTTTTTATAAAATTATTTTTTTCAAAAATTTAAATTATTGTTTAAAATAGTTATTTAATGTTATTTATAGTTGATTTAAATAGTGTGATTTTTTTCCAAATTTATTTTAAGGTTAAGTACTGTTTTGGGCGCCCGGAGTTTTCATGAGTTTGACAGTTCTTTCTGTCAAACTCATGAATGGACTTTTCCCTCCTCCGATTGGTTGCCCAGTGCTCACGTGATCCCAGCCGACGCATCGCACTAAGTACGCCGCTGGATCACGCAAGCACAGCGCGCCGGGAGCTGGACCGGGCCACAGAGAGGAAATGCACGCAGGCCCAGGCCTCAACTGCCGGCGCGCTAGGTAAGTGTAGGTCGGGGGCTTGCACCCGCGGGAAGCCCCCGACACGAATTTCTGGGCCAATGTTTCCACTTGTGGGGGAGACCAAAACTAGGGATCATAAATATAAGATAGTCACTAACAAATCCAATTGGGAATTCAGGAGAAACTTCTTTACACAGAGAGTGGTGAGAATGTGGAACTTGCTATCACATGGAGTGGTTGAGGCGAATAGCATGAATGCATTCAAGGAGAAGCTAGATAAGTACATGAGGGGGAAAGGAATAGAAGGATATGTGGATAGGGTGAGATAAAGTAAAGTAGGAGGAGGCTCGTGTGGAGCATAAACAGCAGCATAGACCTGTTGGGCCGAATGGCCTGTTTCTATGCTGTAATAATTCTATGTAATTTAACTCAACGCAGGAGTATTTATTACAGGAATTCAGAAAAAGTTCTCATTGCTCGCTTTTCTACAGCTCAGAGACAGAGGGGACACACAGGTGGCACAGACAGTACTTGTGCAGTAACAGTAACCTATTAACCAGGCCTTCATCCACTCATTCTACCACCCACATCCACCTAAGACCAGAAGGGCAAGTGGGTGAACTGATCCTTGCTATGCAGAGTGTGGGAGAATGAGTGTGTCTTTTATAAAGATCTATATTAGTAAAGAATGGATATACAAGGACTGCATGTTGTCAATCATTTACACTCTGCTATTCTGCAACTGGTTTGAACCTGTTCTCTCTGGGTCTGTATTTAAGCAATGCATGTTGACTAGTTGATCGAACAGCCAGACTTACGATACAGGAAACTTTCAGTTAACCAGCAAAATTCAGGAGTAGGTTCAGGTAAGTTTCATTACTTGCCTTCCTCAATCTGTTGCTGTGCAAGGGTGTGGCTGCAGCTGTTGCTAAGCTACAGAGACGCTTGGAACTTGTGGCCATTGTTCTGAACCTGTTGCTAAGCAACAGGGTTTGTTGCTTTATATGGAGCTCTCAGCTCCGTATCTTTTACTATAGCTTTTGGTTATCCGGAATTTTTGATGAACCGGCACCACGTCGGTCCCGTCGGTGCCGGATAAAAAAAAGTTTCCTGTGCCTCTTAAATCAATGGTGATAACGTACTACGCATACCATTTCTTTTTTTAAATAGTTGGCTCTTTACAGAGGAAGAGCTGCCATTCGCTGATTGGTCATAAAAGGCAGCAGCGGAACGGGGGAGGGGTAGAGGGAAGAGTCAGTGCAGCCATCTTCTACCCTCTCCTGTTGGTGATCACTGCGCAGTTTTACCAACAGCGAGAAGAGACTCCGAATACACAGCCACAATCTCCAATACCCTGCCTCTGCAGCAGAGACAATGTCAGTTGTGGCTCAGTAGTAGCACTCTTGTCTCAGAGTCAGAAGGTTGTTGGTTCGAAGTCCCCTTCTGGAGCCTTGAGCATATAATCCAAGCTGACACTCCAGTGCAGTACTGAGGGAGTGCTGCATTGTCAGAAGTGCTGTCTTTTGGATGAGATGTTAAACCGAGACCCCATCTACCCTCTAAGGTGGATGTAAAAGATCCCGTGGCACTATTTTGAAGAAGAATAGGGGAGTTCTCCCCAGTGTCCAGGCCAATATTTATTGGAACTAACATCACCAAGATGAATTGGTCATTAACTCATTGTGGTTTGTGGAAGCTTGCTGTGCGCAAATTTGCTGCCACGTTTCCTACATTACAACAGTGACTACACTTCAAAAGTAATTCATTGGCTGTAAAGCGCTTTGGGACATCCTGAGGTCGTGAAAGGCCCTACATAAATGCTTTCTTTTTTCCAATAGGTCAGTGGGTAAATGGATCACCCACTATAGTATTGGACCAACCAGATTAGGGAGGTGACGGATTCAGTCCTCGACATTTAAAAACATTTTTTTATTTGTTTATGGGATCAGGGCATCGCTGGCAATGCCAGCTTTTATTGCCCATCCCTAGTTGCCCTTGAGAAGGTGGTGGTGAGCTGCCTTCTTGAACCGCTACAGTCCGTGTGGTGATGGTACTCCCGCAGTGCTGTTTGGTAGGGAGTTCCAGGATTTTGACCCAGTGACGATGAAGGATCGGCGATATACTTCTAAGTCAGGATACTTCTAAGTCAGGATGGTGTATGACTTGGAGGGGAACTTGGAGGTGGTGCTGTTCCCATGCGCCTGCTGCCCTTGTCCTTCTAGGTGGAAGAGGTCGCGGGTTTGGGAGGTGCTGCCGAAGAAGCCTTGGCAAGTTGCTGCAGTGCATCTTGTAGATGGTACACACTGCAGCCACGGTACGCCAGTGGTGGAGGGAGTGAATGTTTAAGGTGGTGGATGGGGTGCCAATCAAGCAGGCTACTTTGTCCTGGATGGTGTTGAGCTTCTTGAGTGTTGTTGGAGTTGCACTCATCCAGGCAAGTAGAGAGTATTCCATCACACTCCTTACTTGTGCCTTGTAGATGGTGGAAAGGCTTTGGTGAGTCGCAGAATACATAGCCTCTGACCTGCTCTTGGTGCCACAGTATGTATGTGGCTGGTCCAGTTAAGTTTCTGGTTAATGGTGACCCCCAGGATGTTGATAGTGGGGGATTCGGCGATGGTAATGCCATTGAATGTCAAGGGGAGGTGGTTAGATTCTCGCTTGTTGGATATAGTCATGGCACTTTTGTGGCGCGAATGTTACCTGCCACTGATCAGCCCAAGCCTGAACGTCGTCCAGGTCTTGTTGCATGTCGGCATGGACTGCTTCATTGTCTGTGGAGTTGCGAATGGCGCTGAACACTATGCGAACATCCCCATTTCTGACCTTATGTTGGAGCGAAGGTCATTGATGAAGCAATTGAAGATGGTTGGGCCTAGGACACTGCCCTGAGGAACTCCTGCAGAGATGTCCTGGGGCTGTGATGATTGACCTTCAACCACCACAACCATCTTGGTCTTACCTACCAATACCCGCTCATTGAGGCTCATATATGAAAAATGAGGACAAGATATAGGACAGAGTGTTCTTAAGAAAGGAAGGGAGGGAGAACTGCATCAAGTTAGCTGCTCTCAGCCAGAGGAGCAGTAGAGTTGCTAGTGTTGAGCTCAGTGTCTTTCAGTGGAGGAGAGGGAAATCAACCAAGAGGTCTCGCTGGCACACTATTGCCTGCCACTGCATGCATGAGGTTGCGTTTCAGGCTATTTGTGGTATGAATCTATTTTTGTTTGTAAGCATAAATGAAGAGTGTTAGGAGAGAGCCTGATTTGTAAATGTCCTTCCCCCACTTTGTGGTCTAACCTACCAATACCCGCTCATTGAGGCTCATATATGAAAAATGAGGACAAGATATAGGACAGAGTGTTCTTAAGAAAGGAAGGGAGGGAGAACTGCATTCACTTCTGAGCATCGCCCCTTAGTAAAAATATATCAGCCTTGGAAGGGGTATAATAACACCAGCAGCTTGCATTTATATAATCTTTTACATAGTAAAATGTCCCAAGATTCTCCACAGGTGCATTATCAAACAAAATCTGACACCAATCCACACACAGAGCTATTAGGACAGGTGACCAAAAGCTTGGTCAAAGAGTTTTAAGGAGCGTCTTAAAGGAGGAGAGAGAGGTAGAGAGTGTATGGATAATCGTAGCTGTCGTAAAGACAGCGGGGTTTGATTGACAGCTGGTTGACGGCTGATGTCATATCTGGGGGCGGGATCCGACGCCATCTTGGCCATGCTTCAGATACTGTACTAGCAACACAGAGTCAGGACTGAATAAATGGCACTCCTCTACAACTGCTTGTGAGACTCGTAATTACGTTATTAAGATAACATTACATGGTACCATGATTTATAGAACTCACGATTAGGATATACTGCAACAATGGAAGGAATAAAACCTCCGGCTAGCCTGCAACTAGAAGGAAATGTGGATGAAAATTGGCGTGTCTTCAAGCAACGCTTTCTTCTCTACCTCACAGCGATTGACGCTTCGACTAGCTCTGGAACATGTAAAGTAGCTTTGTTGCTAACAGTGGCTGGCTCGCAGGCAATCGAGCTGTTTAATACATTTACGTTTGCAGCTGAAGATGATAAAAATGATCTGGACAAGGTAATAGAACGGTTCGACGAATACTGCACTCCAAAAAAGAATGAAATGTATGAGAGATTCGTGTTTCGCTCCCATGTGCAAAAGCAAGGAGAATCCTTTGATTTTTTTTGATGGGCTTGAAAATAAAAGCACAAACATGCAACTTTAGGGACCTGAAGGAATCGATGATACGCGATCAAGTCGTTTTTGGAATACTCGACAAGAAGGTGAGGGAGAGAATGCTTAGAGACAATGACCTAAATTTGGGATGCAGCAGTGAAAATATGTCATGCTAGTGAACTCTCAGCCATGCACACGAAAACTTTCGAAGGGAGCAGCACAGCAGAAGGGAGCGCCCTGGGGCTGAAAAACCTGCCGGTGGATGTGGTACACAAAAGGGACACAAGAGGGCCCATGGTGTTCAAGAAGATGACGCCTTACGAATGCAGATGGTGCGGTAATAAACACGTAGCCAGACAGTGTCCTGCTTATGGGAAGAACTGTGCAAAATGTAAAGGCAGGAATCACTTTGCCAAGATGTGTTTTTTGGAAGAGAAAACTGAAGGTAAAAAGACAGTGCATGCTATTGAGACTGAAGAGACAGGAGCAGAGACTTTGTTTGTTGGAATGGTGCAAAATGAGTCAAAACAGGGCAAAAGTGCTAATGAAGTGCACTCTGTAGGACCAAAGACTGAAGTTTGGATAGCTCCCTTGCTGGTAAATGGCACCATTGTTCCCTTTAAGCTAGATACAGGTGCTAAGGCAAGCCTCATAAGTTGGAGTGATGCACGGAATCTCAAAGTGCGACCTAAAATACTGAACAAGACAGTGTCTTTGAAGGCATACAATGGACAAAGCATTGAAACAAAAGGAACGTGTAGGCTGAAGGTTAAGGTAAAAAATCACGTTCACCCTTTGACCTTTGTTATAGTGCCTGAAGGACATGAGTCACTGTTGGGGGATAAGGCCTGTGTGGATTTGGGCTTGGTAAAACGAATCTATACTATCAATGAATGGAACTGTGTGCAGAGTGTCCCCCAAGATAGTACAAATCTGACTCATGAGACTATAGCACACAAATATGCAGATGTCTTTCAGGGTTTTGGGGCACTGCCCTTTACATACTCCATCAAACTGAGAGAGGATGCACAACCTGTGAATCACGCACCCAGGAGAGTTCCAGTGGCTCTCCGTGAAAAACTGAGGAAAGAGCTAGACCGCATGAAGGGACTAGCTGTCATAAAGAAGTTTGAGGAACCAACTGACTGGGTAAATTCCATGGTCTGCGTCAATTCAAAGAAGGAGGAGGTGAGCCCGGTATAAAAACCGGCGCCAAGGCAGAGGCCCAACCAGTTCGGGGGAGAGCAGCAGCGGAGGAGGTGAGCCCGGTATAAAAACCGGCGCCAAGGCAGAGGCCCGACCAGTTCGGGGGAGAGCAGCAGCGGAGGAGGTGAGCCCGGTATAAAAACCGGCGCCAAGGCAGAGGCCTACCAAATCAACAGCAGAGGAGAGAGGTAAAAAGTAATCAGTGTGTGACGTCACCAGGGAGCAGGTAAGTGATTGGTTGGTGAGTAGTTCTCTCTTTTCAATACAAGCTTGACTTCTGTGGTGTTAAATTTCTAGGGTCTCTGGTGTAGTGGGGACAGTTGGTAAATAAAGCGCCCTAGAGTATACCTGTAACTGGGGTATTGAATAAATTTTTAAATTAATTAAAGGAGTAAGTCATGGGAGGAGAGCTCAGACCCGTGTTCTGCTCCTCTTGCTCCATGTGGGAAATCAGGGACGCTGCCAGTGTCCCTGACGACCATGTGTGCGGGAAATGCATCCAGCTGCAGCTACTTGCAGACCGCATTGCGGCGCTCGAGCTGCAGGTGGATGAATTTTGGAGCATGCGCGATGCTGAGAGGCTCGTGGATAGCACGTTTAGCGAGTTGTTCACGCCTCGGGGCAGGGCAGCACAGGGGGTGACCATCAGGCGGAGCAACAAAGGCAGGCAGGTAGTGCAGGGAACCCCTGCGGGCATCCCCCTTTCAAACAAGTATACCGCTTTGGATACTGTTGAGGGGGATGACTCACCAGGGGAAGGCAGCAGCAGCCAACTTCCTGGCACTGGGGGTGCTCCTGCTGCCCAGGAAGGGGGGAAAAAGAGTGGGAGAGCAATAGTGGTAGGGGATTCTATAGTAAGGAGAACAGATAGGCGTTTCTGTGGCCGTAGACGTGAATCCAGGATGGTTTGTTGCCTCCCTGGTGCCAGGGTCAAGGATGTCACTGAGCGGCTGCAGGGCATTCTGGAGGGGGAGGGTGAACAGCCAATGGTCGTGGTCCACATTGGTACCAACAACATAGGTAAAAAGAGGGATGAGGTCCTGCATCAAGAATTTAGGGAGCTAGGTAACAGATTAAAGAGCAGGACCTCAAAGGTTGTAATCTCTGGATTACTCCCAGTGCCACGTGCTAGTAAGTATAGGAATGGGAGGATAGAGCAGATGAATGCGTGGCTAAAGAGTTGGCGTAGGGGGGAGGGTTTTACTTTCCTGGATCACTGGGCCTGCTTCTGGGAAAGGTGGGACTTGTACAAGTCGGACGGGTTGCACCTGAACCAGAGCGGGACAAATATCCTTGCGGGGAGGTTTGCTAGCACTGTTGGGGGGGGTTTCAACTAACTTGGCAGGGGGATGGGATACAGAGGGGAGCTGAAATAGGGGGGGATGTGCTGCCAATTATAGAGAAAAAAACAAGTCAGCTTGGTAGACAGGGCAAATATATAAGGGCAAGGCTGGATGGCATCTATTTTAATGCAAGGAGTCTTGCAAATAAGGTGGATGAACTGAAGGTGTTGATAAACACATGGGAGTATGATATTGTTGCTATCACGGAGACATGGTTGAGGGAAGGGCAAGACTGGCAGCTCAATATTCCGGGGTACAGAATCTTCAGGCGAGACAGAGGGGGAGGTATAAGAGGAGGGGGTGTCGCAATATTAATTAAGGAGTCAATTACTGCAGTAAGGAGGGATGATATATTAGCAGGGTCCTCTAATGAGGCCATATGGGTGGAGCTTAAAAACAAAAAGGGGGCAAGCACTTTGCTGGGAGTGTACTATAGGCCTCCAAACAGTCAGGGGGAGATAGAGGAACAGATATGTAGGCAAATCTCAGAGAAATGTGCAAATAATAGGGTAATAATAATGGGGGATTTCAACTTCCCCAATATTAACTGGGATAGTCAGAGTGTGAAAGGCTCAGAGGGTGTAGAATTCTTAAAGTGCATCCAGGAGAGCTTTTTGAGCCAGCATGTAGAAAGTCCTACAAGAGAGGGGGCGGTACTGGACCTAATTCTAGGGAATGTGGCCGGCCAAGTGGAAAAAGTGCTAGTAGGTGAGCACTTTGGTGATAGTGACCATAATATGGTAAGATTTAAGGTGGCCGTGGAAAAGGACAGGGATGGGCCGGAAATAAAGGTTCTAAATTGGGGGAAGGCCGATTTTAATAGGATAAGGCAGGATCTGGCCAAAATGGACTGGGATCAGCTACTTGTAGGAAAATCCGCATCGGAGCAATGGGAGGCTTTCAGAAGGGAGATTGAGATCATACAATGGCAACATGTTCCCGTAAAGGTCAAGGGTGGTTCCAAAAACCACAGGGAACCTTGGATGTCAGGGGATATACGAGAATGGATTAGGAAAAAAAGGAGGGCTTTTGGTAGATACAAAAGGCTAAAGACGGAGGAAGCCCTAGAGGAGTACAAAAAGTGCAGGGGGATACTTAAAAAAGAAATTAGGAGATCAAGGAGGGGCCATGAAATAACACTGGCGAGCAAAATAAAGGAAAATCCGAAGATGTTTTATAAGTATATTAAGGGTAAGAGGATAACTAGGGAAAAAATAGGGCCCATTAGGGACAAAAGTGGCAATCTGTGTGTGGAGCCGGAAGATGTAGGAGGGGTTCTAAATGAATTTTTTGCATCTGTTTTCACTATGGAGAAGGACGATGTAGACATAGAAATAGGGCGGGGGGACTGTGATATGCTCGAACATATTAACATCGAGAGGGAGGAGGTATTGGCGGTTTTAGCTGGCCTAAAAATGGATAAATCCCCAGGCCCGGATGAAATGTATCCCAGGCTGCTGTGTGAGGCAAAGGAGGAGATTGCGGGGGCTCTAACACATATATTCAGGACCTCTCTGGCCACAGGGGATGTGCCAGAGGACTGGAGAACCGCTAATGTAGTACCATTATTCAAGAAGGGTAGTAGGGAAAAACCGGGGAACTACAGGCCAGTGAGCCTAACATCAGTGGTAGGAAAATTATTGGAAAAAATCCTGAGGGACAAAATTTGTCTCCACTTGGAGAGGCAAGGATTAATCAGGGATAGTCAACATGGCTTTGTCAAGGGAAGATCATGTCTGACTAATTTGATTGAATTTTTTGAGGGGGTGACTAGGTGTGTGGATGAGGGTAACGCAGTGGATGTGGTATACATGGATTTCAGTAAGGCCTTCGATAAAGTCCCGCACAGGAGACTGGTCAAGAAGGTAAGAGCCCATGGAATCCAGGGTGCCTTGGCACATTGGATACAAAACTGGCTTAGTGGCAGAAGGCAGAGGGTGATGGTCGAAGGTTGTTTTTGTGACTGGAAGCCTGTGGCCAGTGGGGTACCACAGGGATCGGTGCTGGGTCCCTTGCTGTTTGTGGTCTACATTAATGACTTGGATATGAATGTAAAGGGTATGGTCAGTAAGTTCGCGGATGATACAAAAATTGGTAGGGTGGTAAATAGCGAGGAGGGTAGCCTCAGTCTGCAGGACGATATAGATGGGTTGGTCAGATGGGCGGAACAGTGGCAAATGGAATTTAACCCGGAAAAGTGCGAGGTGATGCACTTTGGGGGGACTAACAAGGCAAAGGAATACACAATGAATGGAAAGACCCTAGGCAAGACGGAGGGTCAGAGGGATCTGGGTGTGCAAGTACACAGATCCCTGAAGGCGGCGGAACAGGTGGATAAGGTGGTAAAAAAGGCATATGGGATACTTGCCTTCATTAGCCGAGGCATTGAATATAAGAGCAAGGAGGTTATGATGGAGCTGTATAAAACACTGGTTAGGCCACAGCTGGAATACTGTGTGCAGTTCTGGTCGCCACACTACAGGAAGGATGTGATCGCGTTAGAGAGGGTGCAGAGGAGGTTCACCAGGATGTTACCAGGGCTGGAGCGCTTCAGCTATGAAGAGAGACTGGGCAGATTGGGTTTGTTTTCCTTGGAGCTGAGGAGGCTGAGGGGGGACATGATTGAGGTGTACAAAATTATGAGGGGCATAGATAGGATGGATGCTGAGGAGCTTTTTCCCTTAGTAGAGGGGTCGATAACTAGGGGGCATAGATTCAAGGTAAAGGGCGGGAGGTTTAGAGGGGATTTGAGAAAGAACTTTTTCACCCAGAGGGTGGTTGGAGTCTGGAACTCACTGCCTGAAAGGGTTGTGGAGGCAGAAACCCTCACAACATTTAAGAAGCATTTGGATGTGCACTTGAAATGCCATAGCATACAAGGCTACGGGCCAAATGCTGGAATATGGGATTAGATTAGACAGGGCTTGATGGCCGGCGTGGACACGATGGGCCGAAGGGCCTCTATCCGTGCTGTATTACTCTTTGACTCTATGACTCTAAAACTGATAAATTGCGTGTCTGCATGGATCCCAAGGACCTTAAGGCCAATATCAAAAGAGAGCACTACCAAATTCCAAAGAGAGAGGAAATAGTCAGCGAAATGACAAAAGCGAAAGTCTTCTCCAAGATGGACGCCTCGCATGGTTTCTGGCAGTTGAAACTTGATGAAGAAAGTGCTAAGCTGTGCACTTTTAACACCCCGTTTGGTCGATACTCCTACCAGCGTCTGCCCTTTGGTATTAGCTTCACCCCAGAAATCTTTCACAGAGCAATGGAGCAAATCATCGAGGGCCTGGAGGGAGTGCGGGTGTATGTGGATGATCTGGTAGTATGGGGCTCCACTCAGGGGGAGCATGACACCAGACTGGAGAAAACACTTCAGAGAATACAGCAGTATGGACTCAAACTAAATAAAGACAAATGTCAGTTCAATGTCAATGAAATCACATTCCTCAGAGACAAGATCTCTTCAGAGGGGATTCAGCCATACAAGTCAAAGGTAAAGGCTATACATGACATTGAGAAACCAAAGGACAAGAAAGGGGTTCAGCAGGCCCTTGGCATGGTTAACTACCTAGGAAAATTCATTCCAAATCTAGCAGTGAAAACTGTTCATCTGAGAAAACTGCTGCACCAAGAGACAGAGTTCCAATGGGGACATGAACATGAGAGAGAATGGAAGGGGCTGCTACACATTCTAGCAAGTGAACCCCTACTGAAGTTCTTCTGCCCTAAAAAGAGAACAAAGGTGTCCACAGATGCCTCTAAGAATGGATTAGGGGCTGTCCTTCTACAGGAAGATGAAGGAGAATGGCGACCAGTGGCGTATGCGTCACGCTCCATGACGGCTACAGAGTGCCGGTACGCACAAATTGAGAAGGAGTGCCTTGGCTTGGCATTTGGGTGTGAAAAATTTCATACCGACATCTATGGTCTTCCCAAGGTTATCCTAGAAACGGACCATAAGCTACTGCTAGGGATCGCAAAGAAGAATCTGTGTGACATGTCACCACGGATACAATGCCTAATGATGAGACTTCAACGTTACGATTTTGAGCTAACATATGTGCCAGGGACACAAATGTTCATTGCAGACACACTATCCAGGGCTGCGCCTTACGCCACACAAAACAGTGAATCAGAAGAGGATGTGGCTCTTCATGTGGATATGGTCTACGCAGCATTGCCCACCACACAGGAACAACTATCAGTGATAGTTACAGAGACATCAAAGGACCCAGTCCTGAGTAAAGTAATGAGAAATCTTCAAGAGGGCTGGAAGAAAGGGTCATGTAAACAATATTATCACATTCAGTCTGAGCTCTCTGTGGTCAATGGACTACTGCTTAAGTGTAACAGGATAGTAGTGCCCACCTCTATGCGATGAGAAATGCTCAACAGGATACATGAAGGGCACCTGGGTGCAGAAAAGTCAAAAAGGAGAGCACGTGAGGCACTCTACTGGCCAAACATGAACTCTGATATTTACCAGTTGATCAGCGAGTGTGCTACATGTCAGGAGTATCACTACAAGCAAACAAAAGAGTCCCTCATTACCACAGAGCTCCCATCACAACCTTGGGAAAAGGTCAGAACTGATATATTTCACTATGAAGGAAAAGACTATTTGTTAGTTATTGATTATTATTCCAATTATCCGGAGATGGCTCTCTTGTCCAGCACCACATCAAGAGCTGTGATAACTCACCTGAAGTCAATCTTTGCCAGGCAGGGCATCCCTCTAACCCTGGTCTCTGATAATGGCCCTCCCTATGCCAGTCATGAGTTTCAGTCATTTGCTTCAGAGTATGAGTTTAATCATGTAACCTCCAGTCCGCTCTATCCTCAGGCTAATGGAAAAGCGGAGAAGGGGATACAGATTGTGAAAAGACTATTAAAGAAAGCAGCACACAGCAACACTGACCCATATCTGGCCCTGATGTCGTACTGGGTGGGCCCGCTAGCAAGTGGCAAGTCTCCAGCTGAGCTCTTACTGGGTCAGAAAATCCATACACGACTTTCCAGTTATGTCACACCTGACCACAGAGATGAGGTGTGGGCAGACAAGGCTCGGAAACTACAACAGAAACAAAAAACACTTCATGACCGCACAGCCACTACACTAGTGCCTCTACAGGAGAAGGATATAGTTCACATTGAAGGGCCTGAGTCATGGCCTACAAGAGCCACTGTTCTACAACAGGTCGCCCCCAGGTCATACAGTGTCATGACAGAGAACGGCAATGTATTTCACAGAAACAGGAGGCACCTACTGAAAACCACAGAGACCTTTCAGCCTCAGGAGGACAGAGAGGATGACGAGATGAGGGAAATGCCACAAAGCGACGAGATGAGGGAAATGCCACAAAGTGACGAAGGACACAATAGTGATAATGTGACAAGGGACCTATGTGGTACAGACATGAACTTAAGGTATACAACTGGGGTGGTTCAGCAAACACCTGTTCAGCCACGCAGGTCACAGCGCACCAGAAATCCTGTCGTTAAACTTGACCTGTAGACAGGGATTGATAAGGCTGTACACAGTTAATGGACTCCTGGGTGTGGGTAAGGTTTATACCTACCTACAATTAGTTCAACGGTATAGTTACACTGACTGGTTCTATATGATGTTAACAAGTGTTCTATGTGTTATGTTATGTTATGTTGTTATTGTGTTATGTCTTCATTGAAGGGGGAAGATGTACGGATAACCGTAGCTGTCGTAAAGACAGCGGGGTTTGATTGACAGCTGGTTGACGGCTGATGTCATATCCGGGGGCGGGATCCGACGCCATCTTGGCCATGCTTCAGATACTGTACTAGCAACACAGAGTCAGGACTGAATAAATGGCACTCCTCTACAACTGCTTGTGAGACTCGTAATTACGTTATTAAGATAACAATACCGAGAGGTGAAAAGGTTTAGGGAGGGAATTCCAGAGCTTAGAGCCTAGGTTGCCTATGGTGGAGCGATGAAAATTGTGGATGTGCAAATTTGGAGGAGCGCGGAGATCTTGAAGGGCTGTAGGGCTGGAGGAGGTTACAGAGATAGGGAGGGGCAAGACCATGGAATACAGCGTAGATTCACCAAAATTATACCAGAGTTTAGAGGGTTAATTTATGAGGACAATGTGGCGTACCGATCACAGAAAGGACACAATCCGCTTTTCGGTCCGTAGACTATAAATCAGGCGTCATGCCTTTAAGAAGGATCACACCTTTAAGAAACTCGATCTGCAACATAGTTAAGCCCAGAGCGGGGGAGGAGCAGCCGAAGCTGTGGACTGATGAAAAGCAGTCAGACTTAGTGTAGGCTCTGACGCCATTTTGTGTTCAGCATGTAGCCTCAACAATTAAACCTTTTCTGTTGAACCTCTCCGAGTTCAGTATTTTTTGCTAGGAGTACGTAGACTCCTACATTGGTGACCCCGACGCTCAGGATGACTCCTAAGCGTAACCATGGCTGACACAAACGCAGTTTCTGTGAAGCTGCCGGAGTTCTGGGAGAACCTGGCCACCGCCTGGTTCCTTCAAGCCGAATCGCAATTCCGACTCCACGGCATCACCGCCGATGCAACGATGTACGACTACCTCCTCGCCTCCCTGGGCAGCTCCACAATCACAAAAGTCTGGACAACACTACAAAACCCTTCGGAGGAAGGCAAGTACGCACATCTCAAGGCCGTGCTCCTTAAAAAATTCACAGCCTCCCAATTTTTGCGCAACTGCCACCTCCTCGACCTCCTGGGCCTTGGTGACTCCACGCCGTCAGACTTGCTCTCACACATGCTTGCTCTGACCGACGAGAAACCGCCCGGCTCCCTCTTCCGCACGCTCTTTATCCGCCAACTACCTCCCAGCATCCGCCCGGCGATCGTGGCGTCCAGCCTCACGGACCTCAAGGTCCTGGCCGACGAAGCCGATAAGCTCCTGTCCGCCGGCTCCAACCACGCCATCACCCTCGACCTGGCCTTCGCAGCGTCGGCGCGCACTCCACCCTCAATCGCGCGGCCACACAGCTCAGCCACGAGGCCCCCCAGGCCCCCACGTCCCCCAAGCCCTCCGACCCAGGGCTACTGCTACTTCCATACCCGGTTTGGCGCACGGGCACGCCGCTGCAGCCATCCCTGCACGTTTCCAACCGCCCCCACACCGGCCTACACGATGGCCGTGGGGCAAGCAGGCGCGCTGCTGTACGTTACGGATAGCGCCTCCGGACGCCGTTTCCTGTGCGGCTCAGGCGCACAGCGCAGCATCATCCCCGCGTCCGCCCTCGAGATCCAGCGAGGCGGCCGTGGCCCTGCGCTGGCTGCCGCCAACGGCACTGACATCCGGATGTATGGCACCCGTACCGTCGCCATCGACCTTGCAGGCCGCCGCTACCACTGGGAGTTTATCACCGCCAAGGTGCTCTCCCCGCTCCTCAGTGCGGATTTCCTGTGCGCCCACGGCCTGTTGGTCAACATGCCTCGACGCCGCTTCGTGGACATGAACACCATGTCACCTATCCCGGGCGCCATGGCCACCCCCGCAACACGCCGAAATGGCCTGGCAGTGCCGCGCCCGCTCAACGGACGACTACTCAGCACTCCTGGCTGAGTTCCCAGCCCTCACCAACCCGACCTTCTCCGCGAAAGTTGCTAAGCACGGGGTAGAACATTTCATCCCCACCACAGGCCCACCGGTGTGTGCCCACGCCCGCAGGCTGGACCCGGCCAAGCTGGAGATCGCGCGGGCTGAGTTCGCCACAATGGAACAGCTCGGCATCATCCGCCGCTCCAACAGCCCCTGGGCCTCCCCACTCCACATCGTCACCAAACCCGACGGGGGATGGCACCCCTGCGGGGACTACCGGCGCCTAAATGACGCCACCACGCCGGATCGGTACCCCATACCGCACATTCAAGACTTCTCGGCTAGACTGGCCGGCCGCTCAGTCTTCTCCAACGTCGACCTGGTGCGCGGTTACCATCAGGTGCCAGTCCACCCCACGGACGTTCCCAAGATGGCCATAATCACCCCTTTTGGACTATTCGAGTTCCTCCGAATGCCCTTCGGCCTCAAAAACGCGGCCCAGGCCTTCCAGCGGCTCATGGACTCGGTCCTCCGGGACCTGAAGTTCCTCTTTGTCTACCTGGATGACATCCTGGTAGCCAGTTCCTCCAAGCAGGAACACATCGAGCACCTCCGCACCCTATTCCAGCGGCTCAGTGAGCACGGGCTCATCATCAGCCCAGCCAAGTGCCAATTTGGCCTCAGCAGGACTGAATTCCTCGGACACCACATCACGCAGGACGGAGCCATTCCCCTGCCCGCCAAGGTGCAAGCCGTCCAGCAGTTCCCCCGGCCTACCACCATCAAAGGCCTCCAGGAGTTCTTGGGGATGATCAACTTTTACAACCGCTTCATTCCCGGAGCGGCCTCCCTCATGCAGCCCCTATACGAAGCCCTCCGGGGTAAGAAAGACAGAATGGTGATCGAGTGGTCGGCGGACATGTTGACCGCTTTCGACTCGACCAAAAAGGTGCTCGCCGACGCCACCATGCTCGCCCACCCACAGCCCAACGCCAGGGTGGCCCTCACCACGGACGCCTCCGACTACGCGGTCGGTGCCGTGTACGAACAGTGGGTCGATGGGGCCTGGCAACCGCTGGCCTTTATCAGCCGCCAACTGCGCCCCCCGGAGGCCAAATACAGCGCCTTTGACCGCGAGCTCCTCGCACTGTACCTGGCAATCCGCCATTTTAGATTTCTTCTGGAGGGCCGCCCCTTCACCGCGTTTGTCGACCACAAACCCCTGACATTCGCGATGGCGAAATCTGCGGACCCGTGGTCAGCCAGGCAACAATGCCAGCTCGCCGCGGTGTCCGAATTCACCACGGACATCCGGCACGTCTCCGGTCGAGACAACGTGGTGGCCGACTGCCTATCCTGCCCCGCCGTCCACGGCGCCCACCTGGCAGTGGACTATGCTCAACTGGCAGCGGAGCAACGCACCGACCCCGATCTGCTCTCGGCGCCCACAACCCTCCCAGGGCTGCGACTGACCGACGTCGCCTGCGGCCCGTCCGCCATCACAGTCAAATGCGACACCTCCTTGGCGCAACCCCGCCCCGTAGTCCCGGCGTCCTGGTGAAAACGGGTGTTCGACATCGTCCACGGCCTCTCACACCCTGGCACCCGCGCGTCTATTAGACTGGTGGCCAACCGATTTGTCTGGCGCGGCCTGCGCAAAGATGTGCGCGTCTGGTCCAGATCCTGCATAGCTTGCCAGCATGCCAAAATCCACCAGCACGTCAAAGCCCCACTCGAGGAGTTCACCGTGCCAGAAAGAAGGTTTGACCACGTCCACATCGACCTCGTCGGCCCCCTGCCACCATCACAAGGTCACACGCACCTGCTGACAATCGTGGACCGTACCACCCGCTGGCCCGAGGCCATTCCACTGACGTCCACCACCACCGCCGACATCACGAGGGCATTCATCGGTACCTGGGTCGCTCGGTTCGGCGTCCCCTCCGACATGACATCGGATAGAGGCCCGCAGTTCACCTCTGATCTGTGGGCCGCCATCGCCCGAAACCTCGGGGTGGCCGTTCACCGCACCACGGCTTACCACCCCCAAGCCAACAAACTGTGCGAGCGATTCCACAGGTCCATGAAGGCGTCCCTCCGCGCCAGCCTCGAGGACGAGGCTTGGATCGACCACCTCCCGTGGGTGCTACTTGGCCTACGCTCCGCGGTCAAGGAAGACCTGCAAACCTCGGCGGCGGAACTCGTGTATGGCCAGCCGCTGCGCGTACCCGGAGAGTTCCTGCCCACCGCCACGACCCCCTGGTCGGCTGACCAGCAACGCCGCGCTTTCGCCAACCGAGCACAACAGTTCGCTCCGGTACCCACCGGCCGGCACGGCGAACCAGCAACCCGCGTACCACCTAGCCTGCACATGGCCAAATTTGTTTTTGTGCGCCATGACGCCCACCGAGGACCTCTACGGCCCCCATACGATGGACCCTACAAGGTACTCCAGACGGGGAACAAGTTCTTCCTCCTCGAAGTGGGCGGCAGAACTGACAAGGTGTCGGTCGACCGGCTCAAGCTGGCGCACCTAGAGCCCGATGAACCCGTTCAAGTGGGCCAACCCCCACCGCGGGGCAGGCCGCCTAAGAGCCCGACGCGTCCAACCGCCCCGCTCCCGACACCAACTGCCAAGAGCCGTTCCGGCCATGCCATCAAGCCGCCACGCCGGTTCGTACACTCCCTACTAGCGGATTCTGGGGGGAGCTGTGTGGCGTACCGATCACAGAAAGGACACAATCCGCTTTTCGGTCCGTAGACTATAAATCAGGCGTCATGCCTTTAAGAAGGATCACACCTTTAAGAAACTCGATCTGCAACATAGTTAAGCCCAGAGCGGGGGAGGAGCAGTCGAAGCTGTGGACTGATGAAAAGCAGTCAGACTTAGTGTAGGCTCTGACGCCATTTTGTGTTCAACATGTAGCCTCAACAATTAAACCTTTTCTGTTGAACCTCTCCGAGTTCAGTATTTTTTGCTAGGAGTACGTAGACTCCTACAACAAGTTGTATATACTTGGCTTGTATTCCCTTGAGGTTAGAAGGTTGAGGAGTGATCTAATCGAGGCATTTAAAATGTTAAAATGATTTGTTAGGGTAGATCATCTTAAAATTATTGCTAGGCCATTCAGGAGTGAAATCAGGAAGCACTTCTTTACACAAAGGCTGGTGAAAATCTGGAACTCTGCCCCCCAAAAGCCTGTGGATGCTGGGGGTCAATTGAAATTTTCAAGAGTGCGATTGATCGATTTTTGTTGGGTGAGGGTAGCAAGGGATATGGAGCTAAGGCGGGTAAATAGAGTTAAAGTGCAGATCAGCCATGATCTAATTGAATGGCAGAACAGGCACAAGAGGCTGAATGGCCTATTCCTTTTCCTAAATAATTTTTTTTAAAACAAGTTATAAGAGCTGATGACAGCAGACTCCTTAACTTACGTCAACAGACCATCTTTAACAATCCAGTCACTACCGCAAGTCACAGGTCACTGTGACTGATGGTTCTATTTTACTGTTCCAGTATTTAGTACGTCAAAAGCTTTGCTGATGTAATTTGAACAATGCAGCTATGAGTGACGAGGATTAAAGTGTGTTGAGTGAGCACAGTGATTTCAAATGGACTAATCCAAGGAGGATATCATAACCGAGCCCAATCCTGTCCTTACCTGTGACCTGCTCACACGTGCACACTCTAGCAGGGTTCACTGGATAGCAGTAGGGAGACCCTAAGCCTCCCCAGACCCTGCGCCAGTTGTAGCTCTCAGACTTCAGTTCCAACTGAGATCAGCTAATTCAGCACAGGCCAGGAACTGACCTTGGATCTTCCTCGTTTGTGTGACTCAGTAACACATTGGTCAGTGTATTTGGCCACCAAGGCAACAGGTCTCCAGCTTTAATGAAACCTAAAATGACAATAATATTGTAGCTTTTCAGCAACGACTGCCCAGACTTGATTTTCCTCTTCAGCCGACCGTCCATATCCAGCCCAACCCATTTTTCTGGGCTGGGCCTCATTAGACAGGCTCCTGGCAGCGTTCCATCATGAAGAAGGAACCTACCAAGACCAGCTGGAAAATTCCAGCGGTGTTGCAGTGGGGACGACACTGAACCTATAACCTATAACATTCAAGACGCATTTGGATGAGCACTTGAAATGCCATAGCATACAAGGCTACGGACCAAATGCTGGAATATGGGATTAGATTAGACAGGGCGTGATGGCCGGCGCGGACACGATGGGCCGAAGGGCCTCTATCTGTGCTGTATAACTCTATGACTCTATGGCCTAGAAATTGGGTTCTGGCGCTGCAACGGCTTTAGCGCCGGAAGTTAGTGCCGGAGCTAAGTCGCGCTGGTCGGGCCCAAAATTCACTACTTCTGCGCCCAAACGGCTGCCGGCGCTGCTGAAAGCTGTTAGCGCCTGAAAACTGGCGCTATGCGCTGAATTTCGGCGCTATCCCGGCGCTGCGGCGCCCGCTGCGAAGCGGCAGGTTCGGGAAGTGCAGGCCTCCTCCTTCCCTTAAGGAGGAGCTGCCTGCACCCGGCCGCGGCCCGCGATAATCTTATTAAAAATGAGCCCGGCACCTCGGACAAGAGCCGGGCTTGCTTCTGTTCCGGGGGGGGGGGGGGGGAAGTCCGGGGAGTGAGCTGCGGCCAGGCGGGCGGCGGGAAAGCGGCCGGCCGCCGCGGGGCCTTTAATGCGCCGGCGCAAACTTGTGCAAGGCACCTCTGCCAGAACGTTGCTTGCGGCTGCCACGGGCGAGGCGGCCGCAAGTCAATTTCCCAGTTCGGGCGGGTTACCATGGCAACCGGGACGCTGCGCACACCGATGACGTCATCGGTGCCGGCGCAGCGCTACCGGTCTACCGCGGCGTAAGGGCCCCAGGCAATTTAGGCGCCGGCGCCAATTGCAGCGCTAGGCCCTCTAGCGCCGCAAAATCGGCGCTAAGGGCACTGAATTTCTAGGCCAAAGACTCTATGAACCATTATAAGGCCCCAATGATCAGAACAAGTCCCCTTACTGAAGGCCGTGGCCGAGGTCTTCAGCATTGAAGTGTCTGGGGTCTTCTGGAGGGTATTTACCGCTGCTCCCTGGGGCATACTACCACATGGCAGTCCCAGGATGCAACGCCAAGTGTGAAGGTGGGCATGGGGTGGAGGGAGGGGGGAATGACTATAGGCCGTATCACCTGAGTTTTCCAACTGTCTCTGGGTTAACCAGTGATATATATATGTGTACCACTTTATCACCTAGCACTCCCTATCTAACAGTGCTGTGGGAGCACCACACGGACTGTAGTGGTTCAAGGTAAAAAGAAAGAACGAAAGAAAGGCTTGCATTTATATAGCGCCTTTCACAGCCTCAGAGGCCAGGGCATCCCAAAGTGCTTCACAGCCAATGAAATGCTTTTGAAATGTTGTAATGTAGGAAAAGCAGCAGCCAATTTTCACTGAGTGAGCTCCAATAAATGGCATTGTGATAATGACTAGATAATCTGTTTTTGCTACGTTGTTTGAGGGATAAATATTGGCCAGGACACCGGGGATAACTCTCCCCTGCCCTTCTTCGAAATAGTGCCATGGAATCTTTTACGTCTACCTGAGAAAGCAGACGGAGCCTCGGTTTAATGTCTCATCCGAAAGACAGCACCTCCAACAGTGCAGCACTCCCTCAGCACTGCATTGGAGTGCCAGCCTGTAGATCATGGGATTAGGATGACTGCTCGTGGAGATAAACACCGACACGGACAGGTTGGGCTGAATGGACAATTTCCTAGTTGTAATTTCTATATACATCTATTCAGTTTAGATTGGGTGTAGAGTTTCAGAGGAGTGAATTTTCATGTTTAGCACTCTCAGTGCGGAGATTTTAACAACAATAGTGCGTATTAGGAATTCAGGAGTGCGAGCTCACCATTTTCTGCTCATTAAAATTAATGGATATAAAATCATGGAAGTGTCCTCCCAAATGCCCAGTTTGTGTCAACATTCACAATGTTCTATGTTGGGAGCCCGAAAAACACAAACTTATCCTCGGATCTGTATCAGCAGCAACTGGATCAGCCAACTTACATCGACAGACTAATAATATTTGAAGACCAATCCTTCACCCAAGCACTTGCTCCTCAAAGAGTCCCTGGCCAGCCACCCAGATTTATCTCTGCTGTGGTCCTTTGCATCTGAACTGCCTTCCATTTCCACTTCACTTATTTTTTGGTTTTCCTTTTTGAGGGATTTCTCTCCTGTAGGAAATAATTTATAGAATGGTGGTGATTTTTCGATCCTATATCATCCAGTTGACGTGATTTGTATTACCAGAACATACAAGAATAAATCATAAGTGAGTCAGAAAGATGAACAGAGATATATGAAGGCTGTCCAAAAGGCAGCTACCTGCATTTTATTTGAGCCATTAATACCTTACCAACATACAAAAACGGACCGTTCCAGCACAGTGTAACTCTCACACACCACTGCTCCCAACATAGTCACAGAGGGCTGGATTTTGTCAGGCCCGAGGAGGCAGGAATGGAGGCGTGTGGGGTGTTAAAATTGCAAAAAGTGGCGGGCGGGCCTGACCCTGTTCCATCCCACCTCCAAGCAATTTTCCCAAATGCGTGGTTTCTGATCCCGACTCCGTCCCGCCTCCAAGAGGCAGGATAGCCCCTTAAGGCCCTTAACAACCACTAAATTGCCTCTATAATCCCATTTTGAGAGGCCTTTCTGATTTTAACACGTTTCCCACGTAATTCACGTCTCCTCTGAAACACGACGGTGAAACCTGGCGGGAGCACAATTGGATTGCTGACTATCAGCTGCAGCTCCACCATTAAATAGGAGATTTGATCAGTCACCATTTGCAGGTGGCAGGACTTTGTTGTCTCAGGTCTGTTGGAACTTTTAGCAGGCATAACCATAGCTGTGGAAGTTTGGAGCCTGACACCCATCTCCAGTGTGACCTCCTGGGAAACCCCTCTCGCCACCTTGACTGAGCGCTTCCTCAACTGAGGCATATACCAGAAGCATGGGAACCATTTATTTCCTTTCGTCCTGGACATCAGATGAGGACGAAGACCAGCCGCGGCAGCAGCAGAACCATGAACAACAGCAGCACCAACAGCAGCGGCAACAACTGAAGTGCCAAGCTGCTGCTCACCCACCTGAAGCTGCACAGGCCAGAAGGCGCCAGCCCATGCAAGCCCATCGGCGCCAGCCCATGAAAGCCCGTCGGCGCAGGAGATACCCTCCAAACAGGGTCCACAGACAGAGGATCAGCTACCTCAACATGAGTGAGCAGCAGTGCCAAAGGCGGCTCTGACTTTCGCGAGAGATAGTGAGTGACATCTGCGCAATGGTGCAGCAAGACCTGGAGCCCAGAGGAGCAGGTGGACACCCCTTACCAGTGGCCGTCAAAGTCACCACCGCACTCAACTATTTTGCTTCAGGCTCATTCCAGGGATCAGCAGCAGACATCAGCGGCATCTCCCAGGTGGCTGCACACACTTGCATCACACAGGTAACCGATGCCCTCTTTGCCATCGCGCAAAATCACATCCATTTCTCTAAGGATCAAGCAAGTGTCACGGCGCGTGCGGTTAGCTTAGCTAATCTGGCAGGCTTTCCAAGGGTGCAGGGCGTCGTTGACTGCACACATGTGGCCCTTAAGGCACCCCGTCATAATCCAGGTATTTTTGTCAACCGCAAGGGCTTCCACTCCCTCAACGTGCAGTTGCTGTGTGACCACAAGAAGGAAATTTTGCACGTTTGTGCCAAGTACCCTGGAAGTTGCCATGACTCCTTCATACTGCGCCAGTCTAGTGTGCCTCCACTCTTCAGTCCGCCAGACCAACTTAACGGATGGCTACTTGGAGACAAGAGCTATCCCCTGAAGACGTGGCTAATGACACTGTTGAGGAGCCAATCCAACGAAGCTGAGGAGAGCTACAATTACAGCCACATTTCCACCAGATCTATAATCGAGCAAACCATCGGCATGCTGAAGATGCACTTCAGATGCCTGGATAGATCAGGTGGAGCCCTGCAGTACTCAGCAGCCAGGGTCACCAGAATCGTCGTGGTTTGCTGTGCACTTCACAACATGGCACAGCGTCGTGGCTCCTTCATGAGGAACAAGTGGCTCCTCACATATCCTCCTCAGATGAGGAGGTGGAGGAGGAGAGCGAAAATGAACATCTTGCAGTGGCCCATCAACCAGCGGCAGCAGTATGCGAGAACATTGCTGCCCGGGATGCAAGGAACGCACTCATCTTGGCCAGATTTGCTTAGCCTAGCCAATCAAGCACTTTTGCCTCGCAGCTTTTTACCAGAGCATCGACAATGGCCAAGAACCAGAGGATTCCTAGCACTCTGACCACCATACTGACAATTGCAAGTAATCCTAAACCCTCAATGTGGAAGTCCCATTTGCGAAATGACACACGCCACAACTGCAACAATTGCCATCAGAATTTTTATTTACAATAACCAACTGATGGCATTTTAAAAATAAACACAAAATTTCACCCAAGTGACTACCCTTACGCATGCTCCTTCGTGGTGCTTCCCCTGTGGCTTCAGCAGATGTGGAGGCACCTTGCTCACTTTCTTGCCGCTCCAGTCTCAACACCTTTGGCGGGCGTCCTCTGGGATTGCGAACCTGTGAGGGCTCGGCAACAGTCTGCTGCTCCTGCAGCTGTGCAGGGGTTGAGACGCCGAACTCAGTTGGGTGGGAACTCTGGTGGGGCTCTGACCGAGGGCTCTGCCGTGGTATGGTCTTGTGAGTGCTTGGAGAGGAGCCCCCACTTCCTTGTTCTCTGCCACCAACTTCCCTCTCATGGGTCAGGTCCACCTCAGCGCTTGCAAGTGGCTTGCGAGCACCTTGCTGCACATCAGGGGGGCCATGGGGACCCGTATCTGCACTGGCAGTCCTACTCAGAAGGACTTCCATGAAGCTCTGGTTTCTCTGTTCAACAGCTGACCATCGCTCCTCCAGAGATGTCAGTCTATTCTGAAGACTCACCATGTTTTCTACTCTCTGGCGACTTAGCTCCTCCATGGCCGTAGCCAACCTCTCGTCTACTGTAGCCATCCTTTCCACGGAGGTTACCATCCTTTCCATGGTGCTGCGTTCATGTGCCAATGACTCCACAAAGGCTCTGTTCATGTTCGCGATGGACTCCTCCATTCGCTCCACACTCGCAGCGACCCTGGAGACAAAACCTGCCAGAGACTGCTGCACCTGTTCCTGGAGTTCCAGCACCACTGTTCTTCTGGATGGACCCAGAGGCAGAGGGGCGACATGCAGCTGAGCCGAGCTGGGAGAGGCCTGCGCCCTCCGACTAGGACTCTCCACTGCTGTCCCTGTCTCCACAATCTGCTGATGCTCACTTGTGAGCTGTGATACACCAGGTGACAACAGTACTCTATCTCGCGATGGTCCCACCGAGGTGTGAGTGTCTGCGCTGGTGCTGGGTTGGCTGAATTCTGCTGATGCTGCGCCCTCAGAGGTTGCAGCTTCCTCTGAGGAGTCTGGAGGCTCAGGCTGTTCCACCTGCTTGCGATGGTCCTGTGGGGGAGTAAAGGAAAGAGTCAGAGATGTGAGGCCAAGGTTACATGCACATTGCATATTGCAGATGATCATAAGTCCATCTGTTAGAGCTTCAGAATCATTATCAGTGACTCATGCAATGTCATTGAGAGAGATGGAAAACTATTCTGTCACCAGCTTTCTCTGATGCACCCGTCTGTCCATCCCCCACTTGCGCATCGTACTCGAGTCCCACGATCTCCAGGACCGCCTTCACCCAGGGGGTGAGCTGGGCTACTGAGGGTGGCCTTCCTCCTGTCCTCACTCTTTCCCTCTTATTGTGAGATCTCTTTTCCTGCAATGGGAGACACAAGTGGAGTTTGAGTGAGAATGAAGGAGTGAGTGTAGATAATCCATAGCATAGATGCTTAGAAGGAGACAAAGATAGGGTGAGTTGGCAAGACCAAGGGCCCTCCCTGTGTGTTGTAAGTTGTTTCCATAGCATCACAGTGATAGGGAGTGTGAGGGCTGCATAGTCGAATAGTTAGGTGAATGTGACCATAGAGAGAGAGGGAATGGGTAAGGGTGCAGGGATGTCAGTGTCAAGTGGGATGTGGAGGAAGAGGTTGCTAAAGCTGAGTGCTGGTGAGGAGAGGCAATGGGGATCAGACTGAGGGTGATGGGAAATTCATACTCACTTTTCCAGTGCACAGAAGGTCATGAAACCGCTTCCTGCACTGAAGCCAGGTTCTGCGGATGAGGGACAACGAGGTGACCTCCTGGGCCACCTGGATCCACACAGCCTTCGTCTGCTGAGGAGACTTCTTCCTCCCTGAAGAAGGGAAGAGCACCTACTTACTAGCTCTTGCTCTCTCCACCAAAGCTTGCAGGGCGACGTCATCAAATCTGGGAGCAGACTTAGGTCTCCCGCTGCTCATTCTGCCTCCAGGTCCCTCTCACTGCAAAAGCCAAAAGGTTGGCAGTCTGCAGAAGAAGCAAGGCTTGTTGCAGACCTTAAATGCAGCAGCAATGATGACGTCATCGGAGGCGAGTTTCAGACTGAAAAAACTAATTGGGCTATTGTAATGTATGTACCTTTAAGGGGGGGAACTACTTTCTACAGCTCATGTATACTGTAGTACCAGCAGTAACCACACCTGTATATAACGCTGAGTAGTAATCTGTTGTTTCAGTTGCAGTTTGAACCACGTTAAGTAAACACTTGTTGAATCGTTCCCTGCAGTCTGTTGTCTGATTATTGAAGGACACAACATTAAGATACACGGACCTAACAGTGGCGACGAGCAAGTTCGAACCTACCTGCAACTCTGCATCACCTCCCAGGGATTCGCTCCTGGAGAACAGTGGAAGAAGGTTGAGTCCAGAAGCACGGGCGTCGACCACGGGCAACCGCCCAGTCATCCAGCGGAGATTTGAGCACCGCAGGGGAGGCTGTCGAGAGCCAGGCTTGGCTTTCCAGTCACGGTGGTCCAGCGAAATGGGCTGGCAACAGGTACTGCGCAGACCCTTCCCGAACAGCGACGGGCTAGAGCCCAACCGAGCGGCACAGAAAAAGGCCGAGCAGCGTCGACGGGGAGAGAGAGAGGGCAGAGTGCACAGGGCGCAGCCGGTGTTCAGGACCGAGCGGCGTCAATGGGGGAGAGAGGCAAGAGAGAGCAGAGCGCAGCCGGTGTACAAGGGCCGAGCAGCATCGACGGGGGAGAGAGACGCACAGGAAAACGCAAGGCGCTGCCATTGCGACGAGGACTGCAGAGAGCGGTGTTGGCAGCAGCGCAGGAGCAGCGCACGAAACCCACAGGGCGTCGCCATTTGCCACGAGGACCGCCGAGAGCGGCGTTGGCAGCAGGGCGGGAGATGCCATTTTAAACCGCAGCGGGGAAGAAAGGAAAGCGCGGGAGATGCCATTTTAAGCCAATCTAACAACACACAAAAATGCCAAAGAGTGGCAGTATCACAGCGTTCGACAATGAAGTCGAAGATTGGACGACATATGTCGAACGCATAGAAGTATACTGCAAGGCGAATGAAGTGCCAGATGACAAGAAAGCGCTGGTATTGTTGAATTCAATGGGTGCAAAAACGTATGGCTTACTACGAAACCTAGTAACCCCAGAGAAGCCAGTAGAAAAGGATTTTGAAAACATAGTGTCAATCCTACAGGACCACTTAAACCCCACACCGCTGCTGATAGCAGAAAGATTTAAGTTTCACAAAAGGAACCAGCATAAAGATGAAAGTAATGCTGAGTATTTAACGGAACTGCGCAAGCTATCGAAACACTGCCAGTTTGGAACGGGACTAGCAGATACCTTAAGGGACAAGTTTGTGTGTGGGCTTCAAAGTGAAGGAACCCAGAAACGGCTTTTATCTGAAAAGGACCTTACGCTGGAAAAGGCTTTCAGCATTGCGGTATCATATGAAGCAGCAGCACGGGGCACTGCAGAGATACAACAGAGACCGCAAGTATATGGCACAAACGAAATGTCATATGGAACAGAGAAGTGCTATCGCTGCGGCAGAACAACACACGACCATAATGATTGCTGGTTCAAAGACAAAGTGTGCAGACAGTGTGGAAAAGTAGGACACATAGCACAAGTCTGCAGGTCGGGAAAGAAAACCAGCAATAAGAAACCTACCAAAGGAAAGTACCAGAAGGTACATAAGATGACGGAGAATAGTTCAGACGAACAAAAGAGTGATAACGACTCCGAAAGCAGGGTACCGAGTTGTCTGAAACTACATAACGTGATCACAACGGAGGATCACCGAACCATTTGGGTCACTCTCAAGATAGCAGGAGTCTAGGTAAAGATGGAATTGGACACAGGATCAGCTCTAACAGTCATAAACCGACGGGACTACGAGCGGCTATTCTCACACATACCCTTGAGAGACACAAAAATTATTTTGAAGACGTACACGGGGCAAAAAGTCTACCCCAAAGGAAAAATAAGGGTGACCGTTATATATAACGGTAAGGAAACACCAAAACTAGACCTGTATGTATTGCAAGATGGAGGACCACCATTACTGGGAGGTGAATGGATCTGGAAAATACAACTGGATTGGCATTCCATACAGGCACTGACTGTGGCTGACAAAAAGGATGATGACATCACACCTGGGCGACTGTCAAAGATCCTAACTGACATGAAAGAAGTGTTCCAGCAAGGACTCGGAACACTAAAAGGCATGACAGCGACGATTAAAATTGAAGAAAACGCAAGCCCAGCCGTCGAAGCAGAGCTGGAGAGTCTGGAACGTTCAGGTGTACTGTTCAAGGTAGACTGGAGCGAGTGGGCTACACCCATCGTCCCTGTGATGAAAAAGTCATTGAGCAGCACGCCTGGGGAACCAAGGAAGGTTCGCATCTGTGGGGACTTTAAGGTAACAGTGAACCCGGTCCTTCACACCGTACAATATCCACTTCCGCGGATTGAAGATATTTTCGCCTCGCTATCTGGAGGGAAACGCTTCACTAAGATTGATCTGGCCCAGGCGTATCTACAAATGGAGGTAGAAGAAGCATCAAAAAAATACCTCACAATCAACACCCATAAAGGTCTCTACCAATACAACCAGCTGGTATTCGGGGTAGCATCAGCTCTGGCTATTTGGCAGAGGGCAATGGAACAAGTCCTGCAAGGGATCCCAGGGACCCAGTGTTATTTGGACGACATCCTGGTCACGGGTGAAGATGATAGTGATCACCTTGCCAACCTGTAGCAGGTGCTCACTAGATTGCAGGAATATGGGCTCCGAGCTAACGGCCCCAAATGCGAGTTTTTTAGAAAACAGATCTCGTATTGTGGCCACGTTATCGATAAAGAGGGGTTACATAAGTCCCCAGAGAAGATTGAGGCAGTAGTCAAGGCTCCAGCACCGGAAAATGTGTCACAACTGAGGTTGTTCCTTGGGCTGGTAAACTACTACCATAAGTTCTTGCCAAATTTGTCTACAATACTACACCCACTGAACGCCCTACTGAAAACTGGGGTGCCATGGAAGTGGAGTGACGAATGTAGACGAGCTTTCCAGAAGAGCAAAACACTAATCACATCGAAAGAGGTATTGGCCCATTACAACCCAGCATTACCAATTCGGTTGGCATGTGATGCGTCGCCTTACGGCATTGGAGCGGTGGTGTCGCACAAATTCTCGGACGGCTCAGAGAGGCCAATAGCCTTTGCGTCACGATCACTAACCTCAGCCGAGCGTAACTACGCCCAGATTGACAGGGAGGCCCTCGGCCTAGTGTGGGGAGTGAAAAAGTTCAATCACTATCTGCACGGGCAGAAATTCACCTTGCTGGCTGATCACCAGCCTCTTGTCTCCATTTTTAATCCGAAGAAGGGTGTTCCGGTGATGACTGTGCAACGACTACAAAGATGGTCACTTTTTCTAGGGGCACACCACTATGAGATTGAATATAAGGGCACGAAACAGCATGGAAATGCTGATGGGCTATCACGCCTGCCACTGCCTACTGCGGAGGAAGCACCAGCAGTGGATCCTGTCGAAATATTCCATTCGACTATAGTTGAATACCTACCGGTAACTAACGCTTGTATCGAAAAGGAAACCCGAAATGACCCGACACTGTCTCGGGTATATGATTTGACGGTGAAGGGATGGCCAGCACATGGCGACTCACTGTTGCCAGCATTCTCGACAAGGAGAGAACAGCTGTCAGTGTGCCTGGGGACCTTGATGTGTGGATCCCGAGTGGTAATTCCACCCAAGTTAAGGGATAGAGTGCTCAATGAGCTTCATGAGGGTCATCTGGGAGGGGTAAAAATGAAAAGCCTAGCCAGGGCTTATGTGTGGTGGCCGGGAATCGATAAACAAATCGAGGACCTGACCAAGAGCTGCTCAGGATGCCAGAAGGTCCAAAATGCACCACCACAGGCCCCTCTACACCCATGGGAGTGGCCCTCATCTCCATGGCAACGGGTGCATATTGATTTTGCTGGTCCATTCATGGACTCAATGTTTTTAATAGCCGTGGATGCGCACTCGAAATGGCCTGAGGTGATCAAAATGTCCTCCACCACCACGGAGAAACTATTGCAGTCCTATGGACCATTTTTGCCAGGAATGGCTTGCCAGAACAGACTTGCTCCGACAACGGACCACAGATTGTGTCCGAAGAGTCCCGGAGGTTCTTGAAAAAGAATGGGGTAAGGCATTACACATCCGCCCCGTATCATCCAGCCACAAATGGATTGGCTGAGAGGTTCGTACAAACCTTTAAGAAGGCAATAAAGGCTATGTACAATGACAACATTCCACTGCAGCACAAGGTGGACAATTTCCTGTTCGCCTACCGGAATGCGACACATGCAGTCACCAACCAGGCCCCAGCCATGATGTTCTTTAACCGAAGGTTAAGATCTCGCCTGGATTTGCTCAGACCAAACGTACGAAGAGATGTTGATAGTAAGCAATTCCAGCACATCCATGAGAAGCCAACAAGGAGCTTCAATGTAGGGCAACCAGTCTTGGCCCGCGACTACCGAACAGAAAAATGGCAGCCAGGAATGATATGCACACGGCAGGGCCCACTAATGTACACAGTGGACGTTGGGGAGAGCATCGTGAGACGCCATGCTGACCAGATCCTAGAGTCACAGGAACAAGTCAACCCCATGCCTCGCCCATACGTACCTGGTGATGAACCCGACGTACAGGTAGCATCTACCCCAGAAACAGTGGCATCGGAAGCTGATGAACCAACCGACGACAGGGGGCCAGAATCGCCTCCACACCAAGAGCAAGACACTCGGGAAAGGCGCTATCCAGAAAGGATCAGGAAGCCTCCCCAAAGACTGAATTTATAAATAGACTATTTTCAGCTAATGTTGCATGTTAAAAGTGTTAATTATAATTAGTTTGATATTTAATTGTTAAATGAGTGTTATGGTACTGTTAATCTAAAAGGGGAGTGTGTTGATTTCTTTTTGGGTTCAATAAAGACTCATTTCTTGAAAGAGAAAGTTGTTTTAATCTAAAGTCTATTCAACTCTTTTTAACAGCCTTTTTACAGAACACTCTATACTGTGATGCAG
Source organism: Somniosus microcephalus (assembly GCF_052327205.1). Taxonomy (NCBI): domain Eukaryota; kingdom Metazoa; phylum Chordata; class Chondrichthyes; order Squaliformes; family Somniosidae; genus Somniosus; species Somniosus microcephalus. Next base: position 129,402,146 of record NC_140994.1, read on the forward strand.
CTAGAATCAAAGTGAAAGTAAAACTCTCTGCCTTGCTTCTCTCGGTCACATGACCTCTGCTGGTCAGGCATAAGTAATCAATACCTGCAATCATGCTATTAAGACATCATAATCGAACAGGCAAATAACATCACTATTTGCTGATATCATTACATCTCCCTTTCTTAAAACAAAAGTATTTTACTTTTAACTAACAACATGTTTTCTTTGTATTAATCTGCATTTTAACTGTAACACTTAATGAACTTACATTATCATTATCATGATCAAGGTTTTTTACCCTTGCTTTGTGTGTTCACATGAAATATGTCAATACACTAGAACTAGAAGAAAGAATAAGATAACATTACTTCCTTCTTTAACAATAGTCCTTAAATTTGCTCAATGAGTCTCTCAGGAGGCTTCACGTGTCTTGAGGATTTTCTGATTGATTGTCCTTGAATCTGAGTTGTTGCCTCAGATGATTGGTTCTCAGCTGTGTGAGCAGGTTGTTCACCAGTATCAGTCTCTTGACCTGCTGTGGCTGGTCCCATGAGAAGATCTCGATGATTTCTTCTCAGAACAGCACCCTCATCTGTCTGAATGGTGTATGATCTTGGTTGAACTTCACTCAGGACAGTTCCCTTCTGAGTCCATGTGTTTGTTTTGTCTTTCAACCTTACTTGGTTACCAGTGTGGAGTTCAGGTAGGTTTTGTGTTCCTCTGTCATAGTAGTACTTTTGCTTTTCTTTCTGTTGCTCTTTGAACTTCCTCACTTTCTCCCCCTCTTTTGTTTTCAGGAGGTTCTCTGGGATGGGTAGGTTTGACCTTAGCTGGCGTCCCATCAGGAGTTGGGCTGGTGACATACCACACTCGAGCGGCGTTGTGCGGTATACAAGCATGCTCTGGTCGAAGTCAGTTCCACTGTCTTTTGCCTTGTACTTCAGTCTTTTCACTGTGTTTGCGGGCTCTCCTGGGTCAACAGCTCTGGACAACGTGTCTGCTGTATACATCAGCTTACCCGGTGTGTACGCAACATTCAGTTCATCATAGACTGTCTCTCTTTCGCTTTCCACAACGAGGACTCTCTTTACTAGGTTCAGTCTCTCACAGGCTTTTAAACCTAGTATGGCTTGCACATCCTTAGGCACCACGATTAATGCTAGCGTGTGCTCTCTGTCCTTGTGTGTTACTTTGACAATGCATTTTCCTTTCACTGGTATATCAGTACCTGAGTATCCGGTCACTTTCACTTGTATTCTATGTAACTTTGGTCTGGGTCTAATTCTCTTAAAATCGGTCTCTGATATCACATTAACTTGTGCTCCAGTATCCAATTTAAATGGAATGTGTATGTTGTTCACTTTTAGTGTCAACATCCAGTCTCTTTCTTCTTTTTTGTTTTCAGACACCACATCTACATAGAATTCCTCTATCTCGCTCTCATCTACTGTATGGACCTTGCTTTGTTGCGCTTGGTTCTTACAGCAACGGGCATAATGGTTGTTTTTGTTGCATCTATTGCATGTTTTACCATATGCTGGACACTTTCTTGGTGGATGCTGTGTACCGCATCGATTACATGACTTCCGATTGTCTCTTTCATTTTCGTTTGCTGGCCACGTCTCTTTTTTCACTTTGGCGCTCTCTTTGTTAAACGGTTTGTATCCGTTCTTTCTCACTGCATCCACGTTGCAGCTACTGTCACTGAACAGCTCCTTTGCCTGCAACTTCACAGTCTCTGTAACCCTACACAGTGCTATGGCTTTTCCCAGGTCTAGATCTTGCTCTCTTAGCAGCCTTTCCCTTAGATCATTAGCTGGAATACCACACACCAGTCTGTCTTTTATCAGCGAGTCTGTGAGTCCCCCAAATTCACACGATTTGCTCCGGTTTCTCAGTTCAGTCACATACTGATCAATAGTCTCGGCGATTTTCTGTACACATGTGAAAAATTTGTGCCTCTCAAACGTAACGTTGCGTTTAGGTATGCAGTAGGCCTCAAACTGTTCCATTATTTTATCTAGCTTCATTTTGTCTCCATCAACAGCAAATGTGAAGTTATTATATACCTCCAGCGCTTCATCACCCACGACATGTAAGAACAGTGACGCTTTTACTTTATCACTTTTCTCTTCAGCTCCGATTGCTGATAAATACAACTCTACACGTTGTTTGAACCTTCTCCAATTTTCAGCCACATTACCTGACAATTGAAGCGTCGCCGGTGGGTGTAAACCTTCCATTTTTTCACTTCGTTAGCTATTCTCTAATGGTAAGCAACGATGTTCTCTTCTGGCTTGCTAATCTGTGGAGAGCTGATTTCGCTTACTTGCCACAACTGCTTGCACTGTCCCATCAAGTTGCTAACTTCAGATTTTTTTTTTTCTTTCAGCCACTTCTGACATCATGTGTTGATTTCTTTTTGGGTTCAATAAAGACTCATTTCTTGAAAGAGAAAGTTGTTTTAATCTAAAGTCTATTCAACTCTTTTTAACAGCCTTTTTACAGAACACTCTATACTGTGATGCAGCTAGAATCAAAGTGAAAGTAAAACTCTCTGCCTTGCTTCTCTCGGTCACATGACCTCTGCTGGTCAGGCATAAGTAATCAATACCTGCAATCATGCTATTAAGACATCATAATCGAACAGGCAAATAACATCACTATTTGCTGATATCATTACAGGGAGGAATTGTAATGTATGTACCTTTAAGGGGGGGAACTACTTTCTACAGCTCATGTATACTGTAGTACCGGCAGTGACCACACCTGTATATAACGCTGAGTAGTAATCTGTTGTTTCAGTTGCAGTTTGAACCACGTTGAGTAAACATCTGTTGAATCATTCCCTGCAGTCTGTTTTCTGATTATTGAAGGACACAACATTAAGATACACGGACCTAACAGCCATGGCTTCCCACATGCTGGAACTCAATTGCCCAATTATGTGAAAATCGCATCCATCTCCCACATCGATTTGGAATCGGGTGGATAACACGAAAAGCGGATGACACGACCCCAGCCCGCCCCAATGACAAAATCCAGCCCATAATCTCCCACGGAGAGGCAAAAATCCAGGAAGAAACACCTTATGCCAATTTAGGAAAAAACTCTGGGAAAATCCTCTCTTCAACTCCCGAAGGTGATCAACAAGCTTCAGGAGATTGTGGTGACTGGTGCCACAGCCTCCGATGTCCCACCTACCATCTGTATAGAGGTGCTTATTACTCACAGGAACATGTCCAGCTCCCTTTTGAATGCTTGCAGTGAATCCCCTCAAGCCTGCAACATATTCCAAAGGTCGATGGCTCTCGGCGAAAAGAAGGTCTTCCTGCCATCCAACCTTTACTTTTGTAATGAATCCTTACATTCCTTGGTCCTCCCGAGCCAGTTGAGTTTGTAATGAGAATTTGGCCAGTTTCACAGTCACTTGTTTTCCTGGTGGCGGTGCAGCAATGGCCAGATTTATTGAATTCAGTTGCATGACTTGCCATAGTGGGATTTGAACTCACAACCTCTTGGTTTACATCATATAGAAGGTAAGTTCAGAGGAGAGCTACAAAAATGATTCCTAGCTTAAAGAATCTTAGTTACTCAGATAGGCTTTAAGAGCTGGTTTTATTGACTCTAGAGAAGCAGAGATTTAGAGGCAAACTGATAAAAGTTTATAAAATAATGAAAGTGCGGGATGCGCGCCTATCTGAGTGTGGCTCAGTTGATAGCACTCTTGCCTCTGAGTCAGAAGGTTGTGGGTTCAGAGTCCCACTCCAGAGACTTGAGCACATAGAGCTAGGCTGCCACACCAGTGCAGTGCTGTGGGAGTGCTGCACTGTCGGAGGTGCAGACTTTCGGATGAGACGTTAAATCGAGACCCTAGATGTTAAGTCCGTGAAGGATTGAGACACGGACTAGCAGGAGAGAAACAAACAAGTCTTTACTGGTGGAAGGCATAAACGAATCTAACCAACAGAGGCTCTCTAGCGCCTTTTATATACAGGGGTGGTCACTGCCGGTATTGCAGCCTGAGACCAGTTATTCTCTTAAAGGTACATACACAACAATTCCTCCCCTTTTAGATAAACAGTACATAACATTCATTTAACACTAATGATAACGAATTATAATCACAATTACTGTTGCTAGATACATTGGTTAAGTTTAAGCAATTATAAGTTCAGTCTTTGAGGAGGCTTCCTGATTCTGTCTGGATAACGCCTCTTTGGAGTATCAGGTTCTTCTGGCAATGTCGTTGTTTGGTTCATCTGCTTCCAATATTACCGGTTCTGCGGTAGCTGCAATTGGAACGTCGATTTCATTACCAGGTGTATCAGATCGTGGTGTGGAGTTGACGTTTTCCAGTGACTCTAGAATCTGGTCAGCATGGCGTCTTACAATGCTCTCCCCAACGTCCACGGTATACATGAGAGGTCCTTGTCGTGTACAAATCGTTCCTGGCTGCCATTTCTCAGTGCGGTAGTCCCGGGCCAAAACTGGTTGACCTATCTTAAAACTCCTGGTCGGCCTTTCATTCATATTCTGAAACTGCCTGTTCTCCACATCTCTTCGGACGTTTGGCTTAACCAAATCCAAGCGGCATCGTAGTCTTCGATTGAAGAACATCATGGCTGGAGTTTGGTTGGTAACCGCATGTGTCGCATTCCGGTAGGCAAACAAGAAGTTGTCCACCTTGTGTTGTAGGGGTATATCTTCATTACACATTGCCTTGATAGCCTTCTTGAATGTTTGGACAAACCTCTCGGCCAATCCATTAGTGGCTGGATGATATGGGGCAGATGTGTAATGCTTAACACCATTGTTCTTTAAGAACCTCCGGAACTCTTCAGACACAAACTGTGGTCCATTGTCAGAGCAAATCTGTTCAGGCAGCCCATTCCTGGCGAATATGGTTCGTAAAACTGCGATAGTTTTTTCCATGGTGGTTGAGGACATTTTTATTACCTCTGGCCACTTTGAATGTGCATCCACCGCAATTAAAAACATCGAGTCCATGAAGGGACCAGCAAAATCAATGTGCACCCTTTGCCATGGGGATGAGGGCCACTCCCATGGATGCAGTGGAGCTTGTGGTGGGGCGTTTTGGACCTTCTGGCATCCTGCACAGCTCTTGGTCATCTCTTCGATTTCTCTATCGATTCCCAGCCACCACACAAACGCTCTGGCTAAGCTCTTCATTTTTACCCCACCCAGATGACCCTCATGAAGCTCATTGAGCACTCTATCCATCAACTTAGGTGGAATTACTACTCTGGATCCACACATCAAGGTTCCTCTGCACACTGACAGCTGTTCTCTTCTTGACGAAAATGCTGGCAGCAGTGGTTCGCCATGTGCTGGCCATCCCTTCACCGTTAAATCATAGACCCGTGATAGTGTCGGGTCATTCCGTGTTTCCTTTTCTATGTTTGCATTCGTCACAGGGAGACATTCGACTATGATCGAGTGGAATAACTCCATTGGATCCACTGCAAGGTCTTCTTCTTCCACCGTCGGCAATGGTAGACGTGACAATCCATCAGCATTTCCATGCTGTTTAGTTCCCCTGTACTCGATGTCATATTGGTGTGCCCCTAGGAAAAGGGACCATCTCTGCAGCCGTTGTGCTGTCATTATCGGTACGCCCTTCTGAGGGTTGAAAATGGAGACAAGAGGTTGATGATCGGTTAGTAGAGTAAATTTTTGACCGTGCAGATAATGATTGAACTTCTTCACCCCCCACACTAGGCTGAGGGCCTCTCTGTCAATCTGGGCGTAGTTACGCTCGGCAGAAGTTAACGAGCGTGACGCAAAAGCTATCGGCCTCTCCAAACCATCAAGGAATTTATGTGACAGTACCGCCCCAATGCCGTAGGGAGACGCATCACACGCCAGCCTGATTGGCAGTGCTGGGTTGTAGTGAGCCAATACTTCCTTTGAAGTGATTAAGTCCTTACTCTTCTGAAAAGCACGTTTACAATCATCGCTCCATTTCCATGCTACCCCCGTTCGTAGCAGGGCGTTCAGTGGATGCAGAATTGTCGACAAATTCGGCAAAAACTTATGATAGTAATTCACCAACCCGAGGAATGACCTCAGTTGCGACACATTTTCAGGCGCTGGGGCCTTAACAACCGCTTCAATTTTGTCAGGGGACTTATGTAACCCCTCTTCATCAGTCACGTGGCCACAATACGATATCTGTTTCTTGAAAAATTCGCACTTGGGGCGGTTGGCTCGCAGCCCATGTTCCCGTAGTCTAGTGAGCACCTGTTCTAGGTTGTTAAGGTGTTCACTGTCATCTTCACCTGTTACAAGGATGTCGTCCAAGTAACACTGAGTCCCCGGAATCCCTTGCAGGGCTTGTTCCATCGCTCTTTGCCATATCGCCGGAGCCGATGCTACTCCGAATACCAATCGATGATACTGGTAAAGACCTTTGTGAGTGTTTATCGTGAAATACTTCCTAGAGGATTCTTCAACCTCCATCTGCAAATATGCTTGTGCTAGGTCAATTTTTGTAAAACGCTTCCCTCCAGACAGTGAGGCGAAGATGTCTTCTATCCTTGGAAGAGGATATTGTACTGTGTGAAGGACAGGGTTCACCGTCACCTTGAAATCCCCACAGATGCAAATCTTCCTTGGCTCTCCGGACTTATTGCTTAACGTTTTCTTCATGACAGGAACGATGGGTGTCGCCCACTCGCTCCAGTCGACCTTAGACAACACGCCCGCCTTCTCCAGATTCTCCAGCTCTGCCTCGACGGCTGGACGAATTGCATATGGTACCGGTCTCGCTTTGAAAAACTTGGCAACTGCATTCTCTTCTATTTTTAACGAGGCGGTTACGCCTTTAAGCGTGCCCAGTTCTTGTTGAAATACCTCTTTGGCGTTAGCTAAGATTGTTGACAATCGTCCAGGAGTGACGTCTTCATCTTTTTTACTGTCCACCGTCATTGCATGAATGGAATGCCAATCTAAGTTTATCTTCCTGATCCATTCCCGTCCCAATAACGGTTGTCCACCATTTGGCAGTATGTAGAGATACAATTTCCGTATTTTCTTGCCATTGTATTCGACAGGCATCCTTACTTTTTCTCTGGGGTATACTTATTGCCCCGTATACGTCGTCAAGACGATGGATGTCTCTCTCAAGGGTATGTGTGAAAATAGCCGCTCGTAGTCTCGTCGATTCATGGCGGTTAGCGCTGATCCTGTATCCAATTCCATTTTAACTTGGGACCCTGCTATCGTGAGGGTGACCCAAATGGTTCGGTGATCCTCTTTTGTGATTACATTGTGAAGTTTGAGACAGCTTAATCTCCTGTTCTCGGATTCACTATCGCTCATCTGGTCCTCGGAACTACTGTCCGTCATCTTTTGTACTTTCTTGTACGGTTCCTTAGTAGCCTTTTTGTTGTCGCTGGTCTTCTTCCCAGACCTACAAACTCGTGCAATGTGTCCAATCTTCCCGCATTGTCTGCATATTTTGTCTTTGGACCAGCAGTCCTTCTGGTCATGGTTAGTTCTGCCACAGCGATAACATTTTGCAAATCCCCGTCATTTCGTGGGTGCTGTATTCCTGTGGTTTTTGTTGAATTTCTGCAGCTCCCCTGGCTGCTGCTTCATACGATACTGCCACGCTGAAAGCCTTATCTAGCGTCAGCTCTTTTCCTGCGAGTAACTTCTTCTGTGTTCCTTCACTCAGGAGTCCACAGACAAATTTGTCCCGTAGGGTATCTGCCAGTCCTGCTCCGAACTGGCAGTGCTTTGATAGCTTGCGTAGTTCCGTAAGATACTCAGCATTGCTCTCATCTTTGTGCTGAGTTCTCCTGTGGAATTTAAATCTTTCTGCTATCAACAGGGTTTAAGTGCTCCTGTAGAACAGCAACAATTTCGTTAAAACTCTTCACCTTCGGTTTGGCTGGAGTAATCAGATCCCGCAATAGGCCGTACGTTCTAGCGCCCATTAAGTTTAGCAATATTGATGCCTTTTTCCCCTCCGCTATTTCATTTGCCTCGAAATATACCTCAACTCTTTCCACATACGTGGTCCAGTCCTCTAATGTATTACCAAAAGCAGTGATACAGCCAGTCTTCGGCATCTTGAAAATCTAAAATGGCGCCTCCCGCGCTTTGCCTTCTTCCCCGATTTAACAAAATGGCGCCTCCCGCGCTTTGTCTTCTTCCCCGCTGTTGTTAGCGCTGCTTTCCACGGTTTCCTGCGCGTTAAATATTAATTCGTTTTCTTTTATTATCTTCCCGTCGTGGAGCGGACCCTCTGGGACACTTCCCTCCCTCTTCTGAGGTCAGATCGCTGCCCAGCTTCGAAACACCGGCCGCGCCCTGTATGCTCCACCCTCTCTCTCTCTCCTTGCTTCCCGACTCGCTGCCCAGCCCCGTTGCAGCCCAGGAAGGATCAGAGCACTACCTGCCACCAGCCCAATTAGCTGGGAAACCACGGACCGAGGAACCCAGCCTGGCTCTAGAAAGTCGCTCCTGCAAAGCCTTGAACCCGATGATTGACGGTCAACGCCCGTTCCTCGAGTTTCAATGGACTCTATTTTTTTTTTTCTCTTCCGACCTTCAACATCGTCGGAGCTGCTGCTGAGTTGCAGGTAAGTTCTTTCTACCTCGTCGCCAGTGTTAAGTCCGTGAATGATTGAGACACGGACTAGCAGGAGAGAAACAAACAAGTCTTTACTGGTGGAAGGCATAAACGAATCTAGCCAACAGAGGCTCTCTAGCGCATTTTATTCAGGGGTGGTCACTGCCGGTATTGCAGTCTGAGACCAGTTATTCTCTTAAAGGTACATACACAACACTAGAGTCCATTATAAAAGATATAATAGCAGAGCACTTGGAAAACAGTGACAGGATCGTACAAAGTCAACATGGATTTACAAAAGGTAAATCGTGCTTGACTAATCTACTGGAATTTTTTGAGGATGTAACTGATAAAATAGATAAGGGAGAGCCAGTGGATGTGGTGCATTTGGACTTTCAGAAGGCTTTCGATAAGGTCCCGCATAAGAGATTAGCGTGTAAAGTTAAGGCTCATGGGATTGGGGGCAAGGTATTGACTTGGATAGAGAACTGGTTGGCAGACAGAAAGCAAAGAGTTGGAATAAACGGGTCTTTTTCTAAGTGGCAGGCAGTGACTAGTAGGGTACCGCAGGGATTGGTCCTAGGACCCCAGCTATTCACAATATATATTAATGATCTAGACGAGGGAACTAGATGTAATATCTCCAAGTTTGCGGACGACACAAAGCTGGGTGGGCGTGTGTGCTGTGAGGAGGATGCCGAGAAACTCCAGTATGATTTGGACAGGTTGGATGATTGGGCAGACACATGGCAGATGCAATATAATGTGGATAAATGCGAGGTTATCCACTTTGGTGGCAAAAACAGGAAGGCAGATTATTATCTGAATGGCAATAGATTGGGAGAAGGGGAAGTGCAACGAGACCTGGGTGTCCTTGTGCACCAGTCGCTGAAGGTAAGCATGCAGGTGCAGCAGACGGTTAAGAAGGCAAATGGTATGTTGGCCTTCGTAGCGAGAGGGTTCGAGTACAGGAACAAGGATATCTTGCTGCAGTTCTACAGGGCCTTAGTGAGACCACATCTTGAGTATTGTGTGCAGTTTTGGTCACCTTATCTGAGGAAGGATGTTCTTGCCATGGAGGGAGTGCAGCGAAAATTTACCAGGCTGATACCTGGGATGGCAGGAATGACGTATGAGGAGAGATTGGGTCGATTGGGCTTATACTCACTGGAGTTTAGAAGAATGCGAGGGGATCTCATTGAAACTTATAAAATTCTAACAGGACTAGACAGACTAGATGCAGGAAGGATGTTCCCGATGGCCGGGGAGTTCAGAACTAGGGGTCACAGTCTAAGGATAAGGGGTAAGCCATTTAGGACAGAGATGAGGAGGAATTTCTTCACCCAGAGAGTGATGAACCTGTGGAATTCTCTACCACAGAAGGCAGTAGAGGCCAATTCATTAAATATGTTCAAGAAGGAGTTAGATATATTTCTTAAGGCTAAAGGGATCAAGGGGTATGGGGAGAAAGCAGGGACAGGGCACTGAATTTGGATGATTAGCCATGATCTCATTGAATGAGGCTTGAGGGGCCGAATGGCCGACTCCTGCTCCTATCTCCTATGTTTCTATGTTTCAATGCTGCTAACGTGCACCACTTGATGTGCCCCTCTGATGTCACAAGGTACAAATGCTGTGCCTTGCTCAGGACTGTTAGAGGCTGAGGACAAGACTGAAATCAACAAATGTTTGTTAGGTAAGGATATCAAGGGATATGAAGCAAAGGCTTGTAAATGGGGTTGAAGTACAAATCAGCCATGCTATAACTGAATGGTAAAACAGGGTCGACAGGCTGAATGGCCTACTCCCCCCGCCCAATGCCTGCCCCCACACCCGGCCCCTGTTCCCACCCAAGCCCCCCATTCCACCCCATCCCCTGTCCCTGCTCCATGCCCCCACCCTGCTACAATACGTTGGGATGACAATGTCAGCTGTGGCTCAGTTAGTAGCCTCTGAGTCAGAAGGTTGTGGGTTCAAGTGCCACTCCAGGGACTATGAGCACATAAAAATTTAAGCTGACACTCCCAGTGCAGTGCTGCGGGAGTGCTGCACTGTCGGAGGAGCCATCTTTTGGATAAGACGTTAAGCCGAGGCCCTGTCTGCTCTCTCAGGTGGACGTAAAAGATCCCATGGCACTATTTCAAAGAAGAGCAGGGGAGTTATCAGGTCCTGGACAATATTCATCCCTCAATCAACATAACAAAAACAGATTATCTGGTCATTATCACATGCTGTTTGTGGGAGCTTGCTGTGTGCAAATTGGCTGCCGTGTTTCCCACATTACAACACTGATTACACTTCAAAAGTACTTCATTGGCTGTAAAGCGCTATGAGACGTCCGGTGTTCGTGAAAGGTGCTATGCAAACGCAAGTCCTTTTTTATGAGTAGATTGACAAATACTTGCTGTAGTTCATCCTTATGGTCAGTAGAGGGCAGGGTGGAGAAACCTCGCTCACATCATAAAATGACTACCTGTAACTGTTTGCAACCTCTGGCACATCCCCCACAATAGCTTTCCCTTTTGTGCTTGAGGCTTGTGCGTGGAAAAGTAAGTTGATTAGAAAGCCAGGTGCCAATCCCTTAAGCAATGATGAATATAAAATATTAGCTTGGCTTAGTGATAGCACTCCTGCCTCCGAGTCGGAAGATCAAGGATTCAAGCCCAACTCGAGATTCGAGGCCAACACTTCAGTGCAGTACTGAAGGAGTGCCATCTATCGGATCGAATATTAAACCAAGGCCCCGTCTGCTCTTTCGGGTGGATGTGAAAGTTCTCATGACACTATTTCAGGAAGTCATAGGCCTAGAAATTCGGTGGGCTGTGCCACCAGTTAGCGCCTAAAGAGGGCACTCAGTGGCTTTAGCGCCACTGGCCGCGCCTCCCGCGATATTTAACTGGGGCGCTAATGGCGGCGTTAACCTGTTGCGCTGCGCCGCCTCCGATGACGTCATTGGTGTGCGCAGCGCCCCGCTACCACCCCGATCTCGATATTTGGCAGCGACTGCCTCTGTAGCGTCGTTCGCAAATGGCGCCCGGTTCACGGGGCCTTCCTGTGGCGGCAGTGGCGCAAATTAAGGTGGAGGTGCGGGGCGGCTGTTTTTCTCGGCGGCCGCCTGCCAGCACCTCCGTCCCCGGCCTCCTGATCGCCCCCCGTGGCATTGCCGGCTGTTTTCCAAGAGTCCGGCACTGCTCCTCGGTGCCGGGCTCTTTTGCCGGCACTCGCGATCGCTCATCGCGCTGGTGCAGGCCCCTCCCCCTTAAGAATGGGAGGAAGGCCTGCAGTACCGCAGCGCGCCGTGCCGCAGCGTGTGGCGCTGCGGCACGTTGCGCTGCGATATTCAGTTTCAGCGCCCTAAGAGGGATGCGGAGTGCCTCGAGCCTCGCCCCGTGTCCCTCTTGGGGTGCTCAAGCTGAATTTCCGGCGGTCGCTACTGCTCCAACCGCTGTGCTAAATCCGGCGCCCAGGCGAGCTTGGCGCCCCGTTTGCGGCTCCACCGAATTTCTCCCCCATAGAGTCATAGAGTCATAACGGCACAGAAGGAGGCCGTTCTCACCACTGAGTCGTGCCGGCTCTCTGCAGAGCAATCCAGTCAGTCCCATTCCCCCGCTGTATCCCCGTAGCCCTGCGAACATCCCCACTTCTGACCTTATGATAGAGGGAAGGTCATTGATGAAGATGGTTGGGCCCAGGACACTGCCCTGAGGAAGTCCTGCAGCGATGTCCTGGGGCTGAGATGATTGACCTCCAACAACCACAACCATCTTCCTTTAAAGAAAAAGAAAGACTTGCATTTCTATAGCGCCTTTCACAACCACCGGACGTCTCAAAGCGCTTTACAGCCAATGAAGTACTTTTGAAGTGGAGTCACTGTTGTAATGTGGGAAATGCAGCAGATTTAAGATAATTGGTAAAAGAAGCAGAGGGAGATGAGGAGAATTTTTTTTTACGCAGCGAGTTCTTAGATCTGGAATGCACTGCCTGAAAGGGTGGTGGATGCAGATTCAATAGTAATTTTCAAAAGGGAATTGGATATAAACGTGAAGGGAAAAAAACTGCAGGGTTATGGGAAAAGAGCAGGGGAGTGGGACTAATTGGGTAGCTCTTTCAAAGAGGTGGTACAGACACGGTGGCTTCCTTCTGTGCTGTAAGATTTTACGATAATTGGCATTTGATGGCTGTTTCTTGGGCAGAATGGCTCCCCTATTTTACACACATAACACCAGTCACTGCCCACCTAAAATAATTCATCCTGTGAATCATTTTGAGGCAGTTCAAGGTTATCAGAATTTTACCTCATAGTGACATGAAACATGTACTGCTAAGTGGCCCAATTGGAAACTAAAAGAGAATTCAGTCATTTGTATTCTATCCTTTACTGTATTCATTAACTTTGTGCTGCTTTGCAATACCAAATAATAACAACTTGCATTTATATAGTGCCTTTAACGTAGCAGAATGTCCCAAGGCGCTTCACAGAAGCGCAATCAGTCAGAAATCGGCACAGGGCCACATAAGGAGCCATTAGGACAGGTGACCAAAAGCTTGGACAAAGAGGTAGGTTTTAAGCAGCGTCTTAAAGGAAGAAAAACATGCAAAGCTTTAATTTTTCCCTCCTTCAAAAAAGGATCACTGTCACAGCACCTCAGAAGTGTTTTGGCAGCAGTCGTGTTAACCAGAAGGGGCCACGATAACAGTCGGACCGCAGCAAGCTTCCATCATGACACCCCAAGGAAAAGAAAGTAATAAAATAGATTGATAGATTCTTGTTAAGTAAGAATATGAAGGATTCCGGAGCCAAGGCGGGTAGATGGAGTAAAGATACAGATCAGCCATGATCTAATTGAAAGTTGGAACAGGCTCAAGGGGCGGAATGGCCTTCTCCTGTACCTATGTTCCTATGAAAAGCACAGGCTATATTATCTGTAGAAAAATTGAATATGCAGAGCGCTGCTTTGGGGCAATTAGTGATTTGGGAGATGAAATTCCGAAAGAGCTGGGTCTGCCTGACTGCTGGGAGTGTTCGCTTAAGTTGTCAATGGCTTTGATTCCTGTCTTGCGTGCAATGAGCCTTTCAGGTGTACTTCAGAACTTAGCTCCATTGTGCGTGATTAGCTGGTAATCAGTGCAAAGCTCAGACACCGAATCTCTCTCTCACTGCTCTCCAGTCACATGAACGAACAAGCATCCCCAACTCCTAGTAATAACCAACAATCTCCAGCAATGATACCTGCACCTGAGAAGAATTCAGCATTGCTGCTCACAGTCTCTCCAGGCAGAAGAATGAAGGACATGGCGTGTCATTGTAACAAAGATACGACCTTATATCACAAAGATTTTGTTTTTATTTCATTTTTTATGAAAGGTGACTTGCTGATATCATGTTCGTTACTCAAAATTTTTTTTTAAAACATTGCTCTCTTCATCTAACTATCTCAGTTACTGTCATTCTGTAATTCTTTATAATATAAAAACAGAAAATGCTGGAAACACTCAGCAGGTCAGGCAGCATCTGCAGAGAGAGAAACAGAGAAAGAAAGAAAGACTTACATTTATATAGTGCCTTTCACGACCACCGGACATCTCAAAGCACTTTACAGCCAATGAAGTACTTTTCAAGTGTAGTCACTGGTGTAATGTGGGAAATGCGGCAGCCAATTTGCGCACAGCAAGCTCCCACAAACAGCAATGTGATAATGACTAGATAAACTGTTTTTGTTATGTTGATTGAGGGATAAATATTGGCCAGGACACCGGGGATAACTCCCCTGCTCTTCTTCAAAATAGTGCCATGAGATCCTTTATGTCGGCCTGAGAGAGCAGACGGGACCTTGGTATAACGTCTCAGCTGAAAGACGGCACCTCCAACGGCGCAGCACTCCCTCAGCACTGCACTGGAGTTAACGTTTCAGGTCGATGACCTTTCATCAGAACTTCTCTCGTCCCTTCATTTTCCTTCTCTCTTTCCTCCTCCTTCCCTCTTTCTCCTGCACTTCCATTTTAATGCAGATTCACTGGAATGCTGCCTGGTATGAAGAAACTCAAATACGAAGAAAGACATGAAAATTTTGTTTTTTTGTTGTGATAGAAGTGTTTAAAATTACAAGGGTAGATAGAAACAGACTATTTCCAGTAGTTGAGGGATCCAGAACGAGAGGCTATAAATATAAGAGTAAATGTAAGAGATTAGTACAGAGGGCAATAGAAACATTGTCACACAGAGCTTTGTGAGGCTGTGGAATTTACTTGCGGGATCAGTGCCTGAGGCAGAAATTGTGTCAACACTCAAGGTTAGATTGGGTCGGCTGATGAAGGAAAAGGAGTTGAAAGGACATGGGAGCAGTGTGGGTAAATGTGATTAAAACTATTTGCTCATGTGGAGAGTAAACACCGACACAGACTGGTTGAGTCGAATGGCCTGTTTCCATGTTGTAACTTTAATGTATTTCTCTCTCACCTATCACTTCTGTGTCATTCTCTGTCCATCAGTTTGGTTGCCCTGAAAGCATAGAGAATGGGGGGGAGGAAGCTCTGCCCTCAGGAGCATGAGCCCATTATATGGAAAAAGAAACGCGTTCCTTTGCATTAACATCGGAGCCCTGGCCACACAATGGGTCAGTAGGGAGTCAGCTGACCAGGTTGGACCGTGAAGAGGGGGCGATGGAGAAGGTGAACTCAGACTGTAGGATGTTCAGAGCCTCTAGGCTTGGATTTTCCTCTTTGGGGTGGAGTTTTGGGGCGGTGGTTCTCCCAAATTCATGTGGCAGTGCTTCCACATCCACCTGTCCCTCCATTTACGGCCGTGGCTCTGACCCATTTTCCAGGATTTGGGGCTTGCTGGACATGTATGGTGGGTGGGCTATCAGCTCTATTCCCGCCATCAAGAGGAAGCCCACAAGTGTCAGCCAGGAATCTCCAGCACTAGGTTAGTAATTACCCCTTTCACATGGTTTTAAGTAAAGGAGCCCATGTGGGCTGCCTACTGCATTCCACTTTAACCTTAAAATTAGAGCTAGGCCGTTCAGAGATGATGTCAGAAAGCACATCCTCACACAAAGGGTAGTGGAAATCTGGAACTCTCTCCCCCAAAAAGCTATTGAGGCTGGGGGTCAATTGCAAACTTTGAAACTGAGATTGATAACTTTTTATTTGGCAAGGGTATTAAAGGTTCTGGAACCAAGTTGGGTAGATAGAGTTAAGATACAGATCAGCCATGATCTAATTGAATGGAGGAACAGGCTCAAGGGGCTGAATGATCTACTCCTGATCCTATGTTGCTTCCTATATTCTACTGTTCACTTCTAATGATACAAATCATCACACTGTCAGATCGTAAACTCAGGCTGCAATTAATAGTCAGATGTAGTTAAAATTAAGATAATTAAAGGAAACAGGAACAGAGCAAAAACTAGCAGTACAATATATGACTTATATGATGCATAAATTGTTCTGAAAATAATAGAGCCCAAAATCTTAGACTTCTTTCCAGTGTCTTATAGTTGAGTCTCTGATAAACTGTTACATGCCATATCTCTATTCAGCTCCTCTTGGCTACACTGCTGGATGTAGCCAGTACAAAACAGGTAACTGTAGGGAAACACTGCAGATCTGCTGCTATGTTCTGGGATGTCCAGACAGTCTATGACAAACAGAATCAAAGAGATCCTTTCTCAATAGTCAGCCAATCATGATATTATCAATTCTACCACTGGAATAGTCAAGATATGCATAGCAGTCTTTCAGCTGTCTGATGTGTTGTTTGTTCATTACACCTGACATAATCACATACCTTAATATTTCAAAGATATGAGGTAATTTTTATTTAAATGGAACTAAATTATAAATACAGGCGATTATGTCATTCCGAGAAACTAACTAGACCAGATGGCCATCATGGAAATATTGATATCTCCAGACAGTTTTGCATATTGTTTTTCACCTCACAAATGACCCTTTAAATGACAAGGGTCTTTTTAAAAGAAAAACATATTTTTTTTCTCTTCAGGCATGATGGAGTTTCTGCTTCCATCACTTGGTTGATAGATGAAAGCAGTCTCGTTAATGGAATGGATGTTTGGGTAGAACATTCAGCTTGGGGTCGAGCAGTGTGCCAAGGTTACTGCCCTTCCTCAGTGGGTAGCACTCTCGCTTCTGAGTCAGAAGGTTCAGGGATCAAATCCCCCTCCAGAGACTTTATCACAAAATGCAGACTGACACCCCAGTGCAGTACTGAGGGAGTGCTGCACTGTCGGAGGTGCTGCCTTTTGAATGAGACATTAAACCGAGGCCCTGTCTGCCTTTTCAGGTGAATGTAAAAGATCCCATGGCACTAGTTCGAAGGAGTTCACCCTGGTGTGCTCAACCCTCAGCCAATATCACAAAAACAGATTATCTGGTCATTATCACTTTGTGTTTGTGGGACCTTGCTGTGCGCAAATTAGCTGCCATGTTTCCTACATTACAACAGTGACTACACTTCAAAAAGTACTTCATTGGCTGTAAAGCACTTTGGGATGTCCAGAGGTCATGAAAGGCGCTATATAAATGCAAGTCTTTCTTTCATTTTCTTTGCTCTGCCTCAGGCAGCAGCTGAAGAGGTTAATGGGAGACAACCATACACCAGCAAGATACTCAAGATTAAGATTCAAAGCTAAAAGAAATTCTTCGAAAACATAATTGCCTCAACAACACCTTGTAAATAAATTGCACAAATTACGCTGCTAATGAATGACAAATTCAGGACAATTCTTCAAAGTCTTTAACATTAATAACAATTAAAGAAAGATCCAGTTTCATATAATATGGGGCCTCGTATTTTTTTACACCTTAATCAGGAAGCAGAGTCACACACTCTCATAACGTGCAATGTGGCTTCAGTACGAATACTAGCAGGACCAAATTACCTGACCACCAGTTTCATCCTGTTTGAATCCTTTCTTTCCATATAGCTACAGTGGTAATTATGTAGTTATGGGTATTTGTGCATTGCCGTACAATGGAAGAAGCACGCATATACCAGGTTACAGTTAGACCCTGTAATAAGCATCAAACCTCTTTAACACGTAACCTCCTCCTTCTTTAGTGACAATGTGTTGCATAAGATTCTGGGAACATTCTAATCGGTGTATAATATCTGGACTACTGTATATGAATTTGCTTCCAAAAACTTTAGTGAAATTTTTTTTTAAGTCAAATGCTTTGAATTCTCTCTGTCAAAACCATCCTTCTCCATCTTTATTTCTTTGGTGCAACAGTGGTCACTGCCAATGTTCCCTCTAATTTTTTTTGTGCGCGGTCCCTGCGCGGCCCCTGCGCGGCCCATTCAAATTTAGCGTTTGCGTGGTTTTTACAACGCAAAAGCCGGCGGGCAGCCTGCGCGGAACTTCACAGACACTGGGCATCCGCGTGACCGCGCAGCTTCGAGGAAACATTGATCGCTGCTCCTCTGAGCTTTCTTCTCTTGTTCCTTCCAAGGTGCTAAAGTGTCACCCGACGCACTCTCCCTCGTTCCTGTCTGAAAATTAAGACTCGTCACCTATCTCCTACTCTTTTTCCCTCGGAACCCAAACTGACTATTCCACCAGTGGGAGGCATCACGACTGAGGCCGATCCTGTGATCAACCAACATCCAGCCCCACGCTGTTCCCAGCAATGATTATTGGGGAGCAGTCAGGGGCAGGAGCACTGGCTGATCTTCCCATGTAATCATTCACCTTCATATTCACTCTATATCGGCCTGAGCCCAAGTGCTTTTGGGAGGGGAGGGGAAGTGAAAATTAGACGGAGAGAGAATCTATCAAAAAAAAGATGGCTAAGAAACCCTGCATCAATGGTGTAAGAAGCAAAGCAACACAACTAATCAACATAGGCATTAGTGACTGACTGACAGAAAGAGAAGAACTTTCAGTTATGTAGAGTTTTTCACAACCTCAGGATGTCCCTAAGTGCTTTACAGTCAATGAAGTACTTTTAAAGTGTAGCCAGTGCTGTAATCTAGGGAACACAGCAGCCAATGTGCACAGAGCAAGATCTCACAAACAGCCAGACC
This sequence comes from Somniosus microcephalus, assembly GCF_052327205.1. NCBI lineage: Eukaryota > Metazoa > Chordata > Chondrichthyes > Squaliformes > Somniosidae > Somniosus > Somniosus microcephalus. The sequence goes on from NC_140994.1 coordinate 129,420,778, forward strand.
AGATCACTTGTTTCGTGATAGTTGAGGAATAAATATTGGCCAGGACACTGGGGAGAACGTCCCTGCTCTTCTTCAGAATAATGCCAAGGGATCTTTTATGTCCACCTGAGAGGGCAGACGGGGCAGACATTACAAAGATTTCAAATTAAATTTTAAAAGTTCCCAGAGGGGCTAATGAACTCCTTTGTTTTGCACTCATTGGAGTTAGACTGCAGCCAACAAAGTCAGAAGGTTATGAGACTATCTCTTTGAGGTGGGTACCTCACATGCTTGAAAAATCAGACAATTTAAAATGGCAGCCATGTGGGAATGAAATGTGTATTTGACCCTTTAGCTGCCCAGTCCACCCGGCATCCTCCGGGCAAGTGGAGTTAAAATTTTGTCTCGTGTCTTGTCTTCGCCAACACTCCTCCCTCAACCAATACAAGGGGAAATAGATTAAATGGTCATTCAATCATTTGCTATTTGTGGGATCTTGTTGTGCACCAATTGCCTACCAAGCAATAGCGACTCCACTTCAAAAGTACTTCATTGGCTATGAAGCTCTTTGGGACATCCTGAGGTCGTGAAAGGAGGTATATAAATGCAAGCTTGTAGTGTATGTAACTGTTCTACCTTTAAGAGAACTATTGTATGTAACCGTCCACCTTTAAGAGAACTATTTTAGGTGTGGCACTACTTTATCCTGGCTGCTGTATACTGTAATACCGACGGTGACCACACCGGTATATAAGTGCTGTGGCAGAATTTATTGGGCAGATTCGCCCTGACCTTCGAATAGTAAAGTCCTGTTTAAGTTACTCTTGTAGTCTGTGTATTACTTCGCTATACAACCCACAGACTTTACAGTGGCGACGAGTTCGATCTTACCCTGCGGCAACAATACTTCTGAAGAAGTAAACGAGCGTCGAGAAGAGGCACCCGCCCTCGTCGTTTTGCTGAGAGAAAACTCGAGTCTGCAGACCAAGAAAGGAGGAAGATTTCAAACACGAAGTCTTCCATCAGCAACAGGCACGGATTGTCCCTTCTGCCACGGTGGTGAGTGAGCCGATCAACACGAGAAGCAAGTCGGCCACGGTGACTGTGAGTAAAGGGAAAATAGAAACAAATAAACGGAGGATAAGGGCGGTGCACTCGACCACGGTCGAGGGGGAAAGGAGCCGGACAGAAGTCGGGCCCAGAGGCGCTGAGACTGGGGCAGCGTGGAGCAGAAGCCGCGGTACAAGCGGGCTGGGGAGCGTCGTGAGACGGCTAGACCGCGACGGCGAAAAAGGCCGGACAACTACCGCGACCACGAGGCGCTGCGACCAGGATCGTAAGGCGCGGGAAGATATAAAAATAAATAAACCGCGGAGAACGCAGCCGCAGCCGGGGAGGAAGCACCGGACTGCGAGAGGCTGGGAGGAGCGATTGGGGTGAAAAAGGCCAGACAGTGACCGAGGCCACGAAGCGCTGCGACCGGGATCGTAAGGCGCGGGAAGAGATAAAATAAATAAATCGCGGAGAACTCAGCCGCAGCCGGGGAGGGAAGCACCGGACTGCGAGAGGGCTGGGAGGCACGATTGAGAGCCGCGCGAGCGGGAGAGACAGAGCCCGAGCGAGAGCCGCGCGAACGGGAGAGACAGAGCCCGAAAGAGAGCGAGCGAGAGCCGCGCGAGCGGGAGAGATAGAGCCCGAGCGAGAGCCGTGCGAACGGGAGAGACAGAGCCCGAGAGAGAGCGAGCGAGAGCCGCGCGAGCGGGAGAGACAGAGCCCGAGGAAGACTGAGCGAGATCCAGCCCAGCGGCTGAAACTGTTCGCCGTCAACGGGTTGTACCCAGCACCGGAGAGACAGAGCCCGAGTGAGGGAGACTGAGCGAGATCCAGCCAGCGGCTGAGACCGTTCGCCATCAACGGGTTGTACCAGAGCCAGTTGCCCGGCCGAGAGAAGGGAACGCGCTGAAGCCGAAGAGCAGGCTGCGAACCCTGAAAGCCAGTGGCCGTCACCCGAGGGAAAAGCTTACCCCTCCCGCCAGGGGAAGAAAAGCGGGAACCACCATCTTGAAAGTGGGCGGGGAAAGAAGATAAGCGCGGGAAACCGCGGGAAGCCGCCAGTAGGCGGAGAAAAAGACAGAAGCGGGAACCGCCATTTTGAAAGGGGCGGGGAAAGAAGATAAGCGCGGGGAAACCGCCATCTTGGAAAAAAAAATTAAAAAAAAAGAGTTAAAGAAATATTTCGTTGTTGTTTATCAGGGAGGTGAAGATGCCTAAGCGTGGTAACATCAACGATTTCGATTCCGAGGTAGAAGATTGGGCCACGTATGTAGAACGCATTGAGATATATTGTGAGGCCAATAAAATAGTTGATAAAGCTATAACCTTGCTAAACTCGATGGGGGCGAAGACATACGGGCTATTGAAGCATCTTCTAGCACCAGTTAAACCGGCGGATCAAACCTTCGATAATATTGTTGCTGTTCTGAAGGATCACTTGAACCCCACACCGCTGATGTTGGCGGAACGATTCAAATTTTATGCGAGAACGCAACGGAAAGAGGAAAGCAACGCGGAATACTTGGTCGAACTGCGTAGGCTAGCGAAATACTGCCAGTTTGGAGGAAATCTGACAGAGGCATTGCGAGACAAGTTCGTGTGCGGGTTGTCGAAGGAAGGAACGCAAAAGCGACTGCTCGAAGAGAACGACCTTACACTGGATAGGGCTGTCCTTATTGCAGCATCACACGAAGCCGCAGCGAAAGGAACTGCGGAAATGCAGCTGAAGGCAGCGGTCCTCAGTGTGGATCAAATTACTTCGGGTGCAACGAAATGTTATCGTTGTGGGAAGACAACACACGACCAGAACCAATGCTGGTTTAAAAACCAGGACTGTAGGAAATGTGGCAAACTGGGTCACATAGCCAAAGTATGCCGGTCAGGGAAGAAGACCAACAACCAAAAAAAAAAGCCATCACAGGAAAAGTACAACAAAGTACACAAGGTGGTTGAGAAGAGTTCAGATGAACAGAATTCGGATTCAGACCCAAGCGGCCAGGAACTGGGTAGTCTGAGAATTCATGATGTGAGTAAGGAAGCTGACCTACAAACTATCTGGGTCATGCTAAAAATAGCCGGAGTCCAAGTGAGAATGGAATTGGACACTGGATCAGCCCTATAAGTCATAAATCGAAGGGATTACAACCGGCTATTCTCACATATACCCTTGAGAGATACCAAGTTCATATTGCAGACATACACGGGGCATAAAGTATACCCCATGGGAAAGATAAGAGTCAAGGTGAGAGACAGGGGCAAAGAACACCCAGGAATGGACTTATACGTACTACCTGAGGGAGGACCACCACTTCTAGGACGGGAGTGGATCAAGAAAATAGACATGGAATGGCACTACCTCAAAGCAATAACGAGTGAGGACTCGGGGCAGACAATCAGCTCAGACTCTGAAACGGATGACGATAAGACCAGCCCAAGCATGAAAGACAAGTCTAAAATGAACTTGCTGACTAAGGTTGGTAGAACGAATGTGGGCATAAAGGCTTATGCTCCAGAGGAGAACAAAGTTTCAGAACAGAATTCCTCTGAACAACAACAACATAGCTTGACAGAGAATTCTGAGTCTGTTCAAGCTACAGACATATATATTACTGAGGAACATCGAGCTCGAACGCAAACTTATTTCAGATTACGACAGCAATTAGAACAATTGAATTGCCGTCTCGAGCAAGAGATGAAAGCAATGAAAAAGTTCTATGATACCGAATGGGAGAATCTGGAAAGACAACAGAAGCAGCTGGGGAAGAAAAGGGAGCAGGAGCACACAAACCGTCTGCACGAGGAGGCCAAACGAATCAAAGCTGATTCGGCTTCTGAAGGGGCGTGCTCCAATCCGGTGGAACAAGATGGGCCGCAACTGAAGGCGCTGGTTAGCAGGTTGCAGGCAGAAAAAGCTGAGTTGGTCGACATGACTTCCGAGCTCCTACTGAAGTTGGGTGCAGCATCACCGGACGATTCATTTGTGGAAATTCGAATGATGGGGGCTGCGGATGATGGCGAAGTAGAAGCAGCAAAGGAGCCCCAGGACAAGGTTCTAAACAGCCCTGCAGCTAATGGAAAAGGGATGAGGACAGAAGAGTTAACAGTCAGCCAACTCCTCCAGGGCAAGGTTATAAACAGCCCTGTAGTTAATGGAAAAGGGATGATGGCAGAAGAGTTAACAGTCAGCCAACTCATTCATATGCTGAGGGATAAAACTCTAAAATGGGAAAAACTTAAATACGAGCCTCAATCTTCAAAGGGAAGGGAGCTCTCAAAAGTCATTGGAAGAGCTGAGGTGGCAACCCAGACTGAGAAGTCTGCAGCAGAACAGCCCTTGGATGCCAAAAGTACGCTGACGCATGGCAATGTAGAACAACAGAATACTGAAACAGCTACTTCAGTAGAGGGATTGAATAGTCCGATCAATCAATCTCCGAATGAAGTTGAAGTATTGAAATCACAAATGAAGTCATTAGTAAAAGACTTGCAGGAAGCCCAGAAAAAGCGGGATGAATCTGAACGCATGATGAAGTCTCTTCAGGACAGATGTCGGGATTTGGAACAAAAGTCGGCTAACGTCCAGCTGGGTAAGGAGGAAATAGGAGACCCTCTCGCTGGCCTAGCTCAGGACGACACCGAATATTACCATGATCTGTTGAGTGACACTGAATATTACGAGGACCTGGTCTGCCCAGCTTGTGCCGAGAACTCCCAAAGTGCCGAAATCAGGATGAATCACTTAAAGTCTAAGGAACATAGGGAGATGGTGGCGTTACAGCTGACAGCTGACAATGGAGCCCCGAGAGTCTCCAAGAAGCAAAAAAGGAAAAGACGAAGCAGAAGATGATAACCATCTGAACCATTATTACCTCTACCCGATCACACACGTGGTCCCCCGAACGGAGCCAAATCAGTTGGAAAGTAGGAAAATTTCCCAAGGCAATCCAACTGTTTTTTGTTTGTTTTAAAAAGTCAGCAATGCTGGTTCAGAAGTGATGGAAGTAAAGCTGTTAAGTCTAGGGAAGGACTATGGGATGAGTCCCTCTAGCAAGGTGACCCGACTACACCACGGAGGCGTGGTCCGGACCGAGTCAAGAAGATCAGAGACTGAATCTGTGAACTGTTTCCCACAGAGACTGAATCTGTGAACTGTTTCCGCAGAGACTACCTCTGTGAACTGTTGTAACATGAAGTTGGATATGTTATGATGTTATGTTAATGGGGAATAAGTATGTTGTAAGCTAAAAAGGGAGGATTGTAGTGTATGTAACTGTTCTACCTTTAAGAGAACTATTGTATGTAACCGTCCACCTTTAAGAGAACTATTTTAGGTGTGGCACTACTTTATCCTGGCTGCTGTATACTGTAATACCGACGGTGACCACACCGGTATATAAGTGCTGTGGCAGAATTTATTGGGCAGATTCGCCCTGACCTTCGAATAGTAAAGTCCTGTTTAAGTTACTCTTGTAGTCTGTGTATTACTTCGCTATACAACCCACAGACTTTACAAAGCTCTTTCTCCTTTCTTTCCTTTTATGAAGGGATTGATCCTTGCTGGAGTACAATCTCAGCCCTGCAGGGCCCCTCCTGTACCTTGTCCGAATGATCATTCTTCAAGTGTACACCTTGATAATGAGTGTCATCAAGCCCTGGGTGAGCTCAATGAAATAAGCATAGACCTTCTGATCGGTTGGTCTAGGAATACCCTATCATTGGGCAAGCTCGCTTATTGGATATTCTTAAGTACAGAAGAATAGGAGTAAAGACAGAATACAAGTTTTTACAGGTATATTAAGAGAAAGTGATGGCTAAGGGTATTGAGGGCCTTTATTACTTTATATCGGTCATCACAGTAGATGAAGAGGTTTAAGTACCAGAGATACGAGGAAAACTAAAAATAAATCAAGGGTGGAACTTACCAGATATAAGTAACAAAAATTGGTGATGAAGAAATTAATAAGACTGAAGATTGACAAATCTCCAGGATCTGATGGTTTCCACCCCAGGCTATTAAAAGAAGTAGGTGAGGAAATTGTAGATGCTCCAGTCATGATCTTCCAAAAATCACTCAATTCAGGAATTGTCCCCTTGGATTGGAAAATTGCCAATGTCACTCCATTATTTAAGAAGGGTAGGAGAGATAAACCAGGAAATTATCAGCCTATTAGTCTAACATCTGTTGTGGGAAATTTACTAGAATCTGTTATTAGGGACAGAGTGACTGAGCACTTGGACGATTATGAACTGATCAGAGAGCCAACATGGGTTTATAAAGGGTAAGTCATGTCTAACAAACATAGTTGAATGTTTTGAGGAGGTAACTAAAACGATAGCTAAGGGAGTATCTATTGATGTTATTTATATGGACTTCCAGAAGATATTCGATAAGGTGCCACACAACTGTTAGCAAAAATGAGAGTGCACGGAATTGGAGGCAACCTATTGAAATGGGTAGGAAATTGTTAGGAGGTAGGAGACAGAGAGTAGGGATAATGGGTATGTACTTCAATTGGCAGGTTGTGACTAGCTGAAGGAATAGAGAGCCGTATGTCTAAATTTTCTGATGGCACTAAGGGCACGAAATTCAAATATGCCCCGTTTGGGGGCAGTAACCGAGTTAAGGCTGGACATTTAGCACCTGGTGTGGAAGTACCACCCTGGCTGCTAAATTCGGCTTACCGCACAGCCCAGGAAGTGGAGCGCAATCTCGGGCGATCCACTTCCTAGTGGGGCGGTAACCGAGGCAATGTCAGGGTGCGATCGGCAGCGCTGCACGGAGGCGCCACTGAGCGCTGCCATGTTTCAATGCTCCTCCCCTTCAGTTAAAGGGGAGGGCTGCTGTGCACTCTGCAGGGCCTCCGATGGTCCCAACTAGGCCACCAGGGCAGCGTGGTGTCACGGCCGCAGCCCGTCGCAGAGACGTGGTGCCAGGCTGTGCGATGTCGGGCAGGACCACGTCATGGCACACCACAGAGGGCCGACCAGAGGTCAGCCAAAAAAAAATAGCGTCGCGGGTCGCGGCCGCCCCTCCCCTTTAAATCCTGCCCCACGAGCAGAGGTCGGCCCGGTTCGTGACCCACAAGCTGGTGCTGACTGTTGTGTATGTACCTTTAAGAGAATAACTGGTCTCAGACTGCAGTACCGGAAGTGACCACCCCTGTATAAAAGGCGCTAGAGAGCCTCTGTTTGTTAGTTTTCACGATTGACTTCCACCAGTAAAGACTTGTTTGTTTTCACTCCTGCTGGTCCGTGTCTCAATCATTCACGGACTTAACACTGGCGACGAGTAAGAAACAAACTTGCCTGCAACTCGGCAGCACCTCAGACGACGTTGTTGAAGGTCGGAGGCAGAAGAAAAAAAAAAAATTGAGTCCAAAGAAACTCGAGAAACGGGCGTCGACCGTCAATCATCGGTTTGAAAACTTGCAGGAGAGACTGTCAAGAGCCAGGTTTGGTTCACCAGTCTGTGGTTTCCCAGCTAATCGGGCTGGTGGCAGGTAGTGCTCTGATCCTTCCTGGGCTGCGGCGGGCTGAAGCTCGATCGGGTGGCTTTTCAACGGGGCCGGGCAGCGAGTCGGGAGGCAAAGAGAGAGAGAGAGGGTGGAGCACACAGGGCGGGGCCGGTGCTTCGAAGCCGGGCAGCGTTCGGACCTAAGAAGAGGGAGGGAAGTGTCCCAGAGGGTCCGCTCCACGACGGGAAAATAATAAAAGAAAAAGAATCAATATTTAACGCGCAAGAAACCGTGGAAAGCAGCGCTAACAACAGCGGGGAAGAAGGCAAAGCGCGGGAGGCGCCATTTTGTTAAATTGGGGAAGAAGGCAAAGCGCGGGCGGCGCCATTTTAGATTTGCAAGATGCCGAAGACTGGCTGTATCACTGCTTTTGATAATACATTAGAGGACTGGACCACGTATATGGAAAGAGTCGAGGTATATTTCGAGGCAAATGAAATAGCGGAGGGGAAAAAGGCATCGATATTGCTAAACTTAATGGGCACTAGAACGTACGGCCTGTTGCGGGACCTAATTACTCCAGCCAAACCGAAGGCGAAGAGTTTTAACGAAATTGTTGCTGTCCTACAGGAACACTTAAACCCTGCACCGCTGTTGATAGCAGAAAGATTTAAATTCCACAGGAGAACTCAGCACAAAGATGAGAGCAATGCTGAGTATCTTACGGAACTACGCAAGCTATCAAAGCACTGCCAGTTCGGAGCAGGACTGGCAGATACCCTACGGGACAAATTTGTCTGTGGACTCCTGAGTGAAGGAACACAGAAGAAGTTACTCTCAGAAAAAGAGCTGACGCTAGATAAGGCTTTCAGCGTGGCAGTATCATATGAAGCAGCAGCCAGGGGAGCTGCAGAAATTCAACAAAAACCACAGGAATACGGCACCCACGAAATGACATGGGGATTTGCAAAATGTTATCGCTGCGGCAGAACTAACCATGACCAGAAGGACTGCTGGTCCAAAGACAAAATATGCAGACAATGCGGGAAGATTGGACACATTGCACGAGTTTGCAGGTCTGGGAAGAAGACCAGCGACAACAAAAAGGCTACTAAGGAACCGTACAAGAAAGTACAAAAGATGACGGACAGTAGTTCCGAAGACCAGATGAGCGATAGTGAATCCGAGAACAGGAGACTACGCTGTCTCAAACTTCACAATGTAATTGCAAAAGAGGATCACCGAACCATTTGGGTCACCCTCACGATAGCAGGGTCCCAAGTTAAAATGGAATTGGATACAGGATCAGCGCTAACCGCCATGAATCGACGAGACTACGAGCGGCTATTTTCACACATACCCTTGAGAGAGACATCCATCGTCTTGACGACGTATACGGGGCAATAAGTATACCCCAGAGAAAAAATAAGGATGCCTGTCGAATACAATGGCAAGAAAATACGGAAATTGTATCTCTACATACTGCCAAATGGTGGACAACCGTTATTGGGACGGGAATGGATCAGGAAGATAAACTTAGATTGGCATTCCATTCATGCAATGACGGTGGACGGTAAAAAAGATGAAGACGTCACTCCTGGACGATTGTCAACAATCTTAGCTAACGCCAAAGAGGTATTTCAACAAGAACTGGGCACGCTTAAAGGCGTAACCGCCTCGATAAAAATAGAAGAGAATGCAGTTCCCAAGTTTTTCAAAGCAAGACCGGTACCATATGCAATTCGCCCAACTGTCGAGGCAGAGCTGGAGAATCTGGAGAAGGCAGGCGTGTTGTCTAAGGTCGACTGGAGCGAGTGGGTGACACCCATCGTTCCTGTCATGAAGAAAACGTTAAGCTATAAGTCCGGAGAGCCAAGGAAGATTCGCATCTGTGGGGATTTCAAGGTGACGGTGAACCCTGTCCTTCACACAGTACAATATCCTCTTCCAAGGATAGAAGACATCTTCGCCTCACTGTCTGGAGGGAAGCGTTTTACAAAAATTGACCTAGCACAAGCATATTTGCAGATGGAGGTTGAAGAGTCCTCTAGGAAGTATCTCACAATAAACACTCACAAAGGTCTTTACCAGTATCATCGATTGGTATTCGGAGTAGCATCGGCTCCGGCGATATGGCAAAGAGCAATGGAACAAGTCCTGCAAGGGATTCCGGGGACTCAGTGTTACTTGACGACATCCTTGTAACAGGTGAAGATGACAGTGAACACCTTAACAACCTAGAACAGGTGCTCACTAGACTACGGGAACATGGGCTGTGAGCCAACCGCCCCAAGTGTGAATTTTTTAAGAAACAGATATCGTATTGTGGCCACGTGATTGATGAAGAGGGGTTACATAAGTCCCCTGACAAAATTGAAGCGGTTGTTAAGGCCCCAGCGCCTGAAAATGTGTCGCAACTGAGGTCATTCCTCGGATTGGTGAATTACTATCATAAGTTTTTGCCGAATTTGTCAACAATTTTGCACCCACTGAACGCCCTGCTACGAACGGGGGTAGAATGGAAATGGAGCGATGATTGCAAGCGTGCTTTTCAGAAGAGTAAGGACTTAATCACTTCAAGGGAAGTATTGGATCACTACAACCCAGCACTGCCGATCAGACTGGTGTGTGATGCGTCTCCCTACGGCATTGGGGCGGTACTGTCACATAAGTTCCTTGATGGGTTAGAGAGGCCGATAGCTTTTGCGTCACGCTCGTTAACTTCTGCCGAGCGTAACTACGCTCAGATTGACAGAGAGGCCCTCAGCCTAGTGTGGGGGGTGAAGTAGTTCAATCACTATCTGCACAGTCAAAAATTTACTCTACTAACCGATCATCAACCTCTTGTCTCCATTTTCAACCCTCAGAAGGGCGTACCGATAATGACGGCACAGCGGCTGCAGAGATGGTCCCTTTTCCTAGGGGCACACCAATATGACATTGAGTACAAAGGAACTAAACAGCATGGAAATGCTGATGGATTGTCACGCCTACCGTTGCCGGCGGTGGAAGCAGAAGACCTTGCAGTGGGTCCAATGGAGTTATTCCACTCGACCATAGTCGAATGTCTCCCTGTGACGAATGCAAACATAGAAAAGGAAACACGGAATGACCCGACACTATCACGGGTCTATGATTTAACGATGAAGGGATGGCCAGCACATGGCGAACCACTGCTGCCAGCATTCTCGCCGAGAAGAGAACAGCTGTCAGTGTGCAGAGGAACCTTGATGTGTGGATCCAGAGTAGTAATTCCACCTAAGTTGACGGATAGAGTACTCAATGAGCTTCATGAGGGTCATCTGGGTGGGGTAAAAATGAAGAACTTAGCCAGAGCGTTTGTGTGGTGGCCGGGAATCGATAGAGAAATCGAAGAGATGACCAAGAGCTGTGCAGGATGCCAGAAGGTCCAAAACGCCCCACCACAAGCTCCTCTGCATCTATGGGAGTGGCCCTCATCTCCATGGCAACGGGTGCACATTGATTTTGCTGGTCCCTTCATGGACTCGATGTTTTTAATTGCGGTGGATGCACATTCAAAGTGGCCAGAGGTAATAAAAATGTCCTCAACCACCACGGAAAAAACTATCACAGTTTTGCGAACCATATTCGCCAGGAATGGGCTGCCTGAACAGATTTGCTCTGACAGTGGACCACAGTTTGTGTCTGAAGAGTTCCGGAGGATCTTAAAGAACAATGGCGTTAAGCATTACACATCTGCCCCATATCATCCAGCCACTAATGGATTAGCCGAGAGGTTTGTCCAAACTTTCAAGAAAGCTATCAAGGAAATGTGTAACGAAGATATACCCCTACAACACAAGGTGGACAACTTCTTGTTTGCCTACCGGAATGCGACACATGCGGTTACCAACCAAACTCCAGCCATGATGTTCTTCAATCGAAGACTACGATGCTGCTTGGATTTGGTTAAGCCAAACGTCCGAAGAGATGTGGAGAACAGGCAGTTTCAGAATATGAATGAAAGGCCGACCAGGAGTTTTAAGATAGGTCAACCAGTTTTGGCCCGGGACTACCACACTGAGAAATGGCAGCCAGGAACGATTTGTACACGACAAGGACCTCTCATGTATACCGTGGACGTTGGGGAGAGCATTGTAAGACGCCATGCTGACCAGATTCTAGAGTCACTGGAAAACGTCAACTCCACACCACGATCTGATACACCTGGTAATGAAATTGACGTTCCAATTGCAGCTACCGCAGAACCGGTAATATTGGAAGCAGATGAACCAAACAAAGACATTGATCCCGACGCAACATTGCCAGAAGAACCTGATACCCCAAAGAGGCGTTATCCAGACAGAATCAGGAAGCCTCCTCAAAGACTGAACTTATAATTGCTTAAACTTAACCAATGTATCTAGCAACAGTAATTGTGATTGTAATTCGTTATCATTTAGTTGTTAAATGAATGTTATGTACTGTTTATCTAAAAGGGGAGGAATTGTTGTGTATGTACCTTTAAGAGAATAACTGGTCTCAGACTGCAGTACCGGCAGTGACCACCCCTGTATAAAAGGCGCTAGAGAGCCTCTGTTTGTTAGTCTTCACTATTGACTTCCACCAGTAAAGACTTGTTTGTTTTCACTCCTGCTGGTCCGTGTCTCAATCATTCACGGACTTAACACTGACACCACCTGCGGCAGCCTCACAGGATGCCACCGAATTTCTGCCGCAAGGCGGTAAGGGGATGCGGCAGGGCACGGCACATGGCGATGACGTCATTAGCGGCGGCGCAGCTGACCAGGGTGCTACCGGCAGAGGTGCGCCGCTATCGGGTCGCGCCTCAGCAACACCTTGCCGAATTTCTCGGGAGGCACTTTTTTCGCCCCCCCAACCCCGGGCGATAAGCCCTTTGCTCCTTGTTAGCACCCCCTGGAGGCGCTAACGGCAGGCGCAAAGGAGCCAAATTTCTAGCCCATAGTTTGGTAGCACAGTAAATACTGTAGATGGGAGCAGAAAGTTGCAAAGTGAGTGGGCAAAACTGTGGCAGATGGAGTTCAATGTGGGGAAGTGTGAGGTCATCCGCTTTGAACCTAAGAAAGATAGATTAGAGTATTTTCTAAATGGTGAGAAGGTGTGAACTGTGGAGGAGCAGAGAGATTTAGGGGTCCGTGTACAGAAATCATTAAAAACTAGTGGGCAAGTACAATAAATAATTTGTTAAGAATGGAATGTTATCCTTTTTCTCAAAGGGACTGGAATACAATGGGATGGAAGTTATCCTGCAGTTGTATAAAGCTCTGGTTAGACTATAGCTCAGGTACTGCATTCAATTCTGGGCACCTCAGGAAGGATATATTGGCCTTGGAGGGGGTGCAGCGCAGCATGATACTGGGAGTAAAAGGGTCAAATTATGAGGACAGCTTGTATAGAAGATTATAGGTGATCTAATTGAGGTGTTTAAGATGATTAAAAGATAGGATAGAGAGAGAGATAAAATATTTCCTCTGGTAGGGGAGTCCAGATCAAGAGGGCATAACCTTAAAATTAGAGCCAGGCCATTCAAGGGTGAAGTCAGGAAGCACTTCTTCACACAAAATGAAATCTTGAATTCACTCCTCCAAAAAGCTATGGCGAACCACTGCTGCCAGCATTCTCGCCGAGAAGAGAACAGCTGTCAGTGTGCAGAGGAACCTTGATGTGTGGATCCAGAGTAGTAATTCCACCTAAGTTGACGGATAGAGTACTCAATGAGCTTCATGAGGGTCATCTGGGTGGGGTAAAAATGAAGAACTTAGCCAGAGCGTTTGTGTGGTGGCCGGGAATCGATAGAGAAATCGAAGAGATGACCAAGAGCTGTGCAGGATGCCAGAAGGTCCAAAACGCCCCACCACAAGCTCCTCTGCATCTATGGGAGTGGCCCTCATCTCCATGGCAACGGGTGCACATTGATTTTGCTGGTCCCTTCATGGACTCGATGTTTTTAATTGCGGTGGATGCACATTCAAAGTGGCCAGAGGTAATAAAAATGTCCTCAACCACCACGGAAAAAACTATCACAGTTTTGCGAACCATATTCGCCAGGAATGGGCTGCCTGAACAGATTTGCTCTGACAGTGGACCACAGTTTGTGTCTGAAGAGTTCCGGAGGATCTTAAAGAACAATGGCGTTAAGCATTACACATCTGCCCCATATCATCCAGCCACTAATGGATTAGCCGAGAGGTTTGTCCAAACTTTCAAGAAAGCTATCAAGGAAATGTGTAACGAAGATATACCCCTACAACACAAGGTGGACAACTTCTTGTTTGCCTACCGGAATGCGACACATGCGGTTACCAACCAAACTCCAGCCATGATGTTCTTCAATCGAAGACTACGATGCTGCTTGGATTTGGTTAAGCCAAACGTCCGAAGAGATGTGGAGAACAGGCAGTTTCAGAATATGAATGAAAGGCCGACCAGGAGTTTTAAGATAGGTCAACCAGTTTTGGCCCGGGACTACCACACTGAGAAATGGCAGCCAGGAACGATTTGTACACGACAAGGACCTCTCATGTATACCGTGGACGTTGGGGAGAGCATTGTAAGACGCCATGCTGACCAGATTCTAGAGTCACTGGAAAACGTCAACTCCACACCACGATCTGATACACCTGGTAATGAAATTGACGTTCCAATTGCAGCTACCGCAGAACCGGTAATATTGGAAGCAGATGAACCAAACAAAGACATTGATCCCGACGCAACATTGCCAGAAGAACCTGATACCCCAAAGAGGCGTTATCCAGACAGAATCAGGAAGCCTCCTCAAAGACTGAACTTATAATTGCTTAAACTTAACCAATGTATCTAGCAACAGTAATTGTGATTGTAATTCGTTATCATTTAGTTGTTAAATGAATGTTATGTACTGTTTATCTAAAAGGGGAGGAATTGTTGTGTATGTACCTTTAAGAGAATAACTGGTCTCAGACTGCAGTACCGGCAGTGACCACCCCTGTATAAAAGGCGCTAGAGAGCCTCTGTTTGTTAGTCTTCACTATTGACTTCCACCAGTAAAGACTTGTTTGTTTTCACTCCTGCTGGTCCGTGTCTCAATCATTCACGGACTTAACACTGACACCACCTGCGGCAGCCTCACAGGATGCCACCGAATTTCTGCCGCAAGGCGGTAAGGGGATGCGGCAGGGCACGGCACATGGCGATGACGTCATTAGCGGCGGCGCAGCTGACCAGGGTGCTACCGGCAGAGGTGCGCCGCTATCGGGTCGCGCCTCAGCAACACCTTGCCGAATTTCTCGGGAGGCACTTTTTTCGCCCCCCCAACCCCGGGCGATAAGCCCTTTGCTCCTTGTTAGCACCCCCTGGAGGCGCTAACGGCAGGCGCAAAGGAGCCAAATTTCTAGCCCATAGTTTGGTAGCACAGTAAATACTGTAGATGGGAGCAGAAAGTTGCAAAGTGAGTGGGCAAAACTGTGGCAGATGGAGTTCAATGTGGGGAAGTGTGAGGTCATCCGCTTTGAACCTAAGAAAGATAGATTAGAGTATTTTCTAAATGGTGAGAAGGTGTGAACTGTGGAGGAGCAGAGAGATTTAGGGGTCCGTGTACAGAAATCATTAAAAACTAGTGGGCAAGTACAATAAATAATTTGTTAAGAATGGAATGTTATCCTTTTTCTCAAAGGGACTGGAATACAATGGGATGGAAGTTATCCTGCAGTTGTATAAAGCTCTGGTTAGACTATAGCTCAGGTACTGCATTCAATTCTGGGCACCTCAGGAAGGATATATTGGCCTTGGAGGGGGTGCAGCGCAGCATGATACTGGGAGTAAAAGGGTCAAATTATGAGGACAGCTTGTATAGAAGATTATAGGTGATCTAATTGAGGTGTTTAAGATGATTAAAAGATAGGATAGAGAGAGAGATAAAATATTTCCTCTGGTAGGGGAGTCCAGATCAAGAGGGCATAACCTTAAAATTAGAGCCAGGCCATTCAAGGGTGAAGTCAGGAAGCACTTCTTCACACAAAATGAAATCTTGAATTCACTCCTCCAAAAAGCTATTGAGGCTAGGTCAATTGAAAAATGCAAAATTGAGAGTGATTATTTTTGCTAGGTAAGGATATTAAGAGATATGCGGAAACATAGAATTGAGCTACAGATCAGCCAGGATCCAATTGAATGGCTGAACAGGCTCGAGAGGCTGAATGGTCTACTCCTGTCCCTATGCTCCTAATAGAGCTGAAAGGGGAGCTTGGGGGCTGAAATTCGGGAGCACGAATGTTGAGGTGCGAGGAGCCCCGGATATTGGGCCTCGGACCTCATTATGCTGAAGATGGTGCTGTGGATGGAGGCAGCGCACAGTAGATGCTGCAAGTACGGGCCACAGCTGGTACATCAGCCCACAGGTAAGTAGTCAGGTCTTCAGGTTTGGGATTGTGGTGATTGGGGAAAAATTGAGGTCAAGGAGCCTGGAGGTCGGGGCCCGGGGCGGGGGGGGGGGGTTGGGTCAGGTAGATCGAGGGGCTTGTAGGTCAGGGCCGGGGGGGGAGGGGAGGGAGGGAGATCAGTGGTCAGGGCCGGGGTGGGGGGGGGGGGTGCGATCGGTGGTCAGGGACGGGGTGGGGGAGGGGAGGGAGGGAGATCAGTGGTCAGGGCCGGGGGGGGAGGGGAGGGGGGAGATCGGTGGTCAGGCCGGGGTGGGGGGGGGAGGGGGGAGGGGGGAGATCGGTGGTCAGGGGTGGGGGGGGAGGGGAGGGGGAGATCGGTGGTCAGGGCTGGGGCGAGGGGGGAGGCGAGGGAGGGAGATCGGTGGGTCAGGGCTGGGGCAAGGGGGGAGGCGAGGGAGGGAGATTGGTGGTCAGGGCCGGGGTGGGGGGGAGGAGAGGGGGGAGATCGGTGGTCAGGGCCGGGGGGGGTGAGGGGGGAGATCGGTGGTCAGGGGTGGGGGGGGTGGGGAGGGGGGAGATCGGTGGTCAGGGCTGGGGCGAGGGGGGAGGCGAGGGAGGGAGATTGGTGGTCAGGGCTGGGGGGAGCGGGGAGGGAGATCAGTGGTCAGGGCCTGGACATAGGAGGTGGGGAGATCGCGGGGCCGAGAGCGGCGGTGATGGGGGTGGTGATTGTGGTAAGTACTTCTTTTTTTTCATATAGTCTGTTACATCGTTATGTTGGGACTACATTGTACAAGTGTACTAACACTCAAATCAAGTGTAGCAGCACTACGATGCTGGGAAAGTAGTGCGCAGGCGCCGCACAAGGCACTGGGAAATATCACCCCGCACCATGCGGCAGGCAGCTATTACAACTCAAATAAAACAGTAGTTTATAATTACAAACTACCGAGTCCAGAGGCGTCTTTACAAAGCACTATGAGCGCTAGAAGACATAACATGATGGCAGCGGTATAAGTGAGTAAAACTTACGCAAATAAAAACGATATCAGATTGAAGAAAGAAATTTAAAAGTAAACTCTGCAGCGTTTTAACTGCGAATCGTCGGGCAGCTAAAATGGCGGCGTCCAATGAACTGACCGCGAATATGCTCCCCATCATGAACTGGGAAGCCGACGATATCGTGGAAGCTTTCCGGAAATTTAAGCAAAAATGCGAGGTTACATTTAAAAGTTTCCTGAAAGGCTCCTCCGATGAGGAAAAAGTCAGCTACATTCTACTGTGGGCAGGAGAAAAAGGTTTAGATCTCTATAACAGCTGGAGTTTATCCGAAGAGGATAAAACGAACCCTACAGAGATTTATGAAAAGTTCAGTAACCATCTCGGGCCTAAATCAAACCATCGCATACATAGGTATAAATTCCAAAGCTTAAGACAGGAACCTGGTGAAACGGCTGACAATTTCCTGACGAGATTAAAAAACAAAGCCAGCAAATGCAAGTTTACGAAACTAAAAGAAAGGCTGGTAGACCAACTAATATGGGGGTCAGCACATACAGAAGTGCAAAAAGAACTAATAGGAAAAGAAAAGCTCGGAATATCAGATGCCATAGATGCAGTGAGGGCTCACGAAGCCACAAAACAACAGACGAAAACGCTGAATACTCATACGGCTGACGTGCGGACAACTCCCGAACCGGATCACAGAGTAGATGCAGTGCGCGAAAAGCACAGCACACAAAAACAAGTATATGACAGCGGGAAGAATACGTGTAGAAAATGCAGAAGACAACACGACTACACAGACAGAAGAAAATGCCCAGCGCATGGAACAAGCTGCAACACGTGTGGTGAAGCAAACCACTGGCAAAAGA
Organism: Somniosus microcephalus; assembly: GCF_052327205.1. Classification (NCBI taxonomy): domain Eukaryota; kingdom Metazoa; phylum Chordata; class Chondrichthyes; order Squaliformes; family Somniosidae; genus Somniosus; species Somniosus microcephalus. The sequence continues at coordinate 129,438,499 of NC_140994.1, forward strand.
TGTGCAGAGCTAAAAGAGAGGGGCTACACACCAAAAGCAGAGGTGGACAGCAGAACCAACAAAAGAAAAACAAAATCCATACCATGGGTGAGCAAGATGACGAAGACTGCGGGTACGACAAAGCTCTGAACATTGAAACCATAAAGGTTCTCTTACGCGAAACGTCCAGAGCGGAAAGCACCCCAAAGAAAGAATGGCACACTATCATCCAGATTAAAAAGAGGATCAAAGGACAGCCCACAACTGTCAATCTAAAAGTAAAGTTGGGCACAGGAGCTCAGAGCAACATCCTTCCACTGAGGCTATACCAGAGGATCTTCCCCGAAAACTTGGGCGAAGATAGATACCCGAAAAGAGGATGTTTAAAAGCAAACAACATCACACTGACAGCGTATGGGGGGAGCGAGATCAGACAACTCGGAACAACCTATATAAAAGGAACACACAAAAGCAGAAACATCAACTGCATGTTCTATGTGACCGACTCCGAGGGACCGGCGATCCTGGGATTAAACAGCTGCGAGAAGCTGGGGTTAATCTCGGTAAACCACGAACTAACAAAAACATCACTGAAAGTCGACAGCAACACCCCACTGGAAAATCGTCCACAAATCATGGACACGAAACATTTGATGGACATGTATCCAGAGTGTTTTGATGACACTGTAGGATGCTTCGGGGAGTTCAAGTACCATATAACAATAGATCCAAAGGTAAAACCCGTCATCCACGCTCCAAGAAAGATACCCATCGAGCTAAAAGAAAAATTATACACCGAACTAAAAGAAATGGAAGAGAAAGAAATAATCGCAAAGGTCACTGAACCCACAGACTGGGTAAACTCGATTGTGGTATGGGAAAAGCCGAACGGGCGGCTCAGAATCTGTCTGGACCCCAAAGACTTAAACCAGGCAATAAAGCGGGACCACTACCCCACACCAACATTAGAAGAAATCACACCAGCACTGGCAGGAGCCAAAGTCTTCTCCAAACTGGATGACAGAAACGGCTACTGGAACGTAAAACTGGACGAAGAATCAACTAACCTGACTGTTAGATCCGTGATTCTGATGGTATGCTGTTATTCAATAGCCACACGGATGCTGGATCTTAACAATAAACAGGTATTTACTGGAGGAGGGTAGTCTCAAGACTGGGGGTACAGAGGCATGCGCAAAGCTTATATACAGGTGTGGTCACTGCCGATACTACAGTATACAGGAGCTGTAAAAGTAGTTCTGTCTTAAAGGCACATACACTACAATTCCTCCCCTTTTAGATTAGTAGTACCCCTAATATTCAAATAACAATTAACCCTTTAACATGTACATTAAACAACAACAGTCCATTTATAGATTCAGTCTTTGGGGCGGCTTCCTGACCCTTTCGGGATAGCGCCTTTCCTGAGGTTCTTGTTCTTGGTGCAGAGGCGATTCTGACCCCTTTTCATCGGGTAGTTCATCGGGTTCCACTGCTACTGGTTCTGAGGTAGATGCCACCGGTATGTCGGGTTCATCCCCAGGTACTCGAGACATGGGGTTGACGCGTTCCTGTGATGCTAAGATCTGATCGACGTGGCGTCTCACAATGTTCTCCCCGACATCCACTGTGTACATTAATGGCCCCTGCCTTGTGCATATCGTTCCGGGTTGCCATTTCTCTGTTCAATAGTCACGGGCCAAGACTGGTTGTCCTACATTGAAGCTCCTTGTCGGCTTCTCATTGATGTGCTGGAATTGTTTGTCCTCAACATTTCTTTGCACATTTGGTCTGAGCAAGTCCAGACGAGATCTCAACCTTCGGTTAAAGAACATCATGGCCGGGGTCTGGTTGGTAACTGCATGTGTCGCGTTTCGGTAGGCTAATAAGAAATTGTTCATCTTATGCAGTAGTGGAATTTCATCGTCGCACATGGCCTTTATCGCTTTCTTAAAGGTTTGTACGAACCTCTCAGCCAATTCATTTGTGGCTGGATGATACGGGGCGGATGTGTAATGCCTTACCCCATTCCTTCTCGTAAATTTTTGAAACTCTTCGGACACAAACTGTGGTCCATTATCAGAGCAAATCTGCTCTGGCAAACCGTTTCTGGCAAATATGGTCCGTAGGACTGCAATCGTTTTCTCTGTAGTGGTTGAAGACATTTTTATCACCTCAGGCCACTTTGAATGAGCATCCACTGCTATTAAGAACACTGAGTCCATGAATGGACCAGCGAAATCAATATGCACCCGTTGCCATGGAGAGGAAGGCCACTCCCAGGGGTGTAGAGGGGCATGTGGTGGTGCATTTTGGACCTTCTGGCATCCTAAGCAGCTCTTAGTTAGGTCTTCGATTTGTTGATCGATTCCCGGCCACCACACATAAGCCCGAGCAAGACTTTTCATTTTCACTCCCCCCAGATGACCTTCATGTAGCTCATTTAGCACTCTCTCCCTTAACTTGGGTGGAATCACCACTCTGGATCCACACATCACTGTCCCCTGGCATACTGTCAGCTGTTCTCTTCTGGATGAGAATGCTGGCAACAGTGAGTCGCCATGTGTTGGCCATCCCCTCACCATCAAATCATACACCCGAGACAGCGTCGGATCATTGCGGGTCTCCTTCTCTATATCCACGTTCATTACTGGCAATCGTTCAATTATTGACGAATAAGATATCTCGATAGGGTCCACTGCTGGTGCTTCCTCCACAGTAGGCAGTGGCAGGCGTGATAGCCCATCAGCGTTCCCATGCTTTTTCGTGCCTTTATATTCTATTTCATATTGATTCGGCCCTAGAAACAGGGACCATCTTTGTAACCATTGTGCAGTCATCACTGGAACGCCCTTCTTAGGATTAAAGATGGAGACAAGTGGTTGGTGGTCAGTCAGCAAGGTGAACTTCTGCCCATGCAGTTAGTGGTTGAATTTTTTCACTCCCCATACTAGGCTGAGGGCCTCCCTGTCAATCTGGGCGTAGTTGCGCTCGGCTGAGGTTAGTGACCGAGACGCAAAGGCTACTGGCCTCTCCAACCTGTCTGGGAATTTGTGCGACAGCACCGCTCCAATACCATAGGGTGATGCATCACATGCCAAGCGAATTGGTAGTGCTGGGTTGAAATGGGCCAACACCTCTTTTGATGTGATCAATTCTTTATACTTCTGGAAAGCTCGTCGACGTTCGTCATCCCACTTCCATGGTACCCCTGTTTGCAGTAGGGTGTTCAGTGGGTGTAATACCGTGGACAAATTTGGTAAGAACTTGTGGTAGTAGTTTACCAGCCCGAGGAACGACCTCAGTTGTGACACATTTTCTGGTGCTGGAGCCTTGACTACTGCCTCAATCTTTTCAGGGGACTTATGTAACCCCTCTTCATCGATGACGTGGCCACAATACGAGATCTGTTTCTGGAAAAACTCGCACTTGTGGCGATTAGCTCGTAGCCCATACTCCTTTAATCTGGTGAGCACCTTCTCCAAGTTGGCGAGGTGGTCACTGTCATTTTCGCCCGTGACCAAGATGTCGTCCAAATAACACTGGGTCCCTGGAATCCCTTGCAGGACCTGATCCATTGCCCTTTGCCATATAGCCGGAGCTGAGGCTACTCCGAACACCAGCCGGTTGTATTGATAGAGACCTTTATGAGTGTTAATGGTAAGGTATTGTTTCGAAGCTTCTTCTACCTCCATTTGCAAGTACGCCTGGGCTAGATCAATTTTGGTGAAGCGTTTACCTCCAGATAGCGAGGCGAAAATATCCTCAATTCGTGGAAGCGGATATTGTACCGTGTGAAGGACTGGGTTCACTGTCACCTTAAAATCCCCACAGATGTGGACCTTCTTTGGTTCCCCAGGCGTATTACTCAACAACCTCTTCATTACAGAAACGATGGGTGTAGCCCACTCGCTCCAGTCCACTTTGGACAGTGCTCCTGAACGTTCCAACCCTTCCAGCTGTGCTTCAACAGCTGGTCTGATCGCATAAGGCACTGGTCTGGCCTTAAGAAACTTTGGCCTTGCATTTTCCTCTATTTTAATCGTTGCTGTTATGCCTTTTAGTGTTCCTAGTCCCTCCTGGAACACTTCTTTCACGTCAGTTAGCATTTTTGACAGTCGTCCAGGTGTGACATCGTCATCCATTTTGGCCTCAACCTTCAGTGCCTGTACGGAATGCCAATCTAATTGTATCTTCCGGATCCATTCAGGTCCTAGCAGTGGTGGTCCTCCATCTGGCAATACATATATATCCATTTTAGGTATTTCCTGGCCTTTATATATCACTTTCACCCTTATTTTTCCTTTGGGGTAGACTTTTTGCCCCGTATACGTCTTCAAGACAATCTCTGTAGCTTTCAAGGGTATATGTGAAAATAGCCGCTTGTAGTCCCTTTGGTTTATGACTGTTAGGGCTGATCCTGTGTCCAATTCCATTTTCACTTGGACTCCGTCTATCTTGAGTGTAACCTAGATAGTCTGGTGATCCTCCATTTCGGTTACCTTATGTAGTTTCAGACAACCCAGCTCCTTGCTTCCGGAGTCTGTGTCACTTTTCTGTTCGTCTGAACCACTGTCCGTCACCTGGTGTACCTTTTTGTACTACTCCTGTGGAGATTTCTTACTGTTGGTTTTCTTCCCAGACCTGCAGACTCTTGCTATGTGTCCTGCTTTTCCACACTGTCTGCACACTTGGTCCTTGAACCAACAATCCTTCTGGTCATGTGTTGTTCTGCCGCAGCGATAGCACTTCCCTGTTCCATAGGACATTTCATTGGTGCCATATTCTTGCGGTCTCCATTGTATCTCTGCAGCGCCCCTTGCGGCTGCTTCGTGTGATACTGCCATACTGAAAGCCTTGTCCAGCGTAAGATCCTTTTCTGATAGAAGCCGTTTCTGGGTTCCTTCACTTTGTAGCCCACACACAAACTTGTCCCTTAACGTATCTGCTAGTCCCGCTCCAAACTGGCAGTGTTTCGATAGCTTGCGCAGTTCCGTTAGGTACTCAGCATTGCTTTCGTCTTTGTGTTGGTTCTTTTTATGGAACTTAAATCGTTCTGCTATCAGCAGCGGTGTGGGGTTTAAGTGGTCCTGTAGGATTTCTACTATGTTTTCGAAATTCTTGTTCACCGGCTTCTCTGGGGTTATTAGATTTCGCAGTAACCCATAAGTTTTTGCACCCATGGAATTTAACAAAACCAGTGCTTTACTAGCATCTGGCACTTCATTCGCCCTGCAGTACACCTCAATAAGTTCCACATATGTCGCCCAATCTTCGACTTCATTGTCGAACGTAGAGATACTGCCACTCTTAGGCATCCCTGGGTGTGATTTAACTGTCAGAAATGGCATCTCCCGCACTTTCCCTTCTTCTCCGCTGGCACAAAATGGCGTCTCCCACGCTTTCCTTCCTTCCCGCGCTCGCCCTTCTTCTCCGCTGCGGCTTCTAAAAATGGCGTCTCCCGCGCTCTTCCTTCTTCTCCGCGGCTCAATGGCGTCTCCCGCGCTTTCCCTTCTTCTCCCCGTGGACCCTGTTCAGCCCGTGAGCCCTGGCTGTGCTCTGCGCGTTCTTCTTTTTATTTTTTTTTTAAAAAAATTCTCGACGCCGCTCGGTCTTGAACCTGGCTGTTGCTTTACCCTCCCTCTCCCCGGTTTTTAAAAAAAAAAATTCTCGGCGCCGCTCGGTTTTCAACCCCCAGCTGCGCCCTGTGCACTTCACCCTCTGTCTTACCCCATCGACGCTGCTTGGCTTTCTCTCCGCCATCGGTCGGCTCCAGCCGCCGCTGCCCGGGAAGGGTCTGCGCTGGACCTGTCATCAGTCTCTTGCTGATCGTCGTGGCTGGGGAGCCAAGCCCGGCTCTCCACAGCCTCCCCTGCGATGTTCACTCTCTGCCTGATGACTGGGCGGTTGCTCGTGGTCGACGCCCGTGTTCCTGGCCTCGACTTTTTTTTTAGTTGCAGGTAGATTCGAATCGACACTCGTTGCCACTGTTAGATCCGTGATTCTGAGGGTATGCTGTTATTCAATAACCACATGGATGCTGTAACTTAACAATAAACAGGTATTTACTAGAGGAGGGTAGTCTCAAGACTGGGGGTACAGAGGCATGCGCAAAGCTTATATACAGGTGTGGTCACTACCGGTACTTCAGTATACAGGAGCTGTAAAGGTAGTTCTGTCTTAAAGGCACATACACTACACTGATGACTTTTAATACACCATTGGGGCGTTATAAATTCCTGCGGCTGCCATTCAGGTTGAAAGTCAGCCAAGACATCTTCTAACAAAAGATCGATGAAACATACAAAGGCTGTGAAGGAGCCATTGGAATCGCTGATGACATCCAAGTTTACGGAACAAATGAAAGAGACCACGATGCGCACTTGCACGAGGCCATGGAGCACACCAGAATGGCTGGCATCAAGCTGAACGCTGAGAAGTGCATCGTTAAAAGTACAAAATGCAAATTTTTTGGCATGATCTACACACCGGAGGGTGTCAAGCCTAATCCCAAAAAGGTCGAGGCGATAGCAGAGATGAAACCTCCAAACGACAAGAAGGAGCTGAGAAGCTACCTCGGCTTGGTCCAGTATATGAGCTCTTTCACCCCGAACATGTCAGACTACACAGCGAACCTAAGAGAATTACTCAAAGAAGACACCGAATACCAATGGTCAGAATCCCATGAGAGGAACTTCAAACAACTAAAGGAATTATTATGTAAAGAAACCAGCCTGTCTTATTACAATAGAAAAAAACCTGTCACCCTACAGGTAGATGCCTCTACCAGGGGGCTAGGGTCAGCCCTCGTGCAGGAAGGAAAACCAATAGCTTTCGCATCGAAGGCATTGACATCAACAGAGACAAGATATGCAAACATTGAAAGAGAGCTATTGGCAGTAGTATACGGATGCAAAAAGTTCCACACCTACTTATACGGAAGAAAATTCGAGATAGAGAGTGACCATCGTCCACTCGAACAAATTTACAAGAAAAACCTAAGCAAGGCCCCAGCAAGACTGCAAAGGTTACTGTTAAGACTCCAAAGTTACGACTTCGAATTAAAATACCGGCCAGGAAAAGAAATGGCACTGGCAGATGCATTGTCTCGATTGTCACCACACGAAAAACACGAGATGAAGAGCCTGACAGTAAAAATACACCACCTCGTAAATGTTACTCCCACAAAGCTTAGCCAAATTCAAGAGGAGACTGGTAAAGAAGAGGAGTTGCTACTACTCATGCAACAGGTAATACAGGGGTGGCCGGAGAAGATCCAGCAGGTCCAAAACCAAATCCGACAGTACTGGACAATCAAAAACGACATCTCGGTGGAGGATGGTGCTCTCCTTGCTGGCTCAAGAATCACTCGGTTGATTCCAGAGATGAGGGGGTTGACGTATGAGGAAAGGTTGAGTAGGTTGGGACTCTACTCATTGGAGTTCAGAAGAATGAGAGGCGATCTTATCGAAACATATAAGATTGTGAGGGGTCTTGATTGGGTGGATGCGGTGAGGATGTTTCCACTGATGGGTGAGACTAGAACTAGGGGGCATAATCTAAGAATAAGGGGCTGCCCTTTCAAAACTGAGATGAGGAGAAACTTCTTCACTCAGAGGGTAGTAAATCTATGGAATTTGCTACCCCAGAGAGCTGTGGAAGCTGCAACATTAAATAAATTTAAAATGGAAATAGACAGTTTCCTAGCAGATAAGGGAATTAGGGGTTACGGGGAGAGGGCAGGGAAGTGGACGTGAGTCTAGATTCAGATCAACCATGATCCTATTGAATGGCGGAGCAGGCCCGAGGGGCCGTATGGCCTACTCCTGCTCCTACTTATGTTCTTATGTTCATAATACCAAAAACGATGCAAACGGAACTTCGCCGCTTAATACACCAAGGCCATATGGGGATGGAGAAATGTAAACTAAGAGCCAGATCAGCTGTGTACTGGATAGGCATGTACAAAAGCATAGAACAAATGGTCTCCACATGCTGCATATGCCAGAAATAACGAAACACACAGCAGAAGGAGGAGATGATTCAAATGGAAGTACCCCCGAGACCATGGCACACGGTCGGAACAGATCTGTTCCTGTACAACCAGGAGTGGTACATCATAGTAGCAGACTACTACTCAAAATTTCCTTTTGTCAGAAGGATAAACGACATGAGAGCCACAACAATCACAAAAATTGCAAAAAACTTATTCGCAGAACAGGGCATCCCAGAGAAGGTCATTTGCGACAATGGGACACAATTCACCTCCAGCGAATTCAGAGCACTGGCTGGAAAATACAGATTTAAAATAATTACCTCATCCCCACATTACCCAAGGGGACACGGATTTATTGAAAGACAGATCCAAACAGTCAAAAGAGCTCTCATTTAAAGCAAGGAGATGGGAGAAGACCAAGACCTCGCCCTTTTGGCAATCAGATCGACACCTTTGAGAGCAGACTCGAAATCACCAGCAGAACTACTAAACGGTAGAAAATACAGAACAACTCTACCAGCAAAGATATATCCTCCCCAGGACCAAGAGGATGTTCGGCAGAAGCTGATGGAAACACAAGCTACGGGGAGCACACACTATAACAAGCATGCAAAACCACTACCGGAGCTGCTAAATGGGCAATCAGTGCATATACAAGATCCGTTGTTGAGAACATTGAGTCCAGCCAAGGTTATTGGAAAAGCTGATACTCCAAGATCTTACTTGGTAGAGACAGAACCTGGAAACCAATACAGGCGAAACAGGATCCATATCAGACCCTCACCTGAAGCTGTCAAACAGCGGACAACATTAACAGCAGTTATGGTACCAGACACGGAAAACAATATAATGCCAGAAACAAACACCTCAAATACAACAACTGCAAACATGCACTCTCCAGAGCCAAACATGACAGCACCGGCAACAAGAAATGAACACACCAAAACACCGCAGAAAGGAATAGTTACAGCCAAGTCCACAAGATGGAGGAGTAACATACAACCACCTGAGCGGTATCGCGAATAATTATAAAGACAATTATAATTTGCACAGAACAGTAAAACAACATGGACAAATATCTGTATATAAATTGAGCAAAGAAAGCTCACGTTCTATATTTCGTTAACGTTATTCAACTGGAAACATTGTAAAATAGAAAAATTTATGTAATTAGTTTTGTTGGGAAAGAGGGATGTTACATAGTTATGTTGGGACTACATTGTACAAGTGTACTAACACTCAAAGCAAGTGTAGCAGCACTACGATGCTGGAAAAGTAGTGCGCAGGCGCCGCACAAGCCACTTGGAAATATCACCCCGCACCATGCGGCAGGCAGCCATTACAACTCAAATAAAACAGTAGTTTATAATTACAAACTACCGAGTCCAGAGGTGTCTTTACAAAGCACTACGAGTGCTAGAAGACATAACATAGTCGATGTTTTGGGTTGGCGCTGGCTGCCTCAGATCAAACCAGTGTTGCCGCTGGAGCCTTAAGTTGATGTTAGGCTCCTTCTTCATCTTAGGCAGTCCCTTAGAACACTAAAAATGAGGGTTACTCAAGAACTAACTCTACAGATCACTACTCAGGGTTTATATACAGGTGTGGTCACTGCCGGTACTACAGTATACAGGAGCTGTAAAAAGTAGTTCTCTCCCTTAACGTATATATACATTACATACATTACAATTCCTCCTCTTTTAGATTAACAGTACCATAATACTCATTTAACAATTAACATTTTTAATATACAATGTTATATGAAATTAGTCCATTCATATATTCAGTCTCTGGGGAGGCTTCCTGATTCTTTCTGGATAATGCCTTTCCCGAGTGTCTCGCTCTTGGTGCGGAGGCAATTCTAGCACCCTGTCGTCAGTTGATTCATCAGCTTCCAATGCTATTGTTTCTGAGGTAGATGCGACCTGTACGTCGGGTTCCTCACCAGGTACGTATGGCCGAGACATGGGGTTGACTCGTTCCTGTGACTCTAAGATCTGGTCAGCATGGCGTCTCACAATGTTCTCCCCAACATCCACTGTGTACATTAGTGGCCCCTGCCGTGTGCATATCATTCCTGGTTGCCATTTCTCTGTTCGGTAGTCGCAGGCCAAGACTGGTTGCCCTACATTGAAGCTCCTTGTCGGCTTCTCATTGATGTGCTGGAATTGCTCACTCTCAACATCTCTTCGTACATTTGGTCTGAGCAAATCCAGATGAGATCTCAACCTTCGGTTAAAGAACATCATGGCCGGGGCCTTGTTGGTGACTGCATGTGTCGCATTTCTGTAGGCTAACAGGAAATTGTCCACCTTATGCTGCAGTGGAATGTCGTCATCGCACATGGCCTTTACTGCTTTTTTAAAGGTTATTACGAACCTCTCAGCCAATCCATTTGTGGCTGGATGATACGGGGTGGATGTGTAATGCCTTACCCCATTCCTTTTCATAAATCTTCGAAACTCTTCGGACACAAACTGTGGTCCGTTATCAGAGCAAATCTGCTCTGGCAAGCCGTTCCTTGCAAAAATGGTCCGTCGGACTGCAATAGTTTTCTCCGTGGTGGTGGAGGACATTTTGATCACCTCAGGCCATTTCGAGTGCGCATCCACGGCTATTAAAAACATTGAGTCCATGAATGGACCAGCAAAATCAATATGCACCCGTTGCCATGGAGATGAGGGCCACTCCCATGGGTGTAGAGGGGCATGTGGTGGTGCATTTTGGACCTTCTGGCATCCTGAGCAGCTCTTTGTCAGGTCCTCGATTTGCTGATCGATCCCCGGCCACCACTCATAAATCCTAGCAAGGCTTTTCATTTTTACCCCTCCCAGATGACCTTCGTGAAGCTCATTGAGCACTCTCTCCCTTAGCTTGGGTGGAATTACCACTCGGCATCCACACATCAAGGTCCCCTGGCATACTGACAGCTGTTCTCTTCTGGATGAGAATGCTGGCAACAGTGAGTCGCCATGTGCTGGCCATCCCTTCACCGTCAAATCATATACCCGAGACAGTGTCGGGTCATTTCGGGTCTCCTTCTCTGTACCAGCGTTAGTTACTGGCAAGCATTCAATTATAGTCGAATGAAATATTTCGACAGGATCCACTGCTGGTGCTTCCTCCGCAGTAGGCAGTGGCAGGCGTGATAGCCCATCAGCGTTTCCATGCTGTTTCGTGCCCTTATACTCGATTTCATATTGGTGCGCCCCTAGAAAAAGGGACCATCTTTGTAGCCGTTGCGCAGTCATCACCGGAACACCCTTCTTTGGATTAAAGATGGAGACAAGTGGTTGGTGGTCAGTCAGCAAGGTGAACTTCTGCCCGTGCAGATAGTGATTGAACTTTTTCACTCCCCACACTAGGCTGAGGGCCTCCCTGTCAATCTGGGCGTAGTTACGCTCGGCTGAGGTTAGTGATTGTGACGCAAAGGCTATTGGCCTCTCTGAGCCGTCCGAGAATTTGTGCGACAGCACCGCTCCAATGCCGTAGGGTGATGCATCACATGCCAACCGAATTGGTAATGCCGGGTTGTAATGGGCCAATAGCTCTTTCGATGTGATTAGTGTTTTGCTCTTCTGGAAAGCTCGTCTACATTCGTCACTCCACTTCCATGGCACCCCAGCTTGCAGTAGGGTGTTCAGTGGGTGTAGTATTTGTAGTGTATGTACCTTTAAGAGGAACTATGTTTTTGAAGCCCTTGTATACTGTAGTACCAGTAGTGACCACTCGGGTATATAAGCCTGTGTAGCGTCTTGTGTTGTTAGTTCACCTCCAGACTTTGTTCAGTAAACACTTGTTAAATCAACTCCTGCATCCCATGTCTCCATTAACACATGGATCTAACAGTGGCGACGAGTTAGAAACGAACTTACCTGCAATTCGGCAGCACCTCAAGGGGATCGATTCCTCAGACGAAGGTCGAAGCCAGAAGCAAGAAAAAAAAAAATAACTCGAAGAAACTCGAAAACGAGGGCCAGGCTTGGTCTCCAGTCTGTGGTTTCCCCAGCTAAACGGGCTGGTGGCAGGTTGTGCACTGATCCTTCCTGGGCTGCGGCGGGCTAGAGCTCGATCGGGTGGCTCTGCAATGGGGCCGGGCAGCAAGTCGGGAAGCAGAAGCAAACAGAGAGAGAGGGTGGAGCACTCAGGGCGTGGCCGGTGCTGCAAAGCAGGTCAGCGTTCAGACCGAGCAGAGGGAGGGGAAAGTCCCAGATGGTCCGCTCCACGATGGGAACGGTTCTCCAAGTAACGGAGAAACTATTGAAGCGATATATAAAAAAAATAGAAATACCGCGAAAAGCTGCAGGTCGCAACAGGAACCGTGGAGAACAGCATTGGCAGCAGCGGCAGCGGCGGGAAAGCGTGGGAGGCGCCATCTTAACTCGGCGGGGAAGAACGAAAAGCGCGGGAAGTGCCATTTTAGATTTTCAAGATGCTGAAGACTGGCAATATTACTGCTTTCGATAGTGATATAGAAGATTGGACCACATATGTGGAAAGAGTGGAGGTATATTGCAAGGCGAATGAAGTAGCGGATGATAAAAAGGCATCGGTACTTCTAAATCTGATGGGCGCAAGGCCATACGGGCTGTTACGAAACTTGATCACTCCAGCCAAACCGATGGACAAGAATTTTAAGGAGATTGTTGATACCTTACAGGAGCACTTAAACCCAACATGGCTGCTGATAGCGGAACGATTCAAATTCTTCAGGAGGAATCAGCACAAGAATGAAAGTAACGCTGATTACCTCACCGAATTACGAAAGCTGTCAAAGCACTGCCAATTCGGGGCAGGACTGGCAGATTCTCTATGAGACAAATTCATCTGCGGTCTCCTAAGCGAAGGAACACAGAAAAGACTAGTTTCTGAGAAAGATTTGACACTGGACAAGGCTTTCAGTGTGGCTGTATCATACGAAGCAGCAGCAAGAGGAGCTGCAGAGATACAGCAAAAGCCACAGGACTTCGGCACCCATGAAATGACACGGGGTTTCGAGAGATGTTATCGCTGTGGCAGATCCACCCATGACCAGAAGGACTGCTGGTTCAAGGACAAAGCATGCAGGCAATGCGGAAAGATTGGACACATTGCACGTGTATGCAGATCTGGAAAGAAATCCGCTGACAGTAGAAAGGTCAATAAGGAAAAGCACAGAAAGGTATAAATGATGACGGACAGTCGCTCCGAAGACCAGAAGAGCGATAGCGACTCCGGAAACAAGAGACTAAGCTGTCTCAAGTTACATAATGTAATTGCCAAAGAAGATTACCAGACCATTTGGGTTACCCTCACGATAGCGGGGTCCCCAGTCAAAATGGAGCTAGATACAGGATCAGCTCTGACCGTCATGAGTCGATGGGATTACGAGCGGCTATTTCCGCATATACCTTTGAAAGACACATCCATTGTCTTGAAGATATATACGGGGCAGAAAGTATACCCCAGAGGGAAAATAAGGGTGCCTGTTGTATACAACGGCAAGGAAATACAGAAGTTGTATTTATACGTTCTGCAAGATGGTGGTCCACCGTTGTTGGGACGTGAATGGATCAGAAAGATACGTTTAGACTGGCACTCCATTCAGGCACTGACGGTGACCAGTAAGAAAAAAAACGATGATGACGTCATACCTGGACGATTAAAAGAAATCTTGGCTAACGCCAAAGAAGTGTTTCAACAGGAACTAGGAACCCTGAAAGGCGCCACCGCCTCAATAAAAGTGGAAGATGTGGCAATTCCCTAGTTTTTTAAGGCAAGGCCGGTGCCATACGCAATTCGTCCAGCCGTCGAGGCAGAGCTGGAGAATTTGGAAAAAGCAGGCGTGTTATCCAAGGTAGATTGGAGCGAGTGGGCAACACCCATCGTCCTGGTCATGAAGAAAACGTTGAATAATGATAAATCTGAAGAACAGAGAAAAGTTCGCACCTGTGGGGACTTCAAGGTGACTGTAAACCCGGTTCTTCACACGGTACAGTATCCTCTTCCAAGGATAGAAGACATTTTCGCCTCACTATCCAAAGGGAAACGTTTCACCAAAATTGACTTAGCACAGGCATATCTGCAGATGGAGGTTGAGGAGGCCTCTAAAAGGTATCTCACGATAAACACACACAAAGGCCTGTACCAGTACAATCGACTGGTTTTCGGAGTGGCATCAGCTCCGGCTATCTGGCAAAGAGCTATGGAGCAAGTCCTGCAAGGGATTCCGGGGACTCAATGCTACCTAGACAACATCCTTGTAACAGGAGAAAATGACAACGAGCACCTTGCCAACTTGGAGCAGGTGCTCACGAGGCTGAAAGAACGGGGCCTGCGAGCAAATCACCCCAAATGCGAATTTTTCCAGAAACAAATACCATATTGTGGCCATGTCATTAACGAAGAAGGGTTGCATAAGTCACCTGAAAAAACTGAAGTGGTCGTAAAGTCCCCAGCGCCTGAAAATGTCTCACAATTAAGGTCGTTCCTGGGATTAGTAAATTACTATCATAAATTTTTATCAAACTTGTCGACGGTTCTGCACCCGTTTAACGCACTGCTACAAACGGGAGTAGATTGGAAATGGAGCGAAGACTGTAAACGTGCCTTCCATAAATGCAAAGGCTTGATCACGTCCAGGGAAGTGTTGGCTCATTACAACCCATCACTGCCAATCAGACTGGTGTGCGATGCATCCCCTTACGGCGTGGGAGCGGTATTATCGCATAGATTCCCTGATGGCTTGGAGCGGCCGATAGCTTTTGCGTCACGCTCATTGAACTCAGCTGAGCGTAACTATGCCCAGATCAACAGGGAGGCACTCAGCCTGGTGTGGGGGGTGAAGAAATTCAACCATTACCTACACGGGCAAAAGTTTACCTTGTTGACTGACCATCAACCCCTCGTCTCCATATTCAACCCTAAAAAGGGCGTTCCCGTTATGACAGCGCAAAGGCTACAGAGGCGGTCCCTTTTCCTAGGGGCACACCAATATGACATAGAGTACAAAGGAACAAAACAGCATGGGAATGCTGACGGGTTATCGCGCCTACCGTTGCCAACGGTGGAAGAGGCGCCTACAGTGGACCCAGTGGAGATATTCCACTCGACCATAGTGGAATGTCTACCGGTGACAAATTCTACCATTGAAAAGGAAACGCGAAATGACCCGACTCTCTCACGAGTCTACGATTTAACGGTGAAGGGATGGCCAGCACATGGCGAACCACTGTTGCCAGCATTCTCGCAAAGAAGAGAACAGCTGTCAGTGTGCTGAGGAACCTTGATGTGTGGATCCAGAGTGGTGATTCCACCCAAACTCAAGGATAAAGTGCTAAAGGAGCTTCACAAGGGGCATCTGGGTGGAGTGAAAATGAAGAACTTAGCCAGAGCGTTTGTGTGGTGGCCAGGTATCGATGGAGACATCGAAGAAATGACCAAGAGCTGTCTAGGATGCCAGAAGGTCCAAAACGCCCCACCACAAGCCCCTCTACATCCATGGGAGTGGCCCTCATCTCCATGGCAAAGGGTACATATCGACTTTGCTGGTCCATTTATGGACTCAATGTTCTTAATCGCGGTGGATGCACACTCCAAGTGGCCGGAGGTAATAAAGATGTCCTCCACCACCACGGAAAAAACCATCACAGTATTAAGGACCATATTCGCCAGGAATGGGCTGCCTGAAAAGATCTGTTCTGATAATGGACCGCAATTTGTATCCGAAGAATTCAGGAAGTTCTTAAAAAACAATGGGGTTAAGCACTACACGTCCGCCCCATACCATCCCGCCACCAATGGATTGGCTGAAAGGTTTGTCCAGACCTTCAAGACGGCCATAAAGGCCATGGGTAATGAAGACATAAATCTACAACATAAGATAGATAACTTCTTGTTTGCGTACAGGAATGCAACACGTGGTTACAAACCAAAACCCGCCATGATGTTTTTCAATAGAAGATTTGGTCAAGCCAAACGTCAGAAGGGACGTAGAGAACCAGCAATTTCAAAGCATGAATGAAAGGCCAACTAGAACCTTCCAGATAGGTCAACCAGTTTTGGCCCGGGACTACCGTACCGAGAAATGGCAGCCGGGAACTATTTGCACACGACTAGGACCGCTGATGTATACCGTGGACATTGGAGAAAGCGTAATAAGGCGCCATGCTGACCAGATCATAGAGTCATCCGAAAAAGGACAACCTACACCACAACTCTATACGCCTAGTGATGAAGCAGAGATACCCATAGTATCTACCTCCGATCCGGTGATACTGGAACCAGATGAACCCGACACTAGCATTGAAGCCGAATCGACCTAGCCAAAAGAACCTACTACACCACCGAGGCGTTATCCGGACCGAGTCAGGAAGCCTCCAGAGAGACTGAATTTGTAATTGATTAACTTCAGCAAATGTGTATATTATTGTTCTTGTAAAAATGTTATTTAATGATTACTTAAAATGTTATGTACTATTTATCTAAAAGGGGAGGAATTGTAGTGTATGTACCTTTAAGAGGAACTATGTTTTTGAAGCCCTTGTATACTGTAGTACCAGTAGTGACCACTCGGGTATATAAGCCTGTGTAGTGTCTTGTGTTGTTAGTTCACCTCCAGACTTTGTTCAGTAAACACTTGTTAAATCAACTCCTGCATTCCGTGTCTCCATTAACACATGGATCTAACAGTATTGTAGACAAATTTGGCAAGAACTTATGGTAGTAGTTTACCAGCCCGAGGAACGACCTCAGTTGTGACACATTTTCCGTGCTGGAGCCTTGACTACTGCCTCAATCTTCTCTGGGGACTAATGTAACCCCTCTTTATCGATAACGTGGCCACAATACGAGATCTGTTTTCTAAAAAACTCGCATTTGGGGCGGTTAGCTCGGAGCCCATATTCCTGCAATCTAGTGAGCACCTGCTCCAGGTTGGCAAGGTGATCACTGTCATTTTCGCCCGTGACCAGGATGTCATCCAAATAACACTGGGTCCCTGGGATCCCTTGCAGGACTTGTTCCATTGCCCTCTGCCAAATAGCCGGAGCTGATGCTACCCCGAATACCAGCCGGTTGTATTGGTAGAGACCTTTATGGGTGTTGATTGTGAGGTATTTTTTTGATGCTTCTTCTACCTCCATTTGCAGATACGCCTGGGCCAGATCAATCTTAGTGAAGTGTTTCCCTCCAGATAGCGAGGCGAAAATTTCTTCAATCCGCAGAAGTGGATATTGTACGGTGTGAAGGACCGGGTTCACTGTTACCTTAAAGTCCCCACAGATGCGAACCTTCCTTGGTTCCCCAGGCGTGCTGCTCAACAACTTTTTCATCACAGGGATGATGGGTGTAGCCCACTCGCTCCAGTCTACCTTGGACAGTACACCTGAATGTTCCAGACTCTCCAGCTCTGCTTCGACAGCTGGGCGGATCGCATAAGGTACCGGTCTGGCCTTAAAAAATTTTGGGCTTGCGTTTTCTTCAATTTTAATCATCGCTGTCATGCCTTTTAGTGTTCCAAGTCCTTGCTGGAACACTTCTTTCGCGTCAGTTAGGATCTTTGAGTCACCCAGGTGTGACGTCATCATCCTTTTTGTCAGCCACAGTCAGTGCCTGTATGGAATGCCAATCTAGCTGTATCTTCCAGATCCAGTCACGTCCTAGTAGTGGTGGTCCTCCATCTGGCAATACATATAGGTCCATTTTTGGTGTTTCCTTGCCGTTATACATAGCGTTCACCCTTATTTTTCCTTTGGGGTAGACTTTTTGCCCCGTGTACGTCTTCAAGACAATCTTTGTATCTCTCAAGGGTATATGTGAGAATAGTCGCTTATAGTCCCTTCGGTTTATGACTGTTAGGGCTGATCCTGTGTCCAATTCCATTTTCACTTGGACTCCTGCTATCTTGAGCGTGACCCAGATAGTTTGGTGATCCTCCGTTTTGATCACATTATGTAGTTTCAGACAACCCAGCTCCTTGCTTCCGGAGTTTGTATCACTCTTCTGTTCGTCTGAACTACTCTCCATCACCTTATGTACCTTCTTGTACTTCTCCTGTGGAGATTTCTTGCTGCTGGTTTTCTTTCCCGACCTGCAGACTCTTGCTATGTGTCCTACTTTTCCACACTGTCTGCACACTTTGTCTTTGAACCAGCAATCATTATGGTCGTGTGTTATTCTGTCGCAGCGATGGCACTTCACTGTTCCGTATGACATTTCATTTGTGCCATATTCTTGCGGTCTCCGTTGTATCTCTGCAGCGCCCCGTGCTGCTGCTTCGTGTGATACTGCAATGCTGAAAGCCTTGTCCAGCGTAAGATCCTTTTCTGATAGAAGCCGTTTCTGGGTTTCTTCACTTTGAAGCCCACACACAAACTTGTTCCTTAAAGTATCTGCTAGTCCCGTTCCAAACTGGCAGTGTTTCGATAGCTTGCGCAGTTCCGTTAAATACGCAGCATTACTTTCATCTTTATGCTGGTTCGTTTTGTGAAACCTAAATCTTTCTGCTATCAGCAGCGGTGTGGGGTTTAAGTGGTCCTGTAGGATTGACACTATGTTTTCAAAATCCTTTTCTACTGGCTTCTGTGGGGTTACCAGGTTTCGTAGTAAGCCATACGTTTTTGCACCCATTGAATTCAACAATACCAGCGCTTTCTTGTCATCTGGCACTTCATTCGCCTTGCAGTATACTTCTATGCGTTCGACATATGTCGTCCAATCTTCGACTTCATTGTCGAACGCTGTGATACTGCCACTCTTCGGCATTTTTGGGTGTGGTTAGACTGGCTTAAAATGGTGTCTCCCGCGCTTTCCTTTCTTCCCCGCTGCGGCTTAAAATGGCGTTCCCGCGCTGCTGCCAACGCCGCTCTCGGCGGTCCTCGTGGCAAATGGCGATGCCCTGTGGGTTTCGTGCGCTGCTGCCAACGCCGCTCTCTGCGGTCCTCGTGGCAATGGCAGCGCCTCGCGTTTTCCTGCGCGCCTCTCTCCCCCGTTGATGCTGCTCGGCCCTTGAACACCGGCTGCGCTCTGCTCTCTCTCGTCTCTCTCCCCGGTTGACGCCGCTCGGTCCTGAACACCGGCTGCACCCTGTGCGCTCTGACCGCTCTCTCTCCCCCGTTGACGCTGCTCGGCCTTTTTCTGTGCCACTCGGTCGGGCTCTAGCCCGCCGCTGTCCGGGAAGGGTCTGCGCAGTACCTGTTGCCAGCCCGTTTCACTGGACCACCGTGACTGGAAAGCCAAGCCTGGCTCTCGACAGCCTCCCCTGCGATGCTCAAATCTCTGCTGGATGACTGGGCGGTTGTCCATGGTCGACGCCCATGCTTCTGGACTCGACCTTCTTCCACTGTTCTCCAGGAGCAAATCTCTGGGAGGTGATGCAGAGTTGCAGGTAGGTTCGAATCTGCCTCGTCGCCAATGTTATGCCCGTGTATCTTAATGTTGTGTCCTTCAATAATCAGACAACAGACTGCAGGGAACGATTCAACAGGTGTTTACTGAATGAGGGTTACTCTAGAACTAACTGTACAGATCACTACTCAGGGTTTATATACAGGTCTGGTCACTGCCGGTACTACAGTATACAGGAGCTGTAAAAAGTAGTTCTCTCCCTTAAGGTATATATACATTACATACATTATAGAGGGGCGGGTGGGTGGGGTGCTTGGGTTGACATGCGGTCCTTCCGCTGTTTGCGCTTGGCTTCCGCTTGCTCCCAGCGAAGAGACTCGAGGTGTTCAGCACCTTCCCGGATGCATCTCCTCCACTTTGAGCGGTTTCGGGCCAGGGATTCCCAGGTGTCGGTGGGGATGTTGCGCTTTTTCAAGGAGCCTTTGAGGGTGTCCTTGAAGCATTTCCTCTGCCCACCTGGGGCTCTCTTGCCTTGTCAGAGCTCGAGTAGAGCGCTTGTTTTGGGAGTCTCGTATCGGGCATGCGGACGATGTGGACCGTCCATCGGAGCTGATCGAGGGTGGTCAAAGCTTCGATGCTGGGGATGTTGGCCTGAGAGAGAATACAGGCTCCTTATTTGCATATGCAATGGGTAAACCCCTGCTTCAGGCATTGGTAAAATACGCCTCTTGTTCGTCCCTATCGGTTAGAGGTGCGCGTGCCTGAAACAGGTGGTGCTACATGGCCCAATTTAACCCCCTTGGTTTTTTGGGCTAAGACTGCATGAGTTACCATCCATTCGTGCAAGGGGCGAAAGCTGAAGGCTAAGGATTATAGCTAAATTAATGGGTGGAAAAGAGGAAGTAGTTTAAAATTCAGTAATGAATTAGTTGATGTGATAGACTCATTTAAGCGTTCTAATTATAGCTTCATATTCAAATGTTGATAACAAGGTAACCAAAGAGGGATTTTTAGCTTTTGATTTGCCCAACACTAGGATTAGGAAATATGATTTACCGCAGACAACATAATTCAAAGTGAGCGGCTAATCTCCCTTTAATTATCGGATCTATTTAGAAATGGGGAGAGTTAGAGAAGATTACAGGTGTTACCCTGTTTCTCTTTGTCAGATACAGCGAGGTACTTATTAAGTTTTAGTTTATTTGGTGTAAACCTTGAGGAGGAAAGCACGCAACGTAGAAACCGGCGGATGAAACTTTACACGCAGAGGCGCACAGGCTGCAATTAATAAAACAACAGTAATCGATTGAAAGTCACTAACAAAGCGATCACCGAAAGCTTCCTCTCCACAATCCAGCCCCAGGCCAATAAATGCATGTGCTTTATTTTCTGATTCTTCTGCAAGCCTTCATAGAATCAGAGAATCTTACAGTGCAGCAGGAGGCCATTTGGCCCAACATGCCTGTGCTGGCTCTTTGAAATAGAGCTATTGAGTTAGTCCCACTCCCCCCGCAACCTCCCGCTCTTCCTCGTAGCAAATTTTTCATTTTTAAGTATATACCCACTTCCCTTTTGAAAGTTACTATTAAATTCGCTTCCACCAGCCTTTCAGGCAGCTCATTCCAGATCATAACAGCTCGCTGCGTAAAAAAATTCTCCTCATCCCTTGCTCTGTAATTTTTCAGGCACAGCAGTAAATGTTGAGAAAACAAGGCAGCTCTGCCAGCACCTGAGAGAAAAGGCCATTTTCCTTCCACCTTCAGTGGCATGGCCTCTGAATCACTTGTCCCTTTCGCTTCTCCAGCGTTTAGTTCTAACTACGAGTGCGTTTGTATTCTTTGAGGTCCACAAGAAATATAGGGGCGGGTGGGTGGGAGTGTAAGCTAAGTAGCGGGAACGTGCTCTAGATTACCATTGTCCTGGAGTCTTCAGGAATTAATGACTAACCTCCAGGACCCCGCTGCGAGTATTACAAAGTATTACGAAGTATTTACAGCACAGAAACAGGCCATTCGGCCCAGCTGGTCTGTGCCGGTATTTATGCTCCACATGAGCCTCCTCCCACCCCTACTTCATCCAACCCCATCAAAATATCCTTCTATTCCTTTCTCCCTCATGTGCTTATCTAGCTTCCCCTTAAACGCATCTATGCTATTCGCTTCAACAATTCCTTGTGATAGCGAGTTCCACATTCTAACCACTCTCTGGCTAAGAGGTTTCTCCTTAATTCCCTGTTTGATTTATTGGTGACTATCTTATGTTTATGGATTATCTTATCTTTCGATTAGGCACTTTACAGCCTTCCGGACTCAACATCGAGTTCAACAATTTCAGATAATAATCCCTGCCCCCATTTTTCATGCAGTATGATTTTGCCATTCCCATTTGCAACATTTTCACAGCATGTTCTTTTAATTCCTTCCTCCCCTCCTAAACCACCCCCCCTCCCCACCCCGGTCTCTGCACCTGCTTAATATCTGTTACGTCTCCAGCTTTTTCCAGTTCTGATGAAGGGTCCCAGACCTGAAACGATAACTCTGTTTCTCTCTCCACAGATGCTGCCTGGCCTGCTGAGTATTTCCAGCATTTTCTGTTGTTATTTCAGATTTCCAGCATCCGCGGTATTTTGCTATTGTATTATATTTCTGGCCTCTAGTTCTGGTCTTGCCTGGAAGTGGAAACATCTTCTCTACGTCTACCCTAGCAAACCCTCAGTCTTCTCTTTCCCAGAGAAAAGAGCCCCAGCCTGTTCAATCTTTCCTAATAGCTATAACCTCTCAGGTTCTGATATCACTCCAGGAAATCTTTTTTGCACCTTCTCCAGTGCCTCGGTGCCCTTTTTATAATATGGAGACCAGAACTGTACACATTACTCTAAGTGTGGTCTGTCCAAGATTCTATACAAGTTTCAAATAAATTAACTGCTTTTCAATTCTATCTCTCTAGAAATGAACCCCAGTGCTTTGTTTGCATTTTTATGGCCTTATTAACCTGTGTCTCTACTTTTAGTAACCCTGGGAAAAAAGCATAGAGGCATTCAAAATTGTGCTTTTAAAAAAAATATCTTTGAACACTTTTGTTTACTCGTAAAAATATTGGACATTGGTTGTTTGACTGACAGTGAAGAATCATCCAATCAGGTAACAAAAAAGGTGACCCAACCGTGGCTAACAAGGGAAATTAGGGATAGCATAAGATCCAAGGAGAGCACATATAAATTGGCCAGAATAAGCAGCAAACCTGAGGATTGGGAGCAGTTTAGGATTCAGCAAAGGAGGACAAAGGGATTAATTAAGAGGGGGAAAATAGAATATGAGAGTAAGCTTACAGAGAACATAAAAACTGTCTGTAAAAGCTTCTATAGATATGTGAAGAAAAAAATTGGTGAAGTCAAGCGTAGGTCCCTTGCAGTCAGAATCAGGGGAATTTATAATGGGGAACAAAGAAATGGCAGACCAATTAAATACATACTTTGGTTCTGTCTTCACAAAGGAGGACACAAATAACCTCCCAGAGATGTCGGGAAACATAGAGTCTAATGAGAGGGAGGAACTGAATGAAATCAGTATTTGTAGGGAAATGGTTTTAAGGAAATTGACAGGATTGAAGGCCGATAAATCCCCAGGGCCTGATAATCTACATCTTAGGGTACTTAAGGAAGTGGCCCTAGAAATAATAGATGCATTGCTGGTCATCTTCCAAAATTCGATAGACTCTGGAACAGTTCCCATGGATTGGATGGTAGCTAATGTAACCCCACTATTTAAAAAAGGTGGTAGAGAGAAAACGGGGAATTATAGACCGGCCTGACATCAGTAGTGGGGAAAATGCTAGAGTCCATTATAAAAGATGTAATAGCAGAGCACTTGGAAAACAGTGACAGGATCGTACAAAGTCAACTTGGATTTACAAAAGGTAAATTGTGCTTGACTAATCTACTGGAATTTTTTGAGGATGTAACTGGTAGAATAGATAAGGGAGAACCAGTGGATGTGGTGTATTTGGACTTTCAGAAGGCTTTCGATAAGGTCCCGCATAAGAGATTAGCGTGTAAAGTTAAAGCACATGGGATTGGGGGCAAGGTACTGACTTGGATAGAGAACTGGCTGGCAGACAGGAAGCAAAGAGTTGGAATAAACGGCTCTTTTTCCGAGTGGCAGGCAGTGACTAGTGGGGTGCCGCAGGGATCGGTGCTAGGACCCCAGCTATTCACAATATATATTGGGCCAGAAATTTGCGGCCAAAGGCGTGAGTGCGCTCGGGGTACTCACGCATCTGGCCGTTGGAAATGCCGGCGTTCAGCATGAACAGCGCATGCGGGGAACGCCGGCATTTCCAGACCTCGAGCGCGTGCGACTGCACAGGCAGCGCTTGCGCAGTGAACTTCGTAGATTTCATTCATGAAATCCGTGAGGGTAAGTCCTCAGAAGTTACACTTGAAAAAAGCAAGTGTAAAGTGGTTCATTGGCTGCGGAGGAAGAAACATTTTATCGTAGAGCTTCTGAAATGCAATATTTTTGTTTGGGAAAGGGAGGGAAGTTATTTTAAGAAATTTTAAGTAAGTTTTAAAGTTAAAATTTTTTTTTTTTCAAACGGTTTTCAGAACGGTAGGTAGAAGGAGCAATTGTGGCTGTGTGAATGGAATGTGAGAATGAGTTATGTATGTATGTCCACATATATTCCTTTACGTATATGTATGTATGTTTTATATTCCTTTACTAATGTGTATGAATGTATGTTTTTAATTATGATTTTCAAATAAGTTACTTTCTCTGAAAGTCATAATTAAATAATACATTCATACACATAAGTAAAGGAATATATACATAACACGCAAAGGAATATATACAGACATACATACTTTCAGAAGCTCCACGATAAGAAATATCTTCCTCCGCAGCCTCTGGAGCAACTGTACCCATACTTTTTTCATGTGTAAGTTGTAAGGACTTGACCTCACTGAAAGCAGTAATGAAAGCGGCGAATTATACTGCGCACGCGCTGCCTGTGCAGTTGCACGCGTTCTGCCTCTGAACCCCTTCGTTCAGAGGACAGGAAATGCCGGTTTTCCCCAAAAGCACTGTGCATGCTGAAAACCGGCATTTCATCCGGCCAGATGCGTAAGTACCCCGACCGTACTCGCGCAGTTGGAAGGGAATTACTGGGCCAACATTTTACATGTCAATAAAATGAAAAATTTAACAATTGCACGACTTGCCCCCTCGCATCTGCGACTGAGGGTCCAAGGAGGTGCATTGCGCAAGAGGTCATCATCATACGTATCCTCACACTGTTCCCTTTGGGGAACTGTATGAAGTGGTGGAAGGATTTATGGCCGTGATTAACGCTCATTCCGTGACCGTAACCATCTTTGAACCAGCCATTAGGGTGGTTAGTCCTATGGCGGGAGGGTTTTCCGGGCTCCCACAACCCATCTGAGGGGGGGGGGGGCCACCAACACCCACGGACGCAAGTATCCCGCTGGATGTCCACCCAGAATTTAAAGTTGGAACTCCGACTCCACTTGCCGGGACTGTCTGGAGTGGGGTTCAAAACCCTACTCCTTCCGGCCCAGCGGCGGGGATGCTTACTGCTACGCAAAAGGCCCACTCCGCACAAAAGGTGACACCCATACGTTTCCTGCGCCTTTTCCCTCCCCGTGACTGGAGCCCTATGCTGCCATTTCACGTTGCTAATCGGATTGGGCCTTTGTCATAGCGGTAGGATCCCCGCCGCTGGGCCAGATCAGGGTAGGGTTTCGAACCCCGCTCCAGACAGTCCCGGCAAGTGGAGTCGGAGCTCCGGCTCTAAATTCTGGGTTGACATCCAGTGGGATATTTGCGTCCGTGGGTGTGGGTGGCCCCCCCTCCTTGTATAGCTTGTGGGAGCCCGTAAAACCCTCCCGCCATAGGACTAACCGCCCTAATGGCTGGTTCAAAGATCGTTACGGTCACGGAATGAGCCTTAATCACGGCCATAAATCCTTCCACCACTTCATACAGTTCCCCAAAGGGAACAGTGTGAAGACACGTATGACGACGACATTGCTAAATAAATAAATGGAATTAAAAAAATTCTTTTAGGGCTTTTAAAAGTCTTTAAATTGCTTTAATTCTCTTTAAAACTACTTCAGATTACTCAAAATAATGTAAACATTTTAAAAAGTTTATAAAAGTTACCAAAATCTTCAAAAAACTTCCAAAAACCTATTTAAACTGCTGCTTTGCATGTAAAAATCCTTAGCAGCTTGACAGAAACATTGGGGGCGTGTCCAGTGAAACTGAGACCTCAAGGGGCGTGTCTCACTTACACTGCACGCTCCTGGCTTCGCGCTGGCTGCACTCCTGGGCGGCGTGACGTCATACGCTGCCCGGGATTCTTCTTTTTCATTCACCAAGTCCAGGCGTCCCTGGAGCTGATCGTCAGTAGCGCGGGGTAAGTGTAAATACGGGGCTTGCACGCGCTGCAAGCCCCGTTCTGGAATTTCTGGGCCATTAATGATCTAGACGAGGGAACTAGATGTAATATCTCCAAGTTTGCAGATGACACAAAGCTGGGTGGGCCTGTGTGCTGTGAGGAGGATGCCGCAAAACTCCAGTATGATTTGGACAGGTTGGGTGATTGGGCAGATGTATGGCAGATGCAGTATAATGTGGATAAATGCGAGGTTATCCACTTTGGTGGCAAAAACAGGAAGGCAGATTATTATCTGAACGGCAATAGATTGGGAGAAGGGGAAGTGCAACGAGACCTGGGTGTCCTTGTGCACCAGTCGCTGAAGGTAAGCATGCAGGTGCATCAGGCGGTTAAGAAGGCAAATGGTATGTTGGCCTTCGTAGCGAAAGGATTCGAGTACAGGAACAAGGATGTCTTGCTGCAGTTGTACAGGGCCTTGGTGAGACCACACCTTGATTATTGTGTGCAGTTTTGGTCGCCTTATCTGAGGAAGGATGTTCTTGCCATGGAGGGAGTGCAGCGAAGATTCACCAGACTGATACCTGGGATGGCAGGAATGACATATGAGGAGAGATTGGGTCGATTGGGCTTATACTCGCTGGAGTTTAGAAGAATGAGAGGGGATCTCATTGAAACTGATAAAATTCTAACAGGACTAGACAGACTAGATTCAGGAAGGATGTTCCCGATGGTGGGGGAGTCCAGAACCAGGGGTCACAGTCTAAAGATAAGGGGTAGGCCATTAAAGACAGAGATGAGGAGGAATTTCTTCACTCAGAGAGTGGTGAACCTGTGGAATTCTCTACCAGAGAAGGCAGTTGAGGCCAATTCATTAAATATATTCAAGAAGGAGTTAGAAATATTTCTTAAGGCTAAAGGGATCAAGGGATATGGGGAGAAGGCAGGGACAGGGTATTGAATTTGGATGATCAGCCATGATCTCATTGAATGGCAGAGCAGGCTCGAGGGGCCGAATGGCCTATTCCTGCTCCTATCTTCTATGTTTCTATGTTTCATTCACTTTCCCACTGGCCGTGCGAAAGCGCGGCACCGCCAGTTTGGACATGTCCGGCGAGCGGTTGCGGGGGTGTGGGGTGTGGTGGGGGGGTCGGGCGTGTGGGGGGGGTGGGTGTTGAGGGGTGGAGGGGCAGTTGAAGGCAGGAGGTCGTGTGATGAATCCTCCAGGAATATGTCCAGCCAGAGTTGGCCACCCTAACTGGTGCCTGCTGTCTAACACGCACAGTGAACTAGGTGTTATTGTCTGGGCGAAGCCACTTTATTGTGTCATGTCCACCTGGCATTTTGGTAAACACAAAGCAACTGCACGCAAATGTGTTGTACAATGACCACCACCCCTTTCTACTCCTCTTCGCCAAGGTTTCGGTGGAAGGATGCCAATGCCGTGCTTCTGGTCATGGACGTGCCCGTCACTGTGTAACAGACGGGATATCGTTCACCATTTTGTAACAATATTTTGAGAGGCATACGGCGGAGTGTGTGTTCAAAGTAATAAAAGAAAGAATTGCATTTAAATCTGTTGTTGGTTATGTTAGCTGAGGGATAAATATGAGCCAGGACACATAAGAACAAAGAACATAAGAACATAAGAAATAGGAGCAGAAATAGGCCACTCGGCCCCTCGAGTCTGCTCCGCCATTCAATAAGATCATGGCTGATCTTGGGCTCAAAGCCACTTCCCTGCCTGTTCCCCGGAAACCTTCACTCCTTTATCCAGGGAGAACTCTCATGCTCTTCTTTTAAATAGCGCAGTGGGGTCTTTTACATCCACCTAAGAGAGCAGACAGGGGTCTCGGTTTAACATCTCATCCGTAAGAGAGCACCTCTGACACTGCAGCACTCCCTCAGCACTGCACTGAGGGAGTGCTGCACAGTACTCCGCCTGCTTCACGATGACATGCAAGCCGTGGTCCTGATCAACGGTTCCACCACAGACCCAATTCACGTATGAACCGGGGTCAAACAAGACTGTGTCATTGCACCAACGCTCTTCTCGATCTTCCTTGCTGCAATGCTTCATCTCACCCTCAGTAAGCGCCACACTGGAGTGGAGCTAATTTACAGAACAAACGGGAAACTGTTCAAACTCCGTCGCCTCCAGATCCAAGGTCGTCCCATCCTCTGTCGTCGAATTAATGTATGCAGACGACGCTTGCATCTGCGCTCACTCGGAGGTCGAACTCCAAACCATCGTCAACACCTTCACCGAAGCATACGAGAGCATGAGCCTTACACTAAACATCTGTAAGACAAAGGTCCTCTACCAACCTGCCCCCACCACACAGTACTGCCTCCCCGATTATCAAAATCCACGACAAGACCTTGGACAACCTCAGGAGCCTACTGTCAACAAGGGCAGACGTCGACGACGAAGTCCAACACCGCCTTCAGTGTGCCAGTGCAGCGTTCGGTCGCCTGAGGAAGAGAATGTTTGAAGACCAGGACCTCAAACCCGGCACTAAGCTCATGATCTACAGAGCAGCAGTGATACCCGCCCTGCTGTATGCCTCAGAGACATGGACCATGTACAGCAGGCACCTCAAAGCACTGGAGAGGTACCACCAATGCTGCCTCCACAAGATCCTGCAAATCCATTGGCAGGATAGGCGCACCAACGTCAGTGTTCTTACTCAGGCCAACATCCCCAGCATCGAAGCTTTGACCACGCTCAATCAGCTCCGATGGACGGGTCACATTGTCCGCATGCCCGATACGAGACTCCCAAAACAAGTGCTCTACTCGGAGCTCCGGCACGGCAAGAGAGCCCCAGGTGGGCAGAGGAAACGCTTCAAGGACACCCTCAAAGCCTCCTTGAAAAAGTGTAACATCCCCATCGATACCTGGGAATCCCTGGCCCAAGACTGCACAAAGTGGAGGAGAAGCATCCGGGAAGGTGCCGAATACCTCGCGTCTCTTCACCGGGAGCAAACGGAAGCCAAGCGCAGGCAGTGCAAGGAGCGCACGTCAACCCAAGCACCCACCCACCCGCCCCTTCAAAGACCATCTGCACCACCTGTGACAGAGACTGTAGGTCCCGCATTGGACTCATCAGTCACCTGAGAACTCATTTTTAATGTGGAAGCAAGTCATCCTCGGTTCCGAGGGACTGCCTAAGAAGGGAGAAGTACTGAATTGGCAGCCTAGATTTCATGCTCAGGTCTCTGGAGTGGAACTTGAACCATGATCTTCTGACTCAGAGATGAGAGTGCTACCACTGAGCCAGGGCCAACACCATTTTAATCTGAGAGAAAGGCTTCACGGATAATAAATTACTTTGAAGTGCAGTGACTGTTACGATGTCGGCAAACCTTACTATCCATTTTGCACACAGCAAGATCCCACAGTTGGCTGAACGGCAAGTTCACCTGTTTTTGATGGTGGTGGTTGAAGGAGGGATGTTGGTCAGAAAACCAGAAGAACTCCCTCCTCTTCTTGGAATAATATTATGGCATTTATACCTGAACCAGTGGAACAGGCAGATGGGACATTGTACCTGAATCAGTGGAACAGGCAGATGGGACATTGTACCTGAACCAGTGGAACAGGCAGATGGGACATTGTACCTGAACCAGTGGAACAGGCAGATGGGACATTGTACCTGAACCAGTGGAACAGGCAGGTGGGACATTGTACCTGAACCAGTGGAACAGGCAGGTGGGACATTGTACCTGAACCAGTGGAACAGGCAGATGGGGCATTGTACCTGAACCAGTGGAACAGGCAGATGGGACATTGTACCTGAACCAGTGGAACAGGCAGATGGGACATTGTACCTGAACCAGTGGAACAGCCAGATGGGACATTGTACCTGAACCAGTGGAACAGGCAGATGGGACATTGTACCTGAACCAGTGGAACAGGCAGATGGGACATTGTACCTGAACCAGTGGAACAGGCAGGTGGGACATTGTACCTGAACCAGTGGAACAGGCAGATGGGACATTGTACCTGAACCAGTGGAACAGGCAGATGGGACATTGTACCTGAACCAGTGGAACAGGCAGGTGGGACATTGTACCTGAACCAGTGGAACAGGCAGATGGGACATTGTACCTGAACCAGTGGAACAGGCAGATGGGACATTGTACCTGAACCAGTGGAACAGGCAGATGGGACATTGTACCTGAACCAGTGGAACAGGCAGGTGGGACATTGTACCTGAACCAGTGGAACAGGCAGATGGGGCATTGGACCTGAACCAGTGGAACAGGCAGGTGGGACATTGTACCTGAACCAGTGGAACAGGCAGATGGGACATTGTACCTGAACCAGTGGAACAGGCAGATGGGACATTGTACCTGAACCAGTGGAACAGGCAGATGGGACATTGTACAATTAAAAAGACAGATTTACTATGGGGAGAATTTTAATCCCAAGAACAGTTGGGTTGGGGGCAGTTGGGTAGATCAACTAATTGATCTTTGGAGCATAGTCACAAACCGGCTCCAATGCGCCTACTTCTGGGTTTAACGGAGGTGCCTGCGAGTAAACTATTCTTCTAAGGTGGGGACCTTAATTATTGCAGGAGGCCGGGTCATTATCACAGAAATTAACCTCCTTAGGAGATGCTAATTAGGTCTTTTTAAATTGAATTTCACTGAACTTTAAATTTAACGTCTCCAGCACAGGTTGCCTGGGGCTTGGGAAACTGACCAGTATAAAGAAGGCTGCAGGAGTATCGAGTACAGGAGCAAAGATGCCTTGCTGCAGTTGTACATGGCCTTGGTGAGACCACACCTTGAGTATTGTGTGCAGTTTTGGTCGCCTTATCTGAGGAACGATGTCTAGCCATGGAGGGAGTGCAGCAAAGATTCACCAGACTGATACCTGGAATGGCAGGAATGACGTATGAGGAGAGATTGGGTCGATTAGGCTTATATTCGCTAGAGTTTAAAAGAATGAGAGGGGATCTCATTGAAACTTATAAAATTCTAACAGGACTAGACAGACTAGATGCAGGAAGGATGTTCCCGATGGCGGGGAGTGCAGAACCAGGGGTCACAGTCTAAAGATAAGGGGTAAGCCATTTAGGACTGAGATGAGGAGGAATTTCTTCACCCAGAGGGTGGGAACCTGTGGAATTCTCTACCAGAGAAGGCAGTTGAGGCCAATTCATTAAATATATTCAAGAAGGAGTTAGATATATTTCTTAAGGCTAAAGGGGTCAAGGGATATGGGGAGAAGGCAGGGACAGGATACTGAATTTGGATGATCAGCCATGATCTCATTAAATGGCGGAACAGGTTTGAGGGGCCAAATGGCCTACTCCTGCTCCTACCTTCTATGTTTCTATGCTATCAACTTCAGATGGCCCGAACTCAATAAATGCTCTGTTCTTACAGCTGCTTTGTCAGGATAATGAAACAGTTTGGGTGGAGGTAAGGAATAATAAGGGGAAAAAAACACTAGTGGGCGTAGTCTATAGGCCTCCGAACAGTGGCAACTCTGTTGGACGGAGTATCAATCAGGAAATAGTTGAGGCTTGTAATAAGGGAACATCTATAATTATGGGGGATTTTAACTATCATATTAATTGGACAAATCAAATTGGGCAGGGCTGCCTTGAGGATGAGTTCATTGAGTGTATTAGGGATGGGTTTCTTGAGCAGTATGTAACTGAACCGACCAGGGGGCAAGCAAACTTAGATCTGGTCCTGTGTAACGCGACAGGATTAATTAAAAATGTCCTAGTAAAGGATCCCCTTGGAATGAGTGACCATAACATGGTTGAATTCCATATTCAATTAGAGGGTGAGAAGGTTGGATCTCAAACAAGCGTGCTAAGCTTGAATAAATGAGACTATGAAGGTATGAGAGCGGAATTGAGCAGAGTGGATTGGGAAAATAGATTAAAGGGTAAGACGATACATGATCAGTGGTGTACATTTAAGGAGTTATTTTACAGCTTCCAAAAAATATATATTCCACTGAGAAGAAAAGGGTGTAAAAGAAAAGACAGCCATCCGTGGCTAAGTAAAGAAATTAAGGATAGTATTCGACTAAAAACAAGGGCATATAAGGTAGCCAAATCTAGTGGGAGGATAGAGGATTGGGAAAACTTTAAAAGACAGCAAAAAATAACAAAAAGATTGATTAAGAAAGGGAAGATAGATTATGAAAGTAAATTAGCAAAAAATATAAAAACAGATAGTAAGAGTTTTTATAGTTATATAAAAAGAAAAAGGGTGGCTAAAGTAAATGTTGGTCCCTTAGAGGATGAGACCGGGAAATTAATGGTGGGAAATATGGAGATGGCAAAAACACTGAATGAATATTTTACATCAGTCTTTACAGTAGAAGACACTAAGAATATCCCAACACTGGACAAACAGGGGGCTAAAGGGGGGGAGGAGCTAAACACGATCAAAATCACTAAGGAAGCAGTACTCAGTAAAATAATGGGACTCAAGTCGGATAAATCACCTGGACCTGATGGCTTACATCCTAGGGTCTTGAGGGAAGTGGCGGTACGGATTGTGGATGCATTGGTAATAATTTTCCAAAACTCCCTGGACTCGGCAAAGGTCCTGGCAGACTGGAAAACTGCTAATGTAACACCCTTATTTAAAAAGGGCAGTAGACAGAAGGCTGGAAACTATAGACCGGTTAGCCTAACATCTGTGGTAGGTAAAATTTTGGAGTCCATTATTAAGGAGACAGTAACAGGACATTTGGATAATCATAATTTAATAGGACAAAGTCAGCATGGTTTTATGAAGGGGAAGTCATGTTTGACAAGTTTGCTGGAGTTCTTTGAGGAAGTAATGTATAGGGTGGATAAAGGGCAACCAGTGGACATAGTGTATTTAGACTTCCAAAAGGCATTTGACAAGGTGCCACACAAAAGATTATTGCTTAAGATAAAAAGTCACGGGATTGGGGGTAATATTCTGGCATGGATAGAGGATTGGCTATCTAACAGAAGGCAGAGAGTTGGGATAAATGGTTCATTCTCAGACTGGCAATCAGTAACTAGTGGTGTTCCGCAGGGGTCAGTGCTGGGTCCCCAGCTCTTTACAATCTATATTAACGATTTGGAGGAGGGGACCGAGTGTAACATATCAAAGTTTGCAGATGATACTAAGATGGGAGGGAAAGTAGTGAGTGAGGAGGACATAAAAAACCTGCAAGGGGACATTGACAGGCTAAGTAAGTGGGCAGAGATTTGGCAGATGGAATACAATACTGGAAAGTGTGAGGTTATGCACTTTGGCAGGAAAAATCGTAGCGCAAGTTATTATCTTAATGGCAAGAAACTTGAAAGTACTGAAGTATAAAGGGATCTGGGGGTCCTGGTGCACGAAACTCAAAAGGTTAGTATGCAGGTGCAGCAAGTGATTAAGAAGGCCAATGGAATGTTGGCTTTCATTGTTAGGGGGATAGAATATAAAAATAGGGATGTATTGCTTCAGTTGTACAAGGTATTGGTGAGACCGCACCTGGAATACTGCGTACAGTTTTGGTGTCCATACTTAAGAAAGGACATACTTGCTCTCGAGTCAGTACAAAGAAGGTTCACTCGGTTAATCCCGGGGATGAGGGGTTGGACATATGAGGAGAGGTTGAGTAGATTGGGACTCTACTCATTGGAGTTCAGAAGAATGAGAGGCGATCTTATTGAAACATATAAGATTGTGAGGGGGTTGGATCGGGTGGATGCGAGGAAGATGTTCCCGATGATGGGTGAAACTAGAACTAGGGGGCATAGTCTTAGAATAAGGGGCTGCTCTTTCAAAACTGAGATGAGGAGGACTACTTCACTCAGAGGGTGGTAGGTCCATGGAATATGCTGCCCCAAAAAGCTGTCGAAGCTACATCATTACATAAATTTAAAACAGAAATAGACAGTTTCCTAGAAGTAAAGGGAATTAAGGGTTACGGGGAGCGGGCAGGAATTTGGACATGAGTCTAGGTTCGGATCGGTCATGGCCCTGTGGGTAGCGGAGCGGGCCCAGGGGCCGTGTAGCCTGATCCTGCTCCTATTTCGTGTGTCTAATTCTGTTAGATTCAGGAGATGGTTCTATGATAGTGGATTGGCGGTTAGGATCAGATCAGCCATGGTCTTATTGAATGGCGGAGCATGCTCAAGGGGCCGATTGGCTTACTCCTGCTCCTATTTCTTATGTTCTTATGTTCTCTCTGAAAAACACTTAGCAGAGAGTTCTTGTCACCTTACAAGTATTGGAGAACTTTGGAGGCTTTCAAACAGACACCAGCAAGATGGGAGGCGCATCAGAAGAGGAAGACCATCCACGGCTCCAGTGTGTGCTGTGGTGGGAATCAATTGGCTAGCTGTCGGGTGGGTAGCACTTCGGCACCAGGCTGTAGCCAGTGTCGGGAGAGATCAGAGGTTGGTGTCAGGGGAGATCGGAGGCCGAGGGGGTGGGAGGGTCAAGGGGAGATTGGAGGTCGGCGCCGGGGGAGATCAGAGGCCGGTGTCAGGGGAGATCAGAGGCCGATGTCGGGGAAGATCGGAGACCGGTGTCGGGGGAGATCAGAGGCCGGTGTCAGGGGAGATCAGAGGCCGGTGTTGGGGGAGATCGGAGGCCGGTGTCAGGGGAGATCAGAGACCGGTGTTAGGGGAGATCAGAGGCCGGTGTCAGGGGAGATCAGAGGCCGGTGTCGGGGAAGATCGGAGACCGGTGTCGGGGGAGATCAGAGGCCGGTGTCGGGGGAGACCAGAGGCCGGTGTCAGGGGAGATCAGAGGCCGGTGTCAGGGGAGATCAGAGGCCGGTGTCAGGGAAGATCAGAGGCCAGTGTCAGGGGAGATCAGAGGCCGGTGTCAGGGGAGATCAGAGACCGGTGTCGGGGGAGATCAGAGACCGGTGTCAGGGGAGATCAGAGGCCGGTGTCGGGGGAGATCAGAGACCGGTGTCGGGGGAGAACAGAGACCGGTGTCGGGGGAGAACAGAGACCGGTGTCGGGGGAGATCAGACACCGGTGTCGGCGGAGATCAGAGACCGGTGTCGGGGGAGATCAGAGACCGGTGTCGGCGGAGATCAGAGACCGGTGTCGGGGGAGATCAGAGACCGGTGTCGGGGGAGATCAGAGGCCGGTGTCGGGGGAGATCGGAGACCGGTGTCGGGGGAGATCAAAGGCCGGTGTCGGGGGAGGTCAGAGACCGGAGTCAGGGGGAGATCAGAGGCCGGTGTCGGGGGAGATCAGAAACCGGTGTCAGGGGAGATCAGAGACCGGTGTCGGGGGAGATTGGAGACCGGTGTCAGGAAAGATCAGAGACCGGTGTCGGGGGAGATCAGAGACCGGTGTCTGGGGAGATCAGAGGCCGGTGTCAGGGGAGATCAGAGACCGGTGTCAGGGGAGATCAGGGGCCTGTGTCGGGGGAGATCAGAGACCGGTGTCGGGGTGATCAGAGACCGGTGTCAGGGGAGATCAGAGGCCGGTGTCGGGGGAGATCAGAGACCAGTGTCAGGGGAGATCAGAGACCGGTGTCGGGGGAGATCAGAGGCCGGTGTCGGGGGAGATCAGAGGCCAGTGTCGGGGGAGATCAGTGACCGGTGTCGGGGGAGATCAGAGACCGGTGTCAGGGGAGATCAGAGGCCGGTGTCGGGGAAGATCAGAGACCGGTGTCGGGGGAGATCAGAGGCCGGTGTCGGGGGAGATCAGAGACCGGTGTCGGGGGAGATCAGAGACCGGTGCCAGGGGAGATCAGAGACCGGTGCCAGGGGAGATCAGAGACCGGTGTCGGGGGAGATCAGAGGCCGGTGTCGGGGGAGATCAGAGACCGGTGTCGGGGGAGATCAGAGACCGGTGTCAGGGGAGATCAGAGGCCGGTGTCGGGGGAGATCAGAGGCCGGTGTCAGGGGAGATCGGACACCGGTGTCAGGGGAGATTAGAGGCCGGTGTCAGGGGAGATCAGAGGCCGGTGTCAGGGGAGATTGGAGGTCAGTGTCAGGGGAGATCGGAGACCGGTGTCAGGGGAGATTGGAGGTCAGTGTCAGGGGAGATCGGAGGCCGGTGTCAGGGGAGATCAGAGGCCGGTGTTGGGGGAAATCGGAGGCTGGTGTCAGGGGAGATCAGAGGCCGGTGTTAGGGGAGATCAGAGACCGGTGTTAGGGGAGATCAGAGGCCGGTGTCGGGGGAGATCAGAGGCCGGTGTCGGGGAAGATCAGAGACCGGTTTCAGGGGAGATCAGAGGCCGGTGTCGGGGGAGATCAGAGGCCGGTGTCGGGGAAGATCAGAGACCGGTGTCAGGGGAGATCAGAGGCCGGTGTCAGGGGAGATCAGAGACCGGTGTCGGGGGAGATCAGAGACCGGTGTCAGGGGAGATCAGAGGCCGGTGTCGGGGGAGATCAGAGACCGGTGTCAGGGGAGATCAGAGGCCGGTGTCAGGGGAGATCAGAGGCCGGTGTCGGGGAAGATCGGAGACCGGTGTTGGGGAAGATCAGAGACCGGTGTCGGGGGAGAACGGAGGCTGGTGTCAGGGGAGATCAGAGGCCGGTGTCAGGGGAGATCGGAGGCTGGTGTCAGGGGAGACCAGAGACCGGTGTTAGGGGAGATCAGAGGCCGGTGTCAGGGTAGATCAGAGGCCGGTGTCGGGGGAGATTGGAGGCCAGTGTCGGGGGAGATCAGAGACCGGTGTCAGGGGAGATTGGAGGTCAGTGTCAGGGGAGATTAGAGACCGGTGTCGGGGGAGATCAGAGGCCGGTGTCGGGGGAGATCAGAGGCCGGTGTCAGAGGAGATCAGAGGCCGGTGTCAGCGGAGATCAGAGACTGGTGTCGGGGGAGATCAGAGGCCGGTGTCGGGGGAGATCAGAGGCCAGTGTCAGGGGAGATCGGAGACCGGTGTCAGGGGAGATCAGAGACCGGTGTCAGGGGAGATCAGAGACCGGTGTCAGGGGAGATCAGAGACCGGTGTCGGGGGAGATCAGAGACCAGTGTCGGGGGAGGTCAGAGGCCGGTGTCAGGGGAGATCGGAGGTCAGTGTCAGGGGAGATCGGAGGCCGGTGTCAGGGGAGATCAGAGACTGGTGTCAGGGGAGATCAGAGGCCGGTGTCGGGGACGATCAGAGGCCGGTGTCAGGGGAGATCTGAGGCCGGTGTCGGGGGAGATCAGAGACCGGTGTCGGGGGAGATCAGAGGCCGGTGTCGGGGGAGATCAGAGACCGGTGTCGGGCGAGATCAGAGGCCGGTGTTGGGGGAGATCAGAGACCGGTGTCGGGGGAGATCAGAGGCCGGTGTCGGGGGAGATCAGAGACCGGTGTCGGGGGAGATCAGAGACCGGTGTCGGGGGGAGATCAGAGACCGGTGTCGGGGGAGATCAGAGGCCGGTGTCGGGGGAGATCAGAGACCGGTGTCGGGGGAGATCACAGACCGGTGTCGGGGGAGATCAGAGACCGGTGTCGGGGGAGATCAGAGACCGGTGTCGGGGGAGATCAGAGACCGGTGTCGGGGGAGATCAGAGACCGGTGTCGGGGGAGATCAGAGACCGGTGTCGGCGGAGATCAGAGACCGGTGTCGGGGGAGATCAGAGACCGGTGTCGGGGGAGATCAGAGGCCGGTGTCGGGGGAGATCAGAGACCGGTGTCGGGGGAGATCAGAGGCCGGTGTCGGGGGAGATCAGAGACCGGTGTCGGGGGAGATTGGAGACCGGTGTCGGGGGAGATCAGAGGCCGGTGTCGGGGGAGATCAGAGACCGGTGTCGGGGGAGATCGGAGACCGGTGTCGGGGGAGATCAGAGGCCGGTGTCGGGGGAGATCAGAGACCGGTGTCGGGGGAGATTGGAGACCGGTGTCAGGAAAGATCAGAGACCGGTGTCGGGGGAGATCAGAGGCCGGTGTCAGGGGAGATCGGAGACCGGTGTCAGGGGAGATCAGAGTCCGGTGTCGGGGGAGACCAGAGACCGGCGTCGGGGGAGATCAGAGACCGGTGTCGGGTGAGATCGGAGACCGGTGTCAGGGGAGATCAGAGGCCGGTGTCAGGGGAGATCAGAGACCGGTGTCAGGGGAGATCAGAGACCGGTGTCGGGGAAGAGCAGAGGCCCGTGTCGGGGGAGATCAGAGACCGGTGTCAGGGAAGATCAGAGGCCGGTGTCAGGGGAGATCAGAGGCCGGTGTCAGGGGAGATCAGAGGCCGGTGTCAGGGGAGATCAGAGGCCGGTGTCAGGGGAGATTGGAGGTCAG
The DNA here is from genome assembly GCF_052327205.1 of Somniosus microcephalus. Taxonomy (NCBI): domain Eukaryota; kingdom Metazoa; phylum Chordata; class Chondrichthyes; order Squaliformes; family Somniosidae; genus Somniosus; species Somniosus microcephalus. The sequence goes on from NC_140994.1 coordinate 129,476,413, forward strand.
TGTCAGGGGAGATCGGAGACCGGTGTCAGGGGAGATTGGAGGTCAGTGTCAGGGGAGATCAGAGGCCGGTGTCAGGGGGAGATCTGAGGCCGGTGTCAGGGGAGATCAGAGGCCGGTGTTGGGGGAAATCGGAGGCTGGTGTCAGGGGAGATCAGAGACCGGTGTTAGGGGAGATCAGAGGCCGGTGTTGGGGGAGATCAGAGGCCGGTGTCGGGGAAGATCAGAGACCGGTGTCAGGGGAGATCAGAGGCCGGTGTCGGGGGAGATCAGAGGCCGGTGTCGGGGAAGATCAGAGACCGGTGTCAGGGGAGATCAGAGGCCGGTGTCAGGGGAGATCAGAGACCGGTGTCGGGGGAGATCAGAGACCGGTGTCGGGGGAGATCAGAGACCGGTGTCAGGGGAGATCAGAGGCCGGTGTCAGGGGAGATCAGAGGCCGGTGTCAGGGGAGATCAGAGGCCGGTGTCGGGGGAGATCAGAGACCGGTGTCAGGGGAGATCAGAGGCCGGTGTCAGGGGAGGTCAGAGGCCGGTGTCGGGGAAGATCGGAGACCGGTGTTGGGGAAGATCAGAGACCGGTGTCGGGGGAGAACGGAGGCTGGTGTCAGGGGAGATCAGAGGCCGGTGTCAGGGGAGATCGGAGGCTGGTGTCAGGGGAGACCAGAGACCGGTGTTAGGGGAGATCAGAGGCCGGTGTCAGGGTAGATCAGAGGCCGGTGTCGGGGGAGATTAGAGGCCGGTGTCGGGGGAGATCAGAGACCGGTGTCAGGGGAGATTGGAGGTCAGTGTCAGGGGAGATTAGAGGCCGGTGTCAGCGGAGATCAGAGACTGGTGTCGGGGGAGATCAGAGGCCGGTGTCGGGGGAGATCAGAGGCCAGTGTCAGGGGAGATCGGAGACCGGTGTCAGGGGAGATCAGAGACCGGTGTCAGGGGAGATCAGAGGCCGGTGTCAGGGAAGATCAGAGACCGGTGTCGGGGGGGATCAGAGACCGGTGTCGGGGGAGATCAGAGGCCGGTGTCAGGGGAGATCGGAGACCGGTGTCAGGGGAGATTGGAGGTCAGTGTCAGGGGAGATCGGAGGCCGGTGTCAGGGGAGATCAGAGACTGGTGTCAGGGGAGATCAGAGGCCGGTGTCGGGGACGATCAGAGGCCGGTGTCGGGGGAGATCAGGGACCGGTGTCGGGGGAGATCAGAGGCCGGTGTCGGGGGAGATCAGAGACCGGTGTCGGGGGAGATCAGAGGCCGGTGTCGGGGGAGATCAGAGACCGGTGTCGGGGGAGATCAGAGACCGGTGTCGGGGGAGATCAGAGACCGGTGTCGGGGGGAGATCAGAGACCGGTGTCGGGGGAGATCAGAGGCCGGTGTCGGGGGAGATCAGAGACCGGTGTCGGGGGAGATCACAGACCGGTGTCGGGGGAGATCAGAGACCGGTGTCGGGGGAGATCAGAGACCGGTGTCGGGGGAGATCAGAGACCGGTGTCGGGGGAGATCAGAGACCGGTGTCGGCGGAGATCAGAGACCGGTGTCGGGGGAGATCAGAGACCGGTGTCGGGGGAGATCAGAGGCCGGTGTCGGGGGAGATCAGAGACCGGTGTCGGGGGAGATCAGAGGCCGGTGTCGGGGGAGATCAGAGACCGGTGTCGGGGGAGATTGGAGACCGGTGTCGGGGGAGATCAGAGGCCGGTGTCGGGGGAGATCAGAGACCGGTGTCGGGGGAGATCGGAGACCGGTGTCGGGGGAGATCAGAGGCCGGTGTCGGGGGAGATCAGAGACCGGTGTCGGGGGAGATTGGAGACCGGTGTCAGGAAAGATCAGAGACCGGTGTCGGGGGAGATCAGAGGCCGGTGTCAGGGGAGATCGGAGACCGGTGTCAGGGGAGATCAGAGTCCGGTGTCGGGGGAGACCAGAGACCGGCGTCGGGGGAGATCAGAGACCGGTGTCGGGTGAGATCGGAGACCGGTGTCAGGGGAGATCAGAGGCCGGTGTCAGGGGAGATCAGAGACCGGTGTCAGGGGAGATCAGAGACCGGTGTCGGGGAAGAGCAGAGGCCCGTGTCGGGGGAGATCAGAGACCGGTGTCAGGGAAGATCAGAGGCCGGTGTCAGGGGAGATCAGAGGCCGGTGTCAGGGGAGATCAGAGGCCGGTGTCAGGGGAGATCAGAGGCCGGTGTCAGGGGAGATTGGAGGTCAGTGTCAGGGGAGATCGGAGACCGGTGTCAGGGGAGATTGGAGGTCAGTGTCAGGGGAGATCAGAGGCCGGTGTCAGGGGGAGATCTGAGGCCGGTGTCAGGGGAGATCAGAGGCCGGTGTTGGGGGAAATCGGAGGCTGGTGTCAGGGGAGATCAGAGACCGGTGTTAGGGGAGATCAGAGGCCGGTGTTGGGGGAGATCAGAGGCCGGTGTCGGGGAAGATCAGAGACCGGTGTCAGGGGAGATCAGAGGCCGGTGTCGGGGGAGATCAGAGGCCGGTGTCGGGGAAGATCAGAGGCCGGTGTCAGGGGAGATCAGAGACCGGTGTCGGGGGAGATCAGAGACCGGTGTCGGGGGAGATCAGAGACCGGTGTCAGGGGAGATCAGAGGCCGGTGTCAGGGGAGATCAGAGGCCGGTGTCAGGGGAGATCAGAGGCCGGTGTCGGGGGAGATCAGAGACCGGTGTCAGGGGAGATCAGAGGCCGGTGTCAGGGGAGGTCAGAGGCCGGTGTCGGGGAAGATCGGAGACCGGTGTTGGGGAAGATCAGAGACCGGTGTCGGGGGAGAACGGAGGCTGGTGTCAGGGGAGATCAGAGGCCGGTGTCAGGGGAGATCGGAGGCTGGTGTCAGGGGAGACCAGAGACCGGTGTTAGGGGAGATCAGAGGCCGGTGTCAGGGTAGATCAGAGGCCGGTGTCGGGGGAGATTAGAGGCCGGTGTCGGGGGAGATCAGAGACCGGTGTCAGGGGAGATTGGAGGTCAGTGTCAGGGGAGATTAGAGGCCGGTGTCAGCGGAGATCAGAGACTGGTGTCGGGGGAGATCAGAGGCCGGTGTCGGGGGAGATCAGAGGCCAGTGTCAGGGGAGATCGGAGACCGGTGTCAGGGGAGATCAGAGACCGGTGTCAGGGGAGATCAGAGGCCGGTGTCAGGGAAGATCAGAGACCGGTGTCGGGGGGGATCAGAGACCGGTGTCGGGGGAGATCAGAGGCCGGTGTCAGGGGAGATCGGAGACCGGTGTCAGGGGAGATTGGAGGTCAGTGTCAGGGGAGATCGGAGGCCGGTGTCAGGGGAGATCAGAGACTGGTGTCAGGGGAGATCAGAGGCCGGTGTCGGGGACGATCAGAGGCCGGTGTCGGGGGAGATCAGGGACCGGTGTCGGGGGAGATCAGAGGCCGGTGTCGGGGGAGATCAGAGACCGGTGTCGGGGGAGATCAGAGGCCGGTGTCGGGGGAGATCAGAGACCGGTGTCGGGGGAGATCAGAGACCGGTGTCGGGGGAGATCAGAGACCGGTGTCGGGGGAGATCAGAGACCGGTGTCGGGGGAGATCAGAGACCGGTGCCTGGGGAGATCAGAGGCCGGTGTCGGGGGAGATCAGAGGCCGGTGTCGGGGGAGATCAGAGGCCGGTGTCGGGGGAGCTCAGAGACCGGTGTCGGGGGAGATCAGAGACCGGTGTCGGGGGAGATCAGAGACCGGTGTCGGGGGAGATCAGAGACCGGTGTCGGGGGAGATCAGAGACCGGTGTCGGCGGAGATCAGAGACCGGTGTCGGGGGAGATCAGAGACCGGTGTCGGGGGAGATCAGAGGCCGGTGTCGGGGGAGATCGGAGACCGGTGTCGGGGGAGATCAGAGGCCGGTGTCGGGGGAGGTCAGAGACCGGTGTCAGGGGAGATCAGAGACCGGTGTCGGGGGAGATTGGAGACCGGATTCAGGAAAGATCAGAGACCGGTGTCGGGGGAGATCAGAGACCGGTGTCTGGGGAGATCAGAGGCCGGTGTCAGGGGAGATCAGAGACCGGTGTCAGGGGAGATCAGGGGCCAGTGTCGGGGGAGATCAGAGACCGGTGTCGGGGGGATCAGAGACCGGTGTCAGGGGAGATCAGTGGCCGGTGTCGGGGGAGATCAGAGACCAGTGTCAGGGGAGATCGGAGACCGGTGTCGGGGGAGATCAGAGACCGGTGTCGGGGGAGATCGGAGACCGGTGTCGGGGGAGATCAGAGGCCGGTGTCAGGGGAGATCAGAGGCCGGTGTCGGGGGAGATCAGAGGCCAGTGTCAGGGGAGATCAGTGACCGGTGTCGGGGGAGATCAGAGACCGGTGTCAGGGGAGATCAGAGGCCGGTGTCGGGGAAGATCAGAGACCGGTGTCGGGGGAGATCAGAGGCCGGTGTCGGGGGAGATCAGAGACCGGTGTCGGGGGAGATCAGAGACCGGTGTCAGGGGAGATCAGAGACCGGTGTCGGGGGAGATCAGAGGCCGGTGTCGGGGGAGATCAGAGACCGGTGTCGGGGGAGATCAGAGACCGGTGTCAGGGGAGATCAGAGGCCGGTGTCGGGGGAGATCAGAGGCCGGTGTCAGGGGAGATCGGAGACCGGTGTCAGGGGAGATCAGAGGCCGGTGTCGGGGGAGATCAGAGGCCGGTGTCAGGGGAGATCGGAGACCGGTGTCAGGGGAGATCAGAGTCCGGTGTCGGGGGAGATCAGAGACCGGTGTCGGGGGAGATCAGAGACCGGTGTCAGGGCAGATCAGAGACCGGTGTCGGGGGAGATCAGAGACCGGTGTCAGGGGAGATCAGAGGCCGGTGTCGGGTGAGATCGGAGACCGGTGTCAGGGGAGATCAGAGGCCGGTGTCAGGGGAGATCAGAGACCGGTGTCAGGGGAGATCAGAGACCGGTGTCGGGGAAGATCAGAGACCCGTGTCGGGGGAGATCAGAGACCGGTGTCAGGGGAGATCAGAGGCCGGTGTCGGGGGATATCAGAGACCGGTGTCGGTGGAGATCAGAGACCGGTGTCGGGGGAGATCAGAGACCGGTGTCAGGGGAGATCAGAGACCGGTGTCAGGGGAGATCAGAGACCAGTGTCGGGGGAGATCAGAGACCGGTGTCAGGGGAGATCAGAGGCGGGTGTCGGGGGAGATCGGAGGCCGGTGTCGGGGGAGATCAGAGGCCGGTGTCGGGGGAGATCAGTGACCGGTGTCGGGGGAGCTCAGAGACCGGTGTCGGGGGAGATCAGAGACCGGTGTCGGGGGAGATCAGAGACCGGTGTCGGGGGAGATCAGAGACCGGTGTCGGGGGAGATCAGAGACCGGTGTCGGCGGAGATCAGAGACCGGTGTCGGGGGAGATCAGAGACCGGTGTCGGGGGAGATCAGAGGCCGGTGTCGGGGGAGATCGGAGACCGGTGTCGGGGGAGATCAGTGGCCGGTGTCGGGGGAGATCAGAGACCAGTGTCAGGGGAGATCGGAGACCGGTGTCGGGGGAGATCAGAGACCGGTGTCGGGGGAGATCGGAGACCGGTGTCGGGGGAGATCAGAGGCCGGTGTCAGGGGAGATCAGAGGCCGGTGTCGGGGGAGATCAGAGGCCAGTGTCAGGGGAGATCAGTGACCGGTGTCGGGGGAGATCAGAGACCGGTGTCAGGGGAGATCAGAGGCCGGTGTCGGGGAAGATCAGAGACCGGTGTCGGGGGAGATCAGAGGCCGGTGTCGGGGGAGATCAGAGACCGGTGTCGGGGGAGATCAGAGACCGGTGTCAGGGGAGATCAGAGACCGGTGTCGGGGGAGATCAGAGGCCGGTGTCGGGGGAGATCAGAGACCGGTGTCGGGGGAGATCAGAGACCGGTGTCAGGGGAGATCAGAGGCCGGTGTCGGGGGAGATCAGAGGCCGGTGTCAGGGGAGATCGGAGACCGGTGTCAGGGGAGATCAGAGGCCGGTGTCGGGGGAGATCAGAGGCCGATGTCAGGGGAGATCAGAGGCCGGTGTCAGGGGAGATCAGAGGCCGGTGTCGGGGAAGATCGGAGACCGGTGTTGGGGAAGATCAGAGACCGGTGTCGGGGGAGAACGGAGGCTGGTGTCAGGGGAGATCAGAGGCCGGTGTCAGGGGAGATCAGAGGCCGGTGTCGGGGACGATCAGAGGCCGGTGTCAGGGGAGATCAGAGGCCGGTGTCGGGGGAGATCAGAGACCGGTGTCGGGGGAGATCAGAGGCCGGTGTCGGGGGAGATCAGAGACCGGTATCGGGGGAGATCAGAGGCCGGTGTCGGGGGAGATCAGAGACCGGTGTTGGGGGAGATCAGAGGCCGGTGTCGGGGGAGATCAGAGACCGGTGTCGGGGGAGATCAGAGACCGGTGTCGGGGGAGATCAGAGACCGGTGTCGGGGGAGATCAGAGGCCGGTGTCGGGGGAGATCAGAGGCCGGTGTCGGGTGAGATCAGAGACCGGTGTCGGGGGAGATCAGAGACCGGTGTCGGGGGAGAACAGAGACCGGTGTCGGGGGAGATCAGAGACCGGTGTCGGGGGAGATCAGAGACCGGTGTCGGGGGAGATCAGAGGCCGGTGTCGGGGGAGATCAGAGACCGGTGTCGGGGGAGATCAGAGACCGGTGTCGGGGGAGATCAGAGACCGGTGTCGGGGGAGATCAGAGGCCGGTGTCGGGGGAGATCAGAGGCCGGTGTCGGGTGAGATCAGAGACCGGTGTCGGGGGAGATCAGAGACCGGTGTCGGGGGAGAACAGAGACCGGTGTCGGGGGAGATCAGAGACCGGTGTCGGGGGAGATCAGAGACCGGTGTCGGGGGAGATCAGAGACCGGTGTCGGCGGAGATCAGAGACCGGTGTCGGGGGAGATCAGAGACCGGTGTCGGGGGAGATCAGAGGCCGGTGTCGGGGGAGATCGGAGACCGGTGTCGGGGGAGATCAAAGGCCGGTGTCGGGGGAGGTCAGAGACCGGTGTCAGGGGAGATCAGAGGCCGGTGTCGGGGGAGATCAGAGACCGGTGTCAGGGGAGATCAGAGACCGGTGTCGGGGGAGATTGGAGACCGGTGTCAGGAAAGATCAGAGACCGGTGTCGGGGGAGATCAGAGACCGGTGTCTGGGGAGATCAGAGGCCGGTGTCAGGGGAGATCAGAGACCGGTGTCAGGGAGATCAGGGGCCAGTGTCGGGGGAGATCAGAGACCGGTGTCGGGGTGATCAGAGACCGGTGTCAGGGGAGATCAGAGGCCGGTGTCGGGGGAGATCAGAGACCAGTGTCAGGGGAGATCAGAGACCGGTGTCGGGGGAGATCAGAGGCCGGTGTCGGGGGAGATCAGAGACCGGTGTCGGGGGAGATCAGAGACTGGTGTCGTGGGAGATCAGAGGCCGGTGTCGGGGGAGATCAGAGGCCGGTGTCAGGGGAGATCGGAGGCTGGTGTCAGGGGATATCAGAGGCCGGTGTCAGGGTAGATCAAAGGCCGGTGTCGGGGGAGATTAGAGGCCAGTGTCGGGGGAGATCAGAGACCGGTGTCAGGGGAGATTGGAGGTCAGTGTCAGGGGAGATTAGAGACCGGTGTCGGGGGAGATCAGAGGCCGGTGTCGGGGGAGATCAGAGGCCGGTGTCAGGGGAGATCAGAGGCCGGTGTCAGCGGAGATCAGAGACTGGTGTCGTGGGAGATCAGAGGCCGGTGTCGGGGGAGATCAGAGGCCAGTGTCAGGGGAGATCGGAGACCGGTGTCAGGGGAGATCAGAGATCGGTGTCAGGGGAGATCAGAGACCGGTGTCAGGGGAGATCAGAGACCGGTGTCGGGGGAGATCAGAGACCAGTGTCGGGGGAGATCAGAGGCCGGTGTCAGGGGAGATCGGAGACCGGTGTCAGGGGAGATTGGAGGTCAGTGTCAGGGGAGATCGGAGGCCGGTGTCAGGGGAGATCAGAGACTGGTGTCAGGGGAGATCAGAGGCCGGTGTCAGGGGAGATCAGAGGCCGGTGTCGGGGGAGATCAGAGGCCGGTGTCGGGGGAGATCAGAGGCCGGTGTCAGGGGAGATCAGAGGCCGGTGTCAGGGGAGATCAGAGACCGGTGTCAGGGGAGATCAGAGGCCGGTGTCAGGGGAGATCGGAGACCGGTGTCGGGGACGATCAGAGGCCGGTGTCAGGGGAGATCAGAGGCCGGTGTCGGGGGAGATCAGAGACCGGTGTCGGGGGAGATCAGAGGCCGGTGTCGGGGGAGATCAGAGACCGGTATCGGGGGAGATCAGAGGCCGGTGTCGGGGGAGATCAGAGACCGGTGTTGGGGGAGATCAGAGGCCGGTGTCGGGGGAGATCAGAGACCGGTGTCGGGGGAGATCAGAGACCGGTGTCGGGGGAGATTAGAGACCGGTGTCGGGGGAGATCAGAGACCGGTGTCGGGGGAGATCAGAGACCGGTGTCGGGGGAGATCAGAGACCGGTGTCGGGGGAGATCAGAGGCCGGTGTCAGGGGAGATCAGAGGCCGGTGTCAGGGGAGATCGGAGACCGGTGTCGGGGACGATCAGAGGCCGGTGTCAGGGGAGATCAGAGGCCGGTGTCGGGGGAGATCAGAGACCGGTGTCGGGGGAGATCAGAGGCCGGTGTCGGGGGAGATCAGAGACCGGTATCGGGGGAGATCAGAGGCCGGTGTCGGGGGAGATCAGAGACCGGTGTTGGGGGAGATCAGAGGCCGGTGTCGGTGGAGATCAGAGACCGGTGTCGGGGGAGATCAGAGGCCGGTGTCGGGGGAGATCAGAGGCCGGTGTCGGGTGAGATCAGAGACCGGTGTCGGGGGAGATCAGAGACCGGTGTCGGGGGAGAACAGAGACCGGTGTCGGGGGAGATCAGAGACCGGTGTCGGGGGAGATCAGAGACCGGTGTCGGGGGAGATCAGAGACCGGTGTCGGCGGAGATCAGAGACCGGTGTCGGGGGAGATCAGAGACCGGTGTCGGGGGAGATCAGAGGCCGGTGTCGGGGGAGATCGGAGACCGGTGTCGGGGGAGATCAAAGGCCGGTGTCGGGGGAGGTCAGAGACCGGTGTCAGGGGGAGATCAGAGGCCGGTGTCGGGGGAGATCAGAGACTGGTGTCGGGGGAGATTGGAGACCGGTGTCAGGAAAGATCAGAGACCGGTGTCGGGGGAGATCAGAGACCGGTGTCTGGGGAGATCAGAGGCCGGTGTCAGGGGACATCAGAGACCGGTGTCAGGGGAGATCAGGGGCCAGTGTCGGGGGAGATCAGAGACCGGTGTCGGGGTGATCAGAGACCGGTGTCATGGGAGATCAGAGGCCGGTGTCGGGGGAGATCAGAGACCAGTGTCAGGGGAGATGAGAGACCGGTGTCGGGGGAGATCAGAGGCCGGTGTCGGGGGAGATCAGAGGCCAGTGTCAGGGGAGATCAGTGACCGGTGTCGGGGGAGATCAGAGACCGGTGTCAGGGGAGATCAGAGGCCGGTGTCGGGGAAGATCAGAGACCGGTGTCGGGGGAGATCAGAGGCCGGTGTCGGGGGAGATCAGAGACCGGTGTCGGGGGAGATCAGAGACCGGTGCCAGGGGAGATCAGAGACCGGTGTCGGGGGAGATCAGAGGCCGGTGTCGGGGGAGATCAGAGACCGGTGTCGGGGGAGATCAGAGACCGGTGTCAGGGGAGATCAGAGGCCGGTGTCGGGGGAGATCAGAGGCCGGTGTCAGGGGAGATCGGACACCGGTGTCAGGGGAGATCAGAGGCCGGTGTCGGTGGAGATCAGGGACCGGTGTCAGGGGAGATCAGAGGCCGGTGTCAGGGGAGATCAGAGGCCGGTGTCAGGGGAGATTGGAGGTCAGTGTCAGGGGAGATCGGAGACCGGTGTCAGGGGAGATTGGAGGTCAGTGTCAGGGGAGATCGGAGGCCGGTGTCAGGGGAGATCAGAGGCCGGTGTTGGGGGAAATCGGAGGCTGGTGTCAGGGGAGATCAGAGGCCGGTGTTAGGGGAGATCAGAGACTGGTGTTAGGGGAGATCAGAGGCCGGTGTCGGGGGAGATCAGAGGCCGGTGTCGGGGAAGATCAGAGACCGGTGTCAGGGGAGATCAGAGGCCGGTGTCGGGGGAGATCAGAGGCCGGTGTCGGGGAAGATCAGAGACCGGTGTCAGGGGAGATCAGAGGCCGGTGTCAGGGGAGATCAGAGACCGGTGTCGGGGGAGATCAGAGACCGGTGTCAGGGGAGATCAGAGGCCGGTGTCGGGGGAGATCAGAGACCGGTGTCAGGGGAGATCAGAGGCCGGTGTCAGGGGAGATCAGAGGCCGGTGTCGGGGAAGATCGGAGACCGGTGTTGGGGAAGATCAGAGACCGGTGTCGGGGGAGAACGGAGGCTGGTGTCAGGGGAGATCAGAGGCCGGTGTCAGGGGAGATCAGAGGCCGGTGTCGGGGACGATCAGAGGCCGGTGTCAGGGGAGATCAGAGGCCGGTGTCGGGGGAGATCAGAGACCGGTGTCGGGGGAGATCAGAGGCCGGTGTCGGGTGAGATCAGAGACCGGTATCGGGGGAGATCAGAGGCCGGTGTCGGGGGAGATCAGAGACCGGTGTTGGGGGAGATCAGAGGCCGGTGTCGGGGGAGATCAGAGACCGGTGTCGGGGGAGATCAGAGACCGGTGTCGGGGGAGATCAGAGACCGGTGTCGGGGGAGATCAGAGGCCGGTGTCGGGGGAGATCAGAGGCCGGTGTCGGGTGAGATCAGAGACCGGTGTCGGGGGAGATCAGAGACCGGTGTCGGGGGAGAACAGAGACCGGTGTCGGGGGAGATCAGAGACCGGTGTCGGGGGAGATCAGAGACCGGTGTCGGGGGAGATCAGAGACCGGTGTCGGCGGAGATCAGAGACCGGTGTCGGGGGAGATCAGAGACCGGTGTCGGGGGAGATCAGAGGCCGGTGTCGGGGGAGACCGGTGTCGGGGGAGATCAAAGGCCGGTGTCGGGGGAGGTCAGAGACCGGTGTCAGGGGGAGATCAGAGGCCGGTGTCGGGGGAGATCAGAGACCGGTGTCAGGGGAGATCAGAGACCGGTGTCGGGGGAGATTGGAGACCGGTGTCAGGAAAGATCAGAGACCGGTGTCGGGGGAGATCAGAGGCCGGTGTCGGGGGAGATCAGAGACCGGTGTCTGGGGAGATCAGAGGCCGGTGTCAGGGGAGATCAGAGACCGGTGTCAGGGGAGATCAGGGGCCAGTGTCGGGGGAGATCAGAGACCGGTGTCGGGGTGATCAGAGACCGGTGTCAGGGGAGATCAGAGGCCGGTGTCGGGGGAGATCGGAGACCGGTGTCGGGGGAGATCAGAGGCCGGTGTCAGGGGAGATCAGAGACCGGTGTCGGGGGAGATCAGAGGCCGGTGTCAGGGGAGATCAGTGACCGGTGTCGGGGGAGATCAGAGACCGGTGTCAGGGGAGATCAGAGGCCGGTGTCGGGGAAGATCAGAGACCGGTGTCGGGGGAGATCAGAGGCCGGTGTCGGGGGAGATCAGAGACCGGTGTCGGGGGAGATCAGAGACCGGTGCCAGGGGAGATCAGAGACCGGTGTCGGGGGAGATCAGAGGCCGGTGTCGGGGGAGATCAGAGACCGGTGTCGGGGGAGATCAGAGACCGGTGTCAGGGGAGATCAGAGGCCGGTGTCGCGGGAGATCAGAGGCCGGTGTCAGGGGAGATCGGACACCGGTGTCAGGGGAGATCAGAGGCCGGTGTCGGTGGAGATCAGGGACCGGTGTCAGGGGAGATCAGAGGCCGGTGTCAGGGGAGATCAGAGGCCGGTGTCAGGGGAGATTGGAGGTCAGTGTCAGGGGAGATCGGAGACCGGTGTCAGGGGAGATTGGAGGTCAGTGTCAGGGGAGATCGGAGGCCGGTGTCAGGGGAGATCAGAGACTGGTGTCAGGGGAGATCAGAGGCCGGTGTTGGGGGAAATCAGAGGCCGGTGTCAGGGGGAGATCTGAGGCCGGTGTCAGGGGAGATCAGAGGCCGGTGTTGGGGGAAATCGGAGGCTGGTGTCAGGGGAGATCAGAGGCCGGTGTTAGGGGAGATCAGAGACCGGTGTTAGGGGAGATCAGAGGCCGGTGTCGGGGGAGATCAGAGGCCGGTGTCGGGGAAGATCAGAGACCGGTTTCAGGGGAGATCAGAGGCCGGTGTCGGGGGAGATCAGAGGCCGGTGTCGGAGAAGATCGGAGACCGGTGTTGGGGAAGATCAGAGACCGGTGTCGGGGGAGAACGGAGGCTGGTGTCAGGGGAGATCAGAGGCCGGTGTCAGGGGAGATCGGAGGCTGGTGTCAGGGGAGACCAGAGACCGGTGTTAGGGGAGATCAGAGGCCGGTGTCAGGGTAGATCAGAGGCCGGTGTCGGGGGAGATTGGAGGCCAGTGTCGGGGGAGATCAGAGACCGGTGTCAGGGGAGATTGGAGGTCAGTGTCAGGGGAGATTAGAGACCGGTGTCGGGGGAGATCAGAGGCCGGTGTCGGGGGAGATCAGAGGCCGGTGTCAGAGGAGATCAGAGGCCGGTGTCAGCGGAGATCAGAGACTGGTGTCGGGGGAGATCAGAGGCCGGTGTCGGGGGAGATCAGAGGCCAGTGTCAGGGGAGATCGGAGACCGGTGTCAGGGGAGATCAGAGACCGGTGTCAGGGGAGATCAGAGACCGGTGTCAGGGGAGATCAGAGACCGGTGTCGGGGGAGATCAGAGACCAGTGTCGGGGGAGGTCAGAGGCCGGTGTCAGGGGAGATCGGAGACCGGTGTCAGGGGAGATCGGAGGTCAGTGTCAGGGGAGATCGGAGGCCGGTGTCAGGGGAGATCAGAGACTGGTGTCAGGGGAGATCAGAGGCCGGTGTCGGGGACGATCAGAGGCCGGTGTCAGGGGAGATCAGAGGCCGGTGTCGGGGGAGATCAGAGACCGGTGTCGGGGGAGATCAGAGGCCGGTGTCGGGGGAGATCAGAGACCGGTGTCGGGCGAGATCAGAGGCCGGTGTTGGGGGAGATCAGAGACCGGTGTCGGGGGAGATCAGAGGCCGGTGTCGGGGGAGATCAGAGACCGGTGTCGGGGGAGATCAGAGACCGGTGTCGGGGGGAGATCAGAGACCGGTGTCGGGGGAGATCAGAGGCCGGTGTCGGGGGAGATCAGAGACCGGTGTCGGGGGAGATCACAGACCGGTGTCGGGGGAGATCAGAGACCGGTGTCGGGGGAGATCAGAGACCGGTGTCGGGGGAGATCAGAGACCGGTGTCGGCGGAGATCAGTGACCGGTGTCGGGGGAGATCAGAGACCGGTGTCAGGGGAGATCAGAGGCCGGTGTCGGGGAAGATCAGAGACCGGTGTCGGGGGAGATCAGAGGCCGGTGTCGGGGGAGATCAGAGACCGGTGTCGGGGGAGATCAGAGACCGGTGCCAGGGGAGATCAGAGACCGGTGTCGGGGGAGATCAGAGGCCGGTGTCGGGGGAGATCAGAGACCGGTGTCGGGGGAGATCAGAGACCGGTGTCAGGGGAGATCAGAGGCCGGTGTCGGGGGAGATCAGAGGCCGGTGTCAGGGGAGATCGGACACCGGTGTCAGGGGAGATCAGAGGCCGGTGTCGGTGGAGATCAGGGACCGGTGTCAGGGGAGATCAGAGGCCGGTGTCAGGGGAGATCAGAGGCCGGTGTCAGGGGAGATTGGAGGTCAGTGTCAGGGGAGATCGGAGACCGGTGTCAGGGGAGATTGGAGGTCAGTGTCAGGGGAGATCGGAGGCCGGTGTCAGGGGAGATCAGAGGCCGGTGTTGGGGGAAATCGGAGGCTGGTGTCAGGGGAGATCAGAGGCCTGTGTTAGGGGAGATCAGAGACTGGTGTTAGGGGAGATCAGAGGCCGGTGTCGGGGGAGATCAGAGGCCGGTGTCGGGGAAGATCAGAGACCGGTGTCAGGGGAGATCAGAGGCCGGTGTCGGGGGAGATCAGAGGCCGGTGTCGGGGAAGATCAGAGACCGGTGTCAGGGGAGATCAGAGGCCGGTGTCAGGGGAGATCAGAGACCGGTGTCGGGGGAGATCAGAGACCGGTGTCAGGGGAGATCAGAGGCCGGTGTCGGGGGAGATCAGAGACCGGTGTCAGGGGAGATCAGAGGCCGGTGTCAGGGGAGATCAGAGGCCGGTGTCGGGGAAGATCGGAGACCGGTGTTGGGGAAGATCAGAGACCGGTGTCGGGGGAGAACGGAGGCTGGTGTCAGGGGAGATCAGAGGCCGGTGTCAGGGGAGATCAGAGGCCGGTGTCGGGGACGATCAGAGGCCGGTGTCAGGGGAGATCAGAGGCCGGTGTCGGGGGAGATCAGAGACCGGTGTCGGGGGAGATCAGAGGCCGGTGTCGGGGGAGATCAGAGACCGGTATCGGGGGAGATCAGAGGCCGGTGTCGGGGGAGATCAGAGACCGGTGTTGGGGGAGATCAGAGGCCGGTGTCGGGGGAGATCAGAGACCGGTGTCGGGGGAGATCAGAGACCGGTGTCGGGGGAGATCAGAGACCGGTGTCGGGGGAGATCAGAGGCCGGTGTCGGGGGAGATCAGAGGCCGGTGTCGGGTGAGATCAGAGACCGGTGTCGGGGGAGATCAGAGACCGGTGTCGGGGGAGAACAGAGACCGGTGTCGGGGGAGATCAGAGACCGGTGTCGGGGGAGATCAGAGACCGGTGTCGGGGGAGATCAGAGACCGGTGTCGGCGGAGATCAGAGACCGGTGTCGGGGGAGATCAGAGACCGGTGTCGGGGGAGATCAGAGGCCGGTGTCGGGGGAGACCGGTGTCGGGGGAGATCAAAGGCCGGTGTCGGGGGAGGTCAGAGACCGGTGTCAGGGGGAGATCAGAGGCCGGTGTCGGGGGAGATCAGAGACCGGTGTCAGGGGAGATCAGAGACCGGTGTCGGGGGAGATTGGAGACCGGTGTCGGGGGAGATCAGAGGCCGGTGTCGGGGGAGATCAGAGACCGGTGTCTGGGGAGATCAGAGGCCGGTGTCAGGGGAGATCAGAGACCGGTGTCAGGGGAGATCAGGGGCCAGTGTCGGGGGAGATCAGAGACCGGTGTCGGGGTGATCAGAGACCGGTGTCAGGGGAGATCAGAGGCCGGTGTCGGGGGAGATCAGAGACCAGTGTCAGGGGAGATCAGAGACCGGTGTCGGGGGAGATCAGAGGCCGGTGTCAGGGGAGATCAGTGACCGGTGTCGGGGGAGATCAGAGACCGGTGTCAGGGGAGATCAGAGGCCGGTGTCGGGGAAGATCAGAGACCGGTGTCGGGGGAGATCAGAGGCCGGTGTCGGGGGAGATCAGAGACCGGTGTCGGGGGAGATCAGAGACCGGTGCCAGGGGAGATCAGAGACCGGTGTCGGGGGAGATCAGAGGCCGGTGTCGGGGGAGATCAGAGACCGGTGTCGGGGGAGATCAGAGACCGGTGTCAGGGGAGATCAGAGGCCGGTGTCGCGGGAGATCAGAGGCCGGTGTCAGGGGAGATCGGACACCGGTGTCAGGGGAGATCAGAGGCCGGTGTCGGTGGAGATCAGGGACCGGTGTCAGGGGAGATCAGAGGCCGGTGTCAGGGGAGATCAGAGGCCGGTGTCAGGGGAGATTGGAGGTCAGTGTCAGGGGAGATCGGAGACCGGTGTCAGGGGAGATTGGAGGTCAGTGTCAGGGGAGATCGGAGGCCGGTGTCAGGGGAGATCAGAGGCCGGTGTTGGGGGAAATCGGAGGCTGGTGTCAGGGGAGATCAGAGGCCGGTGTTAGGGGAGATCAGAGACCGGTGTTAGGGGAGATCAGAGGCCGGTGTCGGGGGAGATCAGAGGCCGGTGTCGGGGAAGATCAGAGACCGGTTTCAGGGGAGATCAGAGGCCGGTGTCGGGGGAGATCAGAGGCCGGTGTCGGAGAAGATCGGAGACCGGTGTTGGGGAAGATCAGAGACCGGTGTCGGGGGAGAACGGAGGCTGGTGTCAGGGGAGATCAGAGGCCGGTGTCAGGGGAGATCGGAGGCTGGTGTCAGGGGAGACCAGAGACCGGTGTTAGGGGAGATCAGAGGCCGGTGTCAGGGTAGATCAGAGGCCGGTGTCGGGGGAGATTGGAGGCCAGTGTCGGGGGAGATCAGAGACCGGTGTCAGGGGAGATTGGAGGTCAGTGTCAGGGGAGATTAGAGACCGGTGTCGGGGGAGATCAGAGGCCGGTGTCGGGGGAGATCAGAGGCCGGTGTCAGAGGAGATCAGAGGCCGGTGTCAGCGGAGATCAGAGACTGGTGTCGGGGGAGATCAGAGGCCGGTGTCGGGGGAGATCAGAGGCCAGTGTCAGGGGAGATCGGAGACCGGTGTCAGGGGAGATCAGAGACCGGTGTCAGGGGAGATCAGAGACCGGTGTCAGGGGAGATCAGAGACCGGTGTCGGGGGAGATCAGAGACCAGTGTCGGGGGAGGTCAGAGGCCGGTGTCAGGGGAGATCGGAGACCGGTGTCAGGGGAGATCGGAGGTCAGTGTCAGGGGAGATCGGAGGCCGGTGTCAGGGGAGATCAGAGACTGGTGTCAGGGGAGATCAGAGGCCGGTGTCGGGGACGATCAGAGGCCGGTGTCAGGGGAGATCAGAGGCCGGTGTCGGGGGAGATCAGAGACCGGTGTCGGGGGAGATCAGAGGCCGGTGTCGGGGGAGATCAGAGACCGGTGTCGGGCGAGATCAGAGGCCGGTGTCGGGGGAGATCAGAGACCGGTGTCGGGGGAGATCAGAGGCCGGTGTCGGGGGAGATCAGAGACCGGTGTCGGGGGAGATCAGAGACCGGTGTCGGGGGGAGATCAGAGACCGGTGTCGGGGGAGATCAGAGGCCGGTGTCGGGGGAGATCAGAGACCGGTGTCGGGGGAGATCACAGACCGGTGTCGGGGGAGATCAGAGACCGGTGTCGGGGGAGATCAGAGACCGGTGTCGGGGGAGATCAGAGACCGGTGTCGGCGGAGATCAGAGACCGGTGTCGGGGGAGATCAGAGACCGGTGTCGGGGGAGATCAGAGGCCGGTGTCGGGGGAGATCGGAGACCGGTGTCGGGGGAGATCAGAGGCCGGTGTCGGGGGAGGTCAGAGACCGGTGTCATGGGGAGATCAGAGGCCGGTGTCGGGGGAGATCAGAGACCGGTGTCGGGGGAGATCAGAGACCGGTGTCGGGGGAGATCAGAGGCCGGTGTCAGGGGAGATCGGAGACCGGTGTCAGGGGAGATCAGAGTCCGGTGTCGGGGGAGACCAGAGACCGGCGTCGGGGGAGATCAGAGACCGGTGTCGGGGGAGATCAGAGGCCGGTGTCGGGTGAGATCGGAGACCGGTGTCAGGGGAGATCAGAGGCCGGTGTCAGGGGAGATCAGAGACCGGTGTCAGGGGAGATCAGAGACCGGTGTCGGGGAAGAGCAGAGGCCCGTGTCGGGGGAGATCAGAGACCGGTGTCAGGGAAGATCAGAGGCCGGTGTCAGGGGAGATCAGAGGCCGGTGTCAGGGGAGATCAGAGGCCGGTGTCAGGGGAGATTGGAGGTCAGTGTCAGGGGAGATCGGAGACCGGTGTCAGGGGAGATTGGAGGTCAGTGTCAGGGGAGATCGGAGACCGGTGTCAGGGGAGATTGGAGGTCAGTGTCAGGGGAGATCAGAGACCGGTGTTAGGGGAGATCAGAGGCCGGTGTTGGGGGAGATCAGAGGCCGGTGTCGGGGAAGATCAGAGACCGGTGTCAGGGGAGATCAGAGGCCGGTGTCGGGGGAGATCAGAGGCCGGTGTCGGGGAAGATCAGAGACCGGTGTCAGGGGAGATCAGAGGCCGGTGTCAGGGGAGATCAGAGACCGGTGTCGGGGGAGATCAGAGACCGGTGTCAGGGGAGATCAGAGGCCGGTGTCGGGGGAGATCAGAGACCGGTGTCAGGGGAGATCAGAGGCCGGTGTCAGGGGAGGTCAGAGGCCGGTGTCGGGGAAGATCGGAGACCGGTGTTGGGGAAGATCAGAGACCGGTGTCGGGGGAGAACGGAGGCTGGTGTCAGGGGAGATCAGAGGCCGGTGTCAGGGGAGATCGGAGGCTGGTGTCAGGGGAGACCAGAGACCGGTGTTAGGGGAGATCAGAGGCCGGTGTCAGGGTAGATCAGAGGCCGGTGTCGGGGGAGATTAGAGGCCGGTGTCGGGGGAGATCAGAGACCGGTGTCAGGGGAGATTGGAGGTCAGTGTCAGGGGAGATTAGAGGCCGGTGTCAGCGGAGATCAGAGACTGGTGTCGGGGGAGATCAGAGGCCGGTGTCGGGGGAGATCAGAGGCCAGTGTCAGGGGAGATCGGAGACCGGTGTCAGGGGAGATCAGAGACCGGTGTCAGGGGAGATCAGAGGCCGGTGTCAGGGAAGATCAGAGACCGGTGTCGGGGGGGATCAGAGACCGGTGTCGGGGGAGATCAGAGGCCGGTGTCAGGGGAGATCGGAGACCGGTGTCAGGGGAGATTGGAGGTCAGTGTCAGGGGAGATCGGAGGCCGGTGTCAGGGGAGATCAGAGACTGGTGTCAGGGGAGATCAGAGGCCGGTGTCGGGGACGATCAGAGGCCGGTGTCGGGGGAGATCAGGGACCGGTGTCGGGGGAGATCAGAGGCCGGTGTCGGGGGAGATCAGAGACCGGTGTCGGGGGAGATCAGAGGCCGGTGTCGGGGGAGATCAGAGACCGGTGTCGGGGGAGATCAGAGACCGGTGTCGGGGGAGATCAGAGACCGGTGTCGGGGGAGATCAGAGGCCGGTGTCGGGGGAGATCAGAGGCCGGTGTCGGGGGAGATCAGAGACCGGTGTCGGGGGAGCTCAGAGACCGGTGTCGGGGGAGATCAGAGACCGGTGTCGGGGGAGATCAGAGACCGGTGTCGGGGGAGATCAGAGACCGGTGGCGGGGGAGATCAGAGACCGGTGTCGGCGGAGATCAGAGACCGGTGTCGGGGGAGATCAGAGACCGGTGTCGGGGGAGATCAGAGGCCGGTGTCGGGGGAGATCGGAGACCGGTGTCGGGGGAGATCAGAGGCCGGTGTCGGGGGAGGTCAGAGACCGGTGTCAGGGGAGATCAGAGACCGGTGTCGGGGGAGATTGGAGACCGGAGTCAGGAAAGATCAGAGACCGGTGTCGGGGGAGATCAGAGACCGGTGTCTGGGGAGATCAGAGGCCGGTGTCAGGGGAGATCAGAGACCGGTGTCAGGGGAGATCAGGGGCCAGTGTCGGGGGAGATCAGAGACCGGTGTCGGGGGGATCAGAGACCGGTGTCAGGGGAGATCAGTGGCCGGTGTCGGGGGAGATCAGAGACCAGTGTCAGGGGAGATCGGAGACCGGTGTCGGGGGAGATCAGAGACCAGTGTCGGGGGAGATCAGAGACCGGTGTCGGGGGAGATCGGAGACCGGTGTCGGGGGAGATCAGAGGCCGGTGTCAGGGGAGATCAGAGGCCGGTGTCGGGGGAGATCAGAGGCCAGTGTCAGGGGAGATCAGTGACCGGTGTCGGGGGAGATCAGAGACCGGTGTCAGGGGAGATCAGAGGCCGGTGTCGGGGAAGATCAGAGACCGGTGTCGGGGGAGATCAGAGACCGGTGTCAGGGGAGATCAGAGACCGGTGTCGGGGGAGATCAGAGGCCGGTGTCGGGGGAGATCAGAGACCGGTGTCGGGGGAGTTCAGAGACCGGTGTCAGGGGAGATCAGAGGCCGGTGTCGGGGGAGATCAGAGGCCGGTGTCAGGGGAGATCGGAGACCGGTGTCGGGGGAGATCAGAGGCCGGTGTCGGGGGAGATCAGAGGCCGGTGTCGGGGGAGATCAGAGGCCGGTGTCGGGGGAGATCAGAGGCCGGTGTCAGGGGAGATCAGAGACCGGTGTCAGGGGAGATCAGAGGCCGGTGTCGGGGGAGATCAGAGGCCGGTGTCAGGGGAGATCAGAGACCGGTGTCAGGGGAGATCAGAGGCCGGTGTCGGGGGAGATCAGAGGCCGGTGTCAGGGGAGATCGGAGACCGGTGTCAGGGGAGATCAGAGTCCGGTGTCGGGGGAGATCAGAGACCGGTGTCGGGGGAGATCAGAGACCGGTGTCAGGGCAGATCAGAGACCGGTGTCGGGGGAGATCAGAGACCGGTGTCAGGGGAGATCAGAGGATGGTGTCGGGTGAGATCGGAGACCGGTGTCAGGGGAGATCAGAGGCCGGTGTCAGGGGAGATCAGAGACCGGTGTCAGGGGAGATCAGAGACCGGTGTCGGGGAAGATCAGAGACCCGTGTCGGGGGAGATCAGAGACCGGTGTCAGGGGAGATCAGAGGCCGGTGTCGGGGGATATCAGAGACCGGTGTCGGTGGAGATCAGAGACCGGTGTCGGGGGAGATCAGAGACCGGTGTCAGGGGAGATCAGAGACCGGTGTCAGGGGAGATCAGAGACCAGTGTCGGGGGAGATCAGAGACCGGTGTCAGGGGAGATCAGAGGCGGGTGTCGGGGGAGATCGGAGGCCGGTGTCGGGGGAGATCAGAGGCCGGTGTCGGGGGAGATCAGTGACCGGTGTCGGGGGAGCTCAGAGACCGGTGTCGGGGGAGATCAGAGACCGGTGTCGGGGGAGATCAGAGACCGGTGTCGGGGGAGATCAGAGACCGGTGTCGGGGGAGATCAGAGACCGGTGTCGGCGGAGATCAGAGACCGGTGTCGGGGGAGATCAGAGACCGGTGTCGGGGGAGATCAGAGGCCGGTGTCGGGGGAGATCGGAGACCGGTGTCGGGGGAGATCAGTGGCCGGTGTCGGGGGAGATCAGAGACCAGTGTCAGGGGAGATCGGAGACCGGTGTCGGGGGAGATCAGAGACCGGTGTCGGGGGAGATCGGAGACCGGTGTCGGGGGAGATCAGAGGCCGGTGTCAGGGGAGATCAGAAGCCGGTGTCGGGGGAGATCAGAGGCCAGTGTCAGGGGAGATCAGTGACCGGTGTCGGGGGAGATCAGAGACCGGTGTCAGGGGAGATCAGAGGCCGGTGTCGGGGAAGATCAGAGACCGGTGTCGGGGGAGATCAGAGGCCGGTGTCGGGGGAGATCAGAGACCGGTGTCGGGGGAGATCAGAGACCGGTGTCATGGGAGATCAGAGGCCGGTGTCGGGGGAGATCAGAGGCCGGTGTCAGGGGAGATCGGAGACCGGTGTCAGGGGAGATCAGAGGCCGGTGTCGGGGGAGATCAGAGGCCGGTGTCAGGGGAGATCGGAGACCGGTGTCAGGGGAGATCAGAGTCCGGTGTCGGGGGAGATCAGAGGCCGGTGTCGGGGGAGATCAGAGACCGGTGTCAGGGCAGATCAGAGACCGGTGTCGGGGGAGATCAGAGACCGGTGTCAGGGGAGATCAGAGGCCGGTGTCGGGTGAGATCGGAGACCGGTGTCAGGGGAGATCAGAGGCCGGTGTCAGGGGAGATCAGAGACCGGTGTCAGGGGAGATCAGAGACCGGTGTCGGGGAAGATCAGAGACCTGTGTCGGGGGAGATCAGAGACCGGTGTCAGGGGAGATCAGAGACCGGTGTCGGGGGAGATCAGAGGCCGGTGTCGGGGGAGATCAGAGACCGGTGTCGGGGGAGATCAGAGACCGGTGTCAGGGGAGATCAGAGGCCGGTGTCGGGGGAGATCAGAGGCCGGTGTCAGGGGAGATCGGAGACCGGTGTCAGGGGAGATCAGAGGCCGGTGTCGGGGGAGATCAGAGGCCGGTGTCAGGGGAGATCGGAGACCGGTGTCAGGGGAGATCAGAGTCCGGTGTCGGGGGAGATCAGAGACCGGTGTCGGGGGAGATCAGAGACCGGTGTCAGGGCAGATCAGAGACCGGTGTCGGGGGAGATCAGAGACCGGTGTCAGGGGAGATCAGAGGCCGGTGTCGGGTGAGATCGGAGACCGGTGTCAGGGGAGATCAGAGGCCGGTGTCAGGGGAGATCAGAGACCGGTGTCAGGGGAGATCAGAGACCGGTGTCGGGGAAGATCAGAGACCTGTGTCGGGGGAGATCAGAGACCGGTGTCAGGGGAGATCAGAGGCCGGTGTCGGGGGATATCAGAGACCGGTGTCGGTGGAGATCAGAGACCGGTGTCGGGGGAGATCAGAGACCGGTGTCAGGGGAGATCAGAGACCGGTGTCAGGGGAGATCAGAGACCAGTGTCGGGGGAGATCAGAGACCGGTGTCAGGGGAGATCAGAGGCCGGTGTCGGGGGAGATCGGAGGCCGGTGTCGGGGGAGGTCAGAGACCGGTGTCGGGGGAGATCAGAGACCGGTGTCAGGGGAGATCAGAGGCCAGTGTCGGGGGAGATCAGAGGCCGGTGTTGGGGGAGATCAGAGGCCAGTGTCAGGGGAGATCGGAGACCGGTGTCAGGGGAGATCAGAGACCGGTGTCAGGGGAGATCAGAGACCGGTGTCAGGGGAGATCAGAGACCGGTGTCGGGGGAGATCAGAGACCGGTGTCGGGGGAGATCAGAGGCCGGTGTCAGGGGAGATCGGAGACCGGTGTGAGGGGAGATTGGAGGTCAGTGTCAGGGGAGATCGGAGGCCGGTGTCAGGGGAGATCAGAGACTGGTGTCAGGGGAGATCAGAGGCCGGTGTCGGGGACGATCAGAGGCCGGTGTCAGGGGAGATCAGAGGCCGGTGTCGGGGGAGATCAGAGACCGGTGTCGGGGGAGATCAGAGGCCGGTGTCGGGGGAGATCAGAGACCGGTGTCGGGGGAGATCAGAGGCCGGTGTCGGGGGAGATCAGAGACCGGTGTCGGGGGAGATCAGAGGCCGGTGTCGGGGGAGATCAGAGACCGGTGTCGGGGGAGATCAGAGACCGGTGTCGGGGGAGATCAGAGGCCGGTGTCGGGTGAGATCGGAGACCGGTGTCAGGGGAGATCAGAGGCCGGTGTCAGGGGAGATCAGAGACCGGTGTCAGGGGAGATCAGAGACCGGTGTCGGGGAAGAGCAGAGGCCCGTGTCGGGGGAGATCAGAGACCGGTGTCAGGGAAGATCAGAGGCCGGTGTCAGGGGAGATCAGAGGCCGGTGTCAGGGGAGATTGGAGGTCGGTGTCAGGGGAGATCAGAGACCGGTGTCAGGGGAGATTGGATGTCAGTGTCAGGGGAGATCTGAGGCCGGTGTCAGGGGAGATCAGAGGCCGGTGTTGGGGGAAATCGGAGGCCGGTGTCAGGGGAGATCAGAGACCGGTGTTAGGGGAGATCAGAGGCCGGTGTTGGGGGAGATCAGAGGCCGGTGTCGGGGAAGATCAGAGACCGGTGTCAGGGGAGATCAGAGGCCGGTGTCGGGGGAGCACAGAGGCCGGTGTCGGGGAAGATCAGAGACCGGTGTCAGGGGAGATCAGAGGCCGGTGTCAGGGGAGATCAGAGACCGGTGTCGGGGGAGATCAGAGACCGGTGTCAGGGGAGATCAGAGGCCGGTGTCGGGGGAGATCAGAGACCGGTGTCAGGGGAAATCAGAGGCCGGTGTCAGGGGAGGTCAGAGGCCGGTGTCGGGGAAGATCGGAGACCGGTGTTGGGGAAGATCAGAGACCGGTGTCGGGGGAGAACGGAGGCTGGTGTCAGGGGAGATCAGAGGCCGGTGTCAGGGTAGATCAGAGACCGGTGTCGGGGGAGATCAGAGGCCGGTGTCGGGGGAGATCAGAGACCGGTGTCGGGGGAGATCAGAGACCGGTGTCGGGGGAGATCAGAGGCCGGTGTCGGGGGAGATCAGAGGCCGGTGTCGGGGGAGATCAGAGACCGGTGTCGGGGGAGATCAGAGACCGGTGTCGGGGGAGATCAGAGACCGGTGTCGGGGGAGATCAGAGACCGGTGTCGGGGGAGATCAGAGACCGGTGTCGGGGGAGATCAGAGACCGGTGTCGGCGGAGATCAGAGACCGGTGTCGGGGGAGATCAGAGACCGGTGTCTGGGGAGATCAGAGGCCGGTGTCGGGGGAGATCAGAGACCGGTGTCGGGGGTGATCAGAGACCGGTGTCGGGGGAGATCAGAGACCGGTGTCGGGGGAGATCAGAGACCGGTGTCGGGGGAGATCAGAGACCGGTGTCGGCGGAGATCAGAGACCGGTGTCGGGGGAGATCAGAGACCGGTGTCGGGGGAGATCAGAGGCCGGTGTCGGGGGAGATCGGAGACCGGTGTCGGGGGAGATCAGAGGCCGGTGTCGGGGGAGGTCAGAGACCGGTGTCAGGGGAGATCAGAGACCGGTGTCGGGGGAGATTGGAGACCGGTGTCAGGAAAGATCAGAGACCGGTGTCGGGGGAGATCAGAGACCGGTGTCTGGGGAGATCAGAGGCCGGTGTCAGGGGAGATCAGAGACCGGTGTCAGGGGAGATCAGGGGCCAGTGTCGGGGGAGATCAGAGACCGGTGTCGGGGTGATCAGAGACCGGTGTCAGGGGAGATCAGTGGCCGGTGTCGGGGGAGATCAGAGACCAGTGTCAGGGGAGATCGGAGACCGGTGTCGGGGGAGATCAGAGACCGGTGTCGGGGGAGATCGGAGACCGGTGTCGGGGGAGATCAGAGGCCGGTGTCAGGGGAGATCAGAGGCCGGTGTCGGGGGAGATCAGAGGCCAGTGTCAGGGGAGATCAGTGACCGGTGTCGGGGGAGATCAGAGGCCGGTGTCAGGGGAGATCAGAGGCCGGTGTCGGGGAAGATCAGAGACCGGTGTCGGGGGAGATCAGAGACCGGTGTCGGGGGAGATCAGAGACCGGTGTCGGGGGAGATCAGAGACCGGTGTCAGGGGAGATCAGAGACCGGTGTCGGGGGAGATCAGAGGCCGGTGTCGGGGGAGATCAGAGACCGGTGTCGGGGGAGATCAGAGACCGGTGTCAGGGGAGATCAGAGGCCGGTGTCGGGGGAGATCAGAGGCCGGTGTCAGGGGAGATCGGAGACCGGTGTCAGGGGAGATCAGAGGCCGGTGTCGGGGGAGATCAGAGGCCGGTGTCAGGGGAGATCGGAGACCGGTGTCAGGGGAGATCAGAGTCCGGTGTCGGGGGAGATCAGAGACCGGTGTCGGGGGAGATCAGAGACCGGTGTCAGGGCAGATCAGAGACCGGTGTCGGGGGAGATCAGAGACCGGTGTCAGGGGAGATCAGAGGCCGGTGTCGGGTGAGATCGGAGACCGGTGTCAGGGGAGATCAGAGGCCGGTGTCAGGGGAGATCAGAGACCGGTGTCAGGGGAGATCAGAGACCGGTGTCGGGGAAGATCAGAGACCCATGTCGGGGGAGATCAGAGACCGGTGTCCGGGGAGATCAGAGGCCGGTGTCGGGGGAGATCAGAGACCGGTGTCGGTGGAGATCAGAGACCGGTGTCGGGGGAGATCAGAGACCGGTGTCAGGGGAGATCAGGGGCCAGTGTCGGGGGAGATCAGAGACCGGTGTCGGGGTGATCAGAGACCGGTGTCAGGGGAGATCAGTGGCCGGTGTCGGGGGAGATCAGAGACCGGTGTCGGGGGAGATCAGAGACCGGTGTCGGTGGAGATCAGAGACCGGTGTCGGGGGAGATCAGAGACCGGTGTCAATGGAGATCAGAGACCGGTGTCAGGGGAGATCAGAGACCAGTGTCGGGGGAGATCAGAGACCGGTGTCAGGGGAGATCAGAGGCCGGTGTCGGGGGAGATCGGAGGCCGGTGTCGGGGGAGGTCAGAGACCGGTGTCGGGGGAGATCAGAGACCGGTGTCAGGGGAGATCAGAGGCCGGTGTCGGGGGAGATCAGAGGCCGGTGTTGGGGGAGATCAGAGGCCAGTGTCAGGGGAGATCGGAGACCGGTGTCAGGGGAGATCAGAGACCGGTGTCAGGGGAGATCAGAGACCGGTGTCAGGGGAGATCAGAGACCGGTGTCGGGGGAGATCAGAGACCGGTGTCGGGGGAGATCAGAGGCCGGTGTCAGGGGAGATCGGAGACCGGTGTCAGGGGAGATTGGAGGTCAGTGTCAGGGGAGATCGGAGGCCGGTGTCAGGGGAGATCAGAGACTGGTGTCAGGGGAGATCAGAGGCCGGTGTCGGGGACGATCAGAGGCCGGTGTCAGGGGAGATCAGAGGCCGGTGTCGGGGGAGATCAGAGACCGGTGTCGGGGGAGATCAGAGGCCGGTGTCGGGGGAGATCAGAGACCGGTGTCGGGGGAGATCAGAGGCCGGTGTCGGGGGAGATCAGAGACCGGTGTCGGGGGAGATCAGAGGCCGGTGTCGGGGGAGATCAGAGACCGGTGTCGGGGGAGATCAGAGACCGGTGTCGGGGGAGATCAGAGGCCGGTGTCGGGTGAGATCGGAGACCGGTGTCAGGGGAGATCAGAGGCCGGTGTCAGGGGAGATCAGAGACCGGTGTCAGGGGAGATCAGAGACCGGTGTCGGGGAAGAGCAGAGGCCCGTGTCGGGGGAGATCAGAGACCGGTGTCAGGGAAGATCAGAGGCCGGTGTCAGGGGAGATCAGAGGCCGGTGTCAGGGGAGATTGGAGGTCAGTGTCAGGGGAGATCGGAGACCGGTGTCAGGGGAGATTGGAGGTCAGTGTCAGGGGAGATCTGAGGCCGGTGTCAGGGGAGATCAGAGGCCGGTGTTGGGGGAAATCGGAGGCTGATGTCAGGGGAGATCAGCCGCCGGTGTTGGGGGAGATCAGAGGCCGGTGTCGGGGAAGATCAGAGACCGGTGTCAGGGGAGATCAGAGGCCGGTGTCGGGGGAGATCAGAGGCCGGTGTCGGGGAAGATCAGAGACCGGTGTCAGGGGAGATCAGAGGCCGGTGTCAGGGGAGATCAGAGACCGGTGTCGGGGGAGATCAGAGACCGGTGTCAGGGGAGATCAGAGGCCGGTGTCGGGGGAGATCAGAGACCGGTGTCAGGGGAGATCAGAGGCCGGTGTCAGGGGAGGTCAGAGGCCGGTGTCGGGGAAGATCGGAGACCGGTGTTGGGGAAGATCAGAGACCGGTGTCGGGGGAGAACGGAGGCTGGTGTCAGGGGAGATCAGAGGCCGGTGTCAGGGGAGATCGGAGGCTGGTGTCAGGGGAGACCAGAGACCGGTGTTAGGGGAGATCAGAGGCCGGTGTCAGGGGAGATTGGAGGTCAGTGTCAGGGGAGATTAGAGGCCGGTGTCAGCGGAGATCAGAGACTGGTGTCGGGGGAGATCAGAGGCCGGTGTCAGGGGAGATCGGAGGCTGGTGTCAGGGGAGACCAGAGGCCGGTGTCGGGGGAGATCAGAGACCGGTGTCAGGGGAGATTGGAGGTCAGTGTCAGGGGAGATTAGAGGCCGGTGTCAGCGGAGATCAGAGACTGGTGTCGGGGGAGATCAGAGGCCGGTGTCGGGGGAGATCAGAGGCCAGTGTCAGGGGAGATCGGAGACCGGTGTCAGGGGAGATCAGAGACCGGTGTCAGGGGAGATCAGAGGCCGGTGTCAGGGGAGATCAGAGACCGGTGTCGGGGGGGATCAGAGACCGGTGTCGGGGGAGATCAGAGGCCGGTGTCAGGGGAGATCGGAGACCGGTGTCAGGGGAGATTGGAGGTCAGTGTCAGGGGAGATCGGAGGCCGGTGTCAGGGGAGATCAGAGACTGGTGTCAGGGGAGATCAGAGGCCGGTGTCGGGGACGATCAGAGGCCGGTGTCGGGGGAGATCAGGGACCGGTGTCGGGGGAGATCAGAGGCCGGTGTCGGGGGAGATCAGAGACCGGTGTCGGGGGAGATCAGAGACTGGTGTCGGGGGAGATCAGAGGCCGGTGTCGGGGGAGATCAGAGACCGGTGTCGGGGTAGATCAGAGGCCGGTGTCGGGGGAGATCAGAGACCGGTGTCGGGGGAGATCAGAGACCGGTGTCGGGGGAGATCAGAGACCGGTGTCGGGGGAGATCAGAGACCGGTGTCAGGGGAGATCAGAGACCGGTGTCGGGGGAGATCAGAGGCCGGTGTCGGGGGAGATCAGAGACCGGTGTCGGGGGAGATCAGAGACCGGTGTCAGGGGAGATCAGAGGCCGGTGTCGGGGGAGATCAGAGGCCGGTGTCAGGGGAGATCGGAGACCGGTGTCAGGGGAGATCAGAGGCCGGTGTCGGGGGATATCAGAGGCCGGTGTCAGGGGAGATCGGAGACCGGTGTCAGGGGAGATCAGAGTCCGGTGTCACGGGAGATCAGAGGCCGGTGTCGGGGGAGATTGGAGACCGGTGTCAGGGGAGATCAGAGTCCGGTGTCGGGGGAGATCAGAGACCGGTGTCGGGGGAGATCAGAGACCGGTGTCAGGGCAGATCAGAGACCGGTGTCGGGGGAGATCAGAGACCGGTGTCAGGGGAGATCAGAGGCCGGTGTCGGGTGAGATCGGAGACCGGTGTCAGGGGAGATCAGAGGCCGGTGTCAGGGGAGATCAGAGACCGGTGTCAGGGGAGATCAGAGACCGGTGTCGGGGAAGATCAGAGACCCATGTCGGGGGAGATCAGAGACCGGTGTCCGGGGAGATCAGAGGCCGGTGTCGGGGGAGATCAGAGACCGGTGTCGGTGGAGATCAGAGACCGGTGTCGGGGGAGATCAGAGACCGGTGTCAGGGGAGATCAGGGGCCAGTGTCGGGGGAGATCAGAGACCGGTGTCGGGGTGATCAGAGACCGGTGTCAGGGGAGATCAGTGGCCGGTGTCGGGGGAGATCAGAGACCGGTGTCGGGGGAGATCAGAGACCGGTGTTGGTGGAGATCAGAGACCGGTGTCGGGGGAGATCAGAGACCGGTGTCAGGGGAGATCAGAGACCGGTGTCAGGGGAGATCAGAGACCGGTGTCAGGGGAGATCAGAGGCCGGTGTCGGGGGAGATCGGAGGCCGGTGTCGGGGGAGGTCAGAGACCGGTGTCGGGGGAGATCAGAGACCGGTGTCAGGGGAGATCAGAGGCCGGTGTCGGGGGAGATCAGAGGCCGGTGTTGGGGGAGATCAGAGGCCAGTGTCAGGGGAGATCGGAGACCGGTGTCAGGGGAGATCAGAGACCGGTGTCAGGGGAGATCAGAGACCGGTGTCAGGGGAGATCAGAGACCGGTGTCGGGGGAGATCAGAGACCGGTGTCGGGGGAGATCAGAGGCCGGTGTCAGGGGAGATCGGAGACCGGTGTCAGGGGAGATTGGAGGTCAGTGTCAGGGGAGATCGGAGGCCGGTGTCAGGGGAGATCAGAGACTGGTGTCAGGGGAGATCAGAGGCCGGTGTCGGGGACGATCAGAGGCCGGTGTCAGGGGAGATCAGAGGCCGGTGTCGGGGGAGATCAGAGACCGGTGTCGGGGGAGATCAGAGGCCGGTGTCGGGGGAGATCAGAGACCGGTGTCGGGGGAGATCAGAGGCCGGTGTCGGGGGAGATCAGAGACCGGTGTCGGGGGAGATCAGAGGCCGGTGTCGGGGGAGATCAGAGACCGGTGTCGGGGGAGATCAGAGACCGGTGTCGGGGGAGATCAGAGGCCGGTGTCGGGTGAGATCGGAGACCGGTGTCAGGGGAGATCAGAGGCCGGTGTCAGGGGAGATCAGAGACCGGTGTCAGGGGAGATCAGAGACCGGTGTCGGGGAAGAGCAGAGGCCCGTGTCGGGGGAGATCAGAGACCGGTGTCAGGGAAGATCAGAGGCCGGTGTCAGGGGAGATCAGAGGCCGGTGTCAGGGGAGATTGGAGGTCAGTGTCAGGGGAGATCGGAGACCGGTGTCAGGGGAGATTGGAGGTCAGTGTCAGGGGAGATCTGAGGCCGGTGTCAGGGGAGATCAGAGGCCGGTGTTGGGGGAAATCGGAGGCTGATGTCAGGGGAGATCAGCCGCCGGTGTTGGGGGAGATCAGAGGCCGGTGTCGGGGAAGATCAGAGACCGGTGTCAGGGGAGATCAGAGGCCGGTGTCGGGGGAGATCAGAGGCCGGTGTCGGGGAAGATCAGAGACCGGTGTCAGGGGAGATCAGAGGCCGGTGTCAGGGGAGATCAGAGGCCGGTGTCGGGGGAGATCAGAGACCGGTGTCAGGGGAGATCAGAGGCCGGTGTCAGGGGAGGTCAGAGGCCGGTGTCGGGGAAGATCGGAGACCGGTGTTGGGGAAGATCAGAGACCGGTGTCGGGGGAGAACGGAGGCTGGTGTCAGGGGAGATCAGAGGCCGGTGTCAGGGGAGATCGGAGGCTGGTGTCAGGGGAGACCAGAGACCGGTGTTAGGGGAGATCAGAGGCCGGTGTCAGGGGAGATTGGAGGTCAGTGTCAGGGGAGATTAGAGGCCGGTGTCAGCGGAGATCAGAGACTGGTGTCGGGGGAGATCAGAGGCCGGTGTCAGGGGAGATCGGAGGCTGGTGTCAGGGGAGACCAGAGGCCGGTGTCGGGGGAGATCAGAGACCGGTGTCAGGGGAGATTGGAGGTCAGTGTCAGGGGAGATTAGAGGCCGGTGTCAGCGGAGATCAGAGACTGGTGTCGGGGGAGATCAGAGGCCGGTGTCGGGGGAGATCAGAGGCCAGTGTCAGGGGAGATCGGAGACCGGTGTCAGGGGAGATCAGAGACCGGTGTCAGGGGAGATCAGAGGCCGGTGTCAGGGGAGATCAGAGACCGGTGTCGGGGGGGATCAGAGACCGGTGTCGGGGGAGATCAGAGGCCGGTGTCAGGGGAGATCGGAGACCGGTGTCAGGGGAGATTGGAGGTCAGTGTCAGGGGAGATCGGAGGCCGGTGTCAGGGGAGATCAGAGACTGGTGTCAGGGGAGATCAGAGGCCGGTGTCGGGGACGATCAGAGGCCGGTGTCGGGGGAGATCAGGGACCGGTGTCGGGGGAGATCAGAGGCCGGTGTCGGGGGAGATCAGAGACCGGTGTCGGGGGAGATCAGAGGCCGGTGTCGGGGGAGATCAGAGACCGGTGTCGGGGGAGATCAGAGGCCAGTGTCAGGGGAGATCGGAGACCGGTGTCAGGGGAGATCAGAGACCGGTGTCAGGGGAGATCAGAGACCGGTGTCAGGGGAGATCAGAGACCGGTGTCGGGGGAGATCAGAGACCGGTGTCGGGGGAGATCAGAGGCCGGTGTCAGGGGAGATCGGAGACCGGTGTCAGGGGAGATTGGAGGTCAGTTTCAGGGGAGATCGGAGGCCGGTGTCAGGGGAGATCAGAGACTGGTGTCAGGGGAGATCAGAGGCCGGTGTCGGGGACGATCAGAGGCCGGTGTCAGGGGAGATCAGAGGCCGGTGTCGGGGGAGATCAGAGACCGGTGTCGGGGGAGATCAGAGGCCGGTGTCGGGGGAGATCAGAGACTGGTGTCGGGGGAGATCAGAGGCCGGTGTCGGGGGAGATCAGAGACCGGTGTCGGGGTAGATCAGAGGCCGGTGTCGGGGGAGATCAGAGACCGGTGTCGGGGGAGATCAGAGACCGGTGTCGGGGGAGATCAGAGACCGGTGTCGGGGGAGATCAGAGGCCGGTGTCGGGGGAGATCAGAGGCCTGTGTCGGGGGAGATCAGAGACCGGTGTCAGGGGAGATCAGAGGCCGGTGTCGGGGGAGATCAGAGGCCGGTGTCGGGGGGAGGTCAGAGACCGGTGTCAGGGGGAGATCAGAGACCGTTGTCGGGGGAGATCAGAGGCCGGTGTCGGGGGAGATCAGAGACCGGTGTCAGGGGAGATCAGAGGCCGGTGTCGGGGGAGATCAGAGACCGGTGTCGGGGGAGCTCAGAGACCGGTGTCAGGGGAGATCAGAGGCCGGTGTCGGGGGAGATCAGAGGCCAGTGTCGGGGAAGATCAGAGACCGGTGTCGGGGGAGATCAGAGACCGGTGTCGGGGGAGATCAGAGACCGGTGTCGGGGGAGATCAGAGACCGGTGTCAGGGGAGATCAAAGGCCGGTGTCAGGGTAAATCGTAGACCGGGGTGGGGCAAGGTCGGAGGCTGGTGGGGGGGAAATCAGAGGCCAAGGTTATGTGGGGGAGATCGGAGGGTTGGGGGATGGGTGGGGGACATCGGAGGCCGGGGCTGGGGGTAGATCGGAAGGGTCCGGGGTGATCAGAAGGATCAGGGGGAGATTGGAAGGATCGGGGGAGATTGGAAGAGCTGGGGGGAGATCAGAAGTGTTGGAGGGGAGGTTGCAAATGTTGGGGGGAGATTGGAAGTCTTGGGCGGAGATCGTTAGGGTTGGGGGGAGATCACAAGGGTTGAAGGAGATCGGATGGCACAGCCGGGGAGCTCAGGGGAGGGAGGGAGGGATTGGAAAGACCAGGGGGAGGGGTTTTGGAAATCAGAAATGTTGGGTCGGTGGAAGATCATGACTTAAGGGAACATTGTGGCTCGGGTGGGGAGACCGGATCACGGGGGTGAATGGCCGATCATGGGGGGAAGCCAGTTAGCTTGGTGGGCCGAAGGGTTAAGCGCACCTGCTGAATCCAGTAGTTCTCACCTCCATTCAGCTGCCGTGTTTCCTGAGGCCAGGGAAACCCGGCCAGCCAGTGTTAAATTTAAAATGGAGGTAAAATCTGAGGCAAGCAGCCTCATTAAAGTAATTAAATGAGCGACCCACCACCTGGGAGCGGGTTGGTCGCCCGCCCCACCATCCCGCCTCTATGTAAACCGGAAGTGGTCAAGTTCGAGGCGGTTTGAGTTTGAGTTTTTTTAACATTTTAACATCCCACCCAACCCAAATACACCCATTTTGGGGAGTTAAAATTCCCTTATGGACACGTTCCTACAGAAATTGGGGCAAATTTAACTTCAAGGTGGCTCAAAATGGGCGTTAACAGATTGGCCACCAATTTTACACCATCCCTTCCCCCCACCACCCCCTCCCCCCCAAACCCCACCATCCCCTCCCCCCCACACCCCCACCATCCCTCCCCCC